>NC_136065.1:743143236-743648493 GCF_964261635.1 Lissotriton helveticus | reverse complement strand
AAGTGGGGTTGGAAACGCTTTTCAGGCTTAGTACTGGGCTCAAAAGATGCAGCTCTGATGTCTCTCATGATAGCAGGTGGTTAAGTAGAAATTCGCTGCTCGGCTGACCCTGCAGGAGCAAACGTATGCTAAAAATGTATGCAGAACCAAGCTTTTCAGTGAAGAGCAGCCAGGCACATTTTAGCACGTTTCACTTGTAAGTGGGGTTGGAAACGCTTTTCAGGCTCAGTACTGGGCTCAAAAGATGCAGCCCTGATGTCTCTCATGATAGCAGGTGGAAAAGTAGAAATTTGCTGCTCGGCTGACCCACCAGGAGCAAATGTATGCTAAAAATGTATGCAGAACCAAGCTTTTCAGTGAAGAGTAGCCAGGCACATTTTAGCAAGTTTCACTTGTAAGTGGGGTTGGAAACACTTTTCAGGCTCAGTACTGGGCTCAAAAGATGCAGCCCTGATGTCTCTCATGATAGCAGGTGGTTAAGTAGAAATTTGCTGCTCGGCTGACCCAGCAGGAGCAAACGTATGCTAAAAATGTATGCAGAACCAAGCTTTTCAGTGAAGAGCAGCCAGGCACATTTTAGCAGGTTTCACTTGTAAGTGGGGTTGGAAACGCTTTTCAGGCTCAGTACTGGGCTCAAAAGATGCAGCCCTGATGTCTCTCATGATACCAGGTGGTTAAGTAGAAATTCGCTGCTCGGCTGACCCAGCAGGAGCAAACGTATGCTAAAAATGTGTGCAGAACCAAGCTTTTCAGTGAAGAGCAGAGAGGCACATTTTAGCAAGTTTCACTTGTAAGTGGGGTGGGAAATGCTTTTCAGGCTCAGTACTGGGCTCAAAAGATGCAGCCCTGATGTCTCTCATGATATCAGGTGGTTAAGTAGAAATTTGCTGCTCGGGTGACCCAGCAGGAGCACACGTATGCTAAAAATGTATGCAGAACCAAGCATTTCAGTGAAGAGCAGCCAGGCACATTTTAGCAAGTTTCACTTGTAAGTGGGGTTGGAAACGCTTTTCAGGCTCAGTACTGGGCTCAAAAGATGCAGCCCTGATGTCTCTCATGATAGCAGGTGGTTAAGTAGAAATTTGCTGCTCGGCTTACCCAGCAGGAGCAAACGTATGCTAAAAATGTGTGCAGAACCAAGCTTTTCAGTGAAGAGCCGCCAGGCACATTTTAGCAAGTTTCACTTGTAAGTGGGGTTGGAAACGCTTTTCAGGCTCAGTACTGGGCTCAAAAGATGCAGCCCTGATGTCTCTCATGATAGCAGGTGGTTACGTTGAAATTTGCTGCTCGGGTGACCCAGCAGGAGCAAACGTATGCTAAAAATGAATGCAGAACCAAGCATTTCAGTGAAGAGCAGCCAGGCACATTTAGCAAGTTTCACTTGTAAGTGGGGTTGGAAACGCTTTTCAGGCTCAGTACTGGGCTCAAAAGATGCAGCCCTGATGTCTCTCATGATAGCAGGTGGTTAAGTAGAAATGTGCTGCTCGGCTGACCCAGCAGGAGCAAACGTATGCTAAAAATGTGTGCAGAACCAAGCTTTTCAGTGAAGAGCAGCTTTAGCAAGTTTCACTTGTAAGTGGGGTGGGAAACGCTTTTCAGGCTCAGTACTGGGCTCAAAAGATGCAGCCCTGATGTCTCTCATGATAGCAGTTGGTTAAGTAGAAATTCGCTGCTCGGCTAACCCAGCAGGAGCAAACGTATGCCAAAAATGTATGCAGAACCAAGCTTTTCAGTGAAGAGCAGAGAGGCACATTTTAGCAAGTTTCACTTGTAAGTGGGGTGGGAAACGCTTTTCAGGCTCAGTACTGGGCTCAAAAGATGCAGCTCTGATGTCTCTCATGATAGCAGGTGGTTAAGTAGAAATTCGCTGCTCGGCTGACCCTGCAGGAGCAAACGTATGCTAAAAATGTATGCATAACCAAGCTTTTCAGTGAAGAGCAGCCAGGCACATTTTAGCAAGTTTCACTTGTAAGTGGGGTTGGAAACGCTTTTCAGGCTCAGTACTGGGCTCAAAAGATGCAGCCCTGATGTCTCTCATGATAGCAGGTAGTTAAGTAGAAATTCGCTGCTCGGCTGACCCAGCAGGAGCAAACGTATGCTAAAAATGTGTGCAGAACCAAGCTTTTCAGTGAAGAGCAGAGAGGCACATTTTAGCAAGTTTCACTTGTAAGTGGGGTGGGAAATGCTTTTCAGGCTCAGTACTGGGCTCAAAAGATGCAGCCCTGATGTCTCTCATGATATCAGGTGGTTAAGTAGAAATTTGCTGCTCGGCTGACCCAGCAGGAGCAAACGTATGCTAAAAATTTATGCAGAACCAAGCTTTTCAGTGAAGAGCAGCCAGGCACATTTTAGCAAGTTTCACTTGTAAGTGGGGTTTGAAACGCTTTTCAGGCTCAGTACTGGGCTCAAAAGATGCAGCCCTGATATCTCTCATGATAGCAGGTGGTTAAGTAGAAATTTGCTGCTCGGCTGGCCCAGCAGGAGCAAACGTATGCTAAAAATGTATGCAGAACCAAGCATTTCAGTGAAGAGCAGCCAGGCATATTTTAGCAAGTTTCACTTGTTGGTGGGGTTGGAAATGCTTTTCAGGCTCAATACTGGGCTCAAAAGATGCAGCCCTGATGTCTCTCATGATAGCAGGTGGTTAAGTAGAAATTTGCTGCTCGGGTGACCCAGCAGGAGCAAACGTATGCTAAAAATGTATGCAGAACCAAGCATTTCAGTGAAGAGAAGCCAGGCACATTTTAGCAAGTTTCACTTGTAAGTGGGGTTGGAAACGCTTTTCAGGCTCAGTACTGGGCTCAAAAGATGCAGCCCTGATCTCTCTCATGATAGCAGGTGGTTAAGTAGAAATTCGCTGCTCGGCTGACCCAGCAGGAGCAAACGTATGCTAAAAATGTATGCAGAACCAAGCTTTTCAGTGAAGAGCAGCCAGGCACATTTTAGCAGGTTTCACTTGTAAGTGGGGTTGGAAACGCTTTTCAGGCTCAGTACTGGGCTCAAAAGATGCAGCCCTGATGTCTCTCATGATAGCAGGTGGTTAAGTAGAAATGTGCTGCTCGGCTGACCCAGCAGGAGCAAACGTATGCTAAAAATGTATGCAGAACCAAGCTTTTCAGTGAAGAGCAGCCAGGCACATTTTAGCACGTTTCACTTGTAAGTGGGGTTGGAAACGCTTTTCAGGCTCAGTACTGGGCTCAAAATATGCAGCCCTGATCTCTCTCATGATAGCAGGTGGTTAAGTAGAAATTTGCTGCTCGGCTGACCCAGCAGGAGCAAACGTATGCTAAAAATGTATGCAGAACCAAGCTTTTCAGTGAAGAGCAGAGAGGCACATTTTAGCAAGTTTCACTTGTAAGTGGGGTTGTAAACGCTTTTCAGGCTTAGTACTGGGCTCAAAAGATGCAGCTCTGATGTCTCTCATGATAGCAGGTGGTTAAGTAGAAATTCGCTGCTCGGCTGACCCAGCAGGAGCAAACGTATGCTAAAAATGTATGCAGAACCAAGCTTTTCAGTGAAGAGCAGCCAGGCACATTTTAGCACGTTTCACTTGTAAGTGGGGTTGGAAACGCTTTTCAGGCTCAGTACTGGGCTCAAAAGATGCAGCCCTGATGTCTCTCATGATAGCAGGTGGTTAAGTAGAAATTTGCTGCTCGGCTGACCCAGCAGGAGCAAACCTATGCCAAAAATGTACGCAGAATCAGCTTTTCAGTGAAGAGCAGAGAGGCACATTTTAGCAAGTTTCACTTGTAAGTGGGGTTGTAAACGCTTTTCAGGCTTAGTACTGGGCTCAAAAGATGCAGCTCTGATGTCTCTCATGATAGCAGGTGGTTAAGTAGAAATTCGCTGCTCGGCTGACCCAGCAGGAGCAAACGTATGCTAAAAATGTATGCAGAACCAAGCTTTTCAGTGAAGAGCAGCCAGGCACATTTTAGCACGTTTCACTTGTAAGTGGGGTTGGAAACGCTTTTCAGGCTCAGTACTGGGCTCAAAAGATGCAGCCCTGGTGTCTCTTATGATAGCAGGTGGTTAAGTAGAAATGTGCTGCTCGGCTGACCCACCAGGAGCAAACGTATGCTAAAAATGTATGCAGAACCAAGCTTTTCAGTGAAGAGTAGCCAGGCACATTTTAGCAAGTTTCACTTGTAAGTGGGGTTGGAAACGCTTTTCAGGCTCAGTACTGGGCTCAAAAGATGCAGCCCTGATGTCTCTCATGATAGCAGGTGGTTAAGTAGAAATTTGCTGCTCGGCTGACCCAGCAGGAGCAAACGTATGCTAAAAATGTGTGCAGAACCAAGCTTTTCAGTGAAGAGCAGCTTTAGCAAGTTTCACTTGTAAGTGGGGTGGGAAACGCTTTTCAGGCTCAGTACTGGGCTCAAAAGATGCAGCCCTGATGGCTCTCATGATAGCAGTTGGTTAAGTAGAAATTCGCTGCTCGGCTAACCCAGCAGGAGCAAACGTATGCCAAAAATGTATGCAGAACCATGCTTTTCAGTGAAGAGCAGAGAGGCACATTTTAGCAAGTTTCACTTGTAAGTGGGGTGGGAAACGCTTTTCAGGCTCAGTACTGGGCTCAAAAGATGCAGCCCTGATGTCTCTCATGATAGCAGGTGGTTAAGTAGAAATTTGCTGCTCGGGTGACCCAGCAGGAGCAAACGTATGCTAAAAATGTATGCAGAACCAAGCATTTCAGTGAAGAGCAGCCAGGCACATTTTAGCAAGTTTCACTTGTAAGTGGGGTTGGAAACGCTTTTCAGGCTCAGTACTGGGCTCAAAAGATGCAGCCCTGATGTCTCTCATGATAGCAGGTGGTTAAGTAGAAATTTGCTGCTCGGCTGACCCAGCAGGAGCAAACGTATGCTAAAAATGTGTGCAGAACCAAGCTTTTCAGTGAAGAGCAGAAAGGCACATTTTAGCAAGTTTCACTTGTAAGTTGGGTTGGAAATGCTTTTCAGGCTCAGTACTGGGCTCAAAAGATGCAGCCCTGGTCTCTCTCATGATAGCAGGTGGTTAAGTAGAAATTTGCTGCTCGGCTGACCCAGCAGGAGCAAACATATGCTAAAAATGTATGCAGAACCAAGCTTTTCAGTGAAGAGCAGCCAGGCACATTTGAGCAGGTTTCACTTGTAAGTGGGGTTGGAAACGCTTTTCAGGCTCAGTACTGGGCTCAAAAGATGCAGCCCCGATCTCTCTCATGATAGCAGGTGGTTACGTAGAAATTCGCTGCTCGGCTGACCCAGCAGGAGCAAACGTATGCCAAAAATGTATGCAGAACCAAGCTTTTCAGTGAAGAGCAGCCAGCCGCATTTTAGCAAGTTTCACTTGTAAGTGGGGTTGGAAACGCTTTTCAGGCTCAGTACTGGGCTCAAAAGATGCAGCCCTGATGTCTCTCATGATAGCAGGTGGTTAAGTAGAAATTCGCTGCTCGGCTGACCCAGCAGGAGCAAACGTATGCCAAAAATGTATGCAGAAACAAGCTTTTCAGTGAAGAGCAGCTAGGCACATTTTAGCAAGTTTCACTTGTAAGTGGGGTTGGAAATGCTTTTCAGGCTCAGTACTGGCCTCAAAAGATGCAGCCCTGATGTCTCTCATGATAGCAGGTGGTTAGTAGAAATGTGCTGCTCGGCTGACCCAGCAGGAGCAAACGTATGCTAAAAATGTATGCAGAACCAAGCTTTTCAGTGAAGAGCAGCCAGGCACATTTTAGCACGTTTCACTTGTAAGTGGGGTTGGAAACGCTTTTCAGGCTCAGTACTGGGCTCAAAATATGCAGCCCTGATCTCTCTCATGATAGCAGGTGGTTAAGTAGAAATTTGCTGCTCGGCTGACCCAGCAGGAGCAAACGTATGCTAAAAATGTATGCAGAACCAAGCTTTTCAGTGAAGAGCAGCCAGGCACATTTTAGCAGGTTTCACTTGTAAGTGGGGTTGGAAACGCTTTTCAGGCTCAGTACTGGGCTCAAAAGATGCAGCCCTGATGGCTCTCATGATAGCAGTTGGTTAAGTAGAAATTCGCTGCTCGGCTAACCCAGCAGGAGCAAACGTATGCCAAAAATGTATGCAGAACCATGCTTTTCAGTGAAGAGCAGAGAGGCACATTTTAGCAAGTTTCACTTGTAAGTGGGGTGGGAAACGCTTTTCAGGCTCAGTACTGGGCTCAAAAGATGCAGCCCTGATGTCTCTCATGATAGCAGGTGGTTAAGTAGAAATTTGCTGCTCGGGTGACCCAGCAGGAGCAAACGTATGCTAAAAATGTATGCAGAACCAAGCATTTCAGTGAAGAGCAGCCAGGCACATTTTAGCAAGTTTCACTTGTAAGTGGGGTTGGAAACGCTTTTCAGGCTCAGTACTGGGCTCAAAAGATGCAGCCCTGATGTCTCTCATGATAGCAGGTGGTTAAGTAGAAATTTGCTGCTCGGCTGACCCAGCAGGAGCAAACGTATGCTAAAAATGTGTGCAGAACCAAGCTTTTCAGTGAAGAGCAGAAAGGCACATTTTAGCAAGTTTCACTTGTAAGTTGGGTTGGAAATGCTTTTCAGGCTCAGTACTGGGCTCAAAAGATGCAGCCCTGGTCTCTCTCATGATAGCAGGTGGTTAAGTAGAAATTTGCTGCTCGGCTGACCCAGCAGGAGCAAACATATGCTAAAAATGTATGCAGAACCAAGCTTTTCAGTGAAGAGCAGCCAGGCACATTTGAGCAGGTTTCACTTGTAAGTGGGGTTGGAAACGCTTTTCAGGCTCAGTACTGGGCTCAAAAGATGCAGCCCCGATCTCTCTCATGATAGCAGGTGGTTAAGTAGAAATTCGCTGCTCGGCTGACCCAGCAGGAGCAAACGTATGCCAAAAATGTATGCAGAACCAAGCTTTTCAGTGAAGAGCAGCCAGCCGCATTTTAGCAAGTTTCACTTGTAAGTGGGGTTGGAAACGCTTTTCAGGCTCAGTACTGGGCTCAAAAGATGCAGCCCTGATGTCTCTCATGATAGCAGGTGGTTAAGTAGAAATTCGCTGCTCGGCTGACCCAGCAGGAGCAAACGTATGCCAAAATTGTATGCAGAAACAAGCTTTTCAGTGAAGAGCAGCTAGGCACATTTTAGCAAGTTTCACTTGTAAGTGGGGTTGGAAATGCTTTTCAGGCTCAGTACTGGGCTCAAAAGATGCAGCCCTGATGTCTCTCATGATAGCAGGTGGTTAAGTAGAAATTCGCTGCTCGGCTGACCCAGCAGGAGCAAACGTATGCCAAAAATGTATGCAGAAACAAGCTTTTCAGTGAAGAGCAGCTAGGCACATTTTAGCAAGTTTCACTTGTAAGTGGGGTTGGAAATGCTTTTCAGGCTCAGTACTGGCCTCAAAAGATGCAGCCCTGATGTCTCTCATGATAGCAGGTGGTTAAGTAGAAATTTGCTGCTCGGCTGACCCAGCAGGAGCAAACCTATGCCAAAAATGTACGCAGAATCAGCTTTTCAGTGAAGGACAGAGAGGCACATTTTAGCAAGTTTCACGTGTAAGTGGGGTTGGAAACGCTTTTCAGGCTTAGTACTGTGCTCAAAAGATGCAGCTCGGATGTCTCTCATGATAGCAGGTGGTTAAGTAGAAATTCGCTGCTCGGCTGACCCTGCAGGAGCAAACGTATGCTAAAAATGTATGCAGAACCAAGCTTTTCAGTGAAGAGCAGCCAGGCACATTTTAGCAGGTTTCACTTGTAAGTGGGGTTGGAAACGCTTTTCAGGCTCAGTACTGGGCTCAAAAGATGCAGCCCTGATGTCTCTCATGATAGCAGGTGGTTAAGTAGAAATTCGCTGCTCGGCTGACCCAGCAGGAGCAAACGTATACTAAAAATGTGTGCAGAACCAAGCTTTTCAGTGAAGAGCAGAGAGGCACATTTTAACAAGTTTCACTTGTAAGTGGGGTGGGAAATGCTTTTCAGGCTCAGTGCTGGGCTCAAAAGATGCAGCCCTGATGTCTCTCATGATATCAGGTGGTTAAGTAGAAATTTGCTGCTCGGCTGACCCAGCAGGAGCAAACGTATGCTAAAAATTTATGCAGAACCAAGCTTTTCAGTGAAGAGCAGCCAGGCACATTTTAGCAAGTTTCACTTGTAAGTGGGGTTTGAAACGCTTTTCAGGCTCAGTACTGGGCTCAAAAGATGCAGCCCTGATGTCTCTCATGATAGCAGGTGGTTAAGTAGAAATTTGCTGCTCGGCTGGCCCAGCAGGAGCAAACGTATGCTAAAAATGTATGCAGAACCAAGCATTTCAGTGAAGAGCAGCCAGGCATATTTTAGCAAGTTTCACTTGTTGGTGGGGTTGAAAACGCTTTTCAGGCTCAATACTGGGCTCAAAAGATGCAGCCCTGATGTCTCTCATGATAGCAGGTGGTTAAGTAGAAATTTGCTGCTCGGGTGACCCAGCAGGAGCAAACGTATGCTAAAAATGTATGCAGAACCAAGCATTTCAGTGAAGAGCAGCCAGGCACATTTTAGCAAGTTTCACTTGTAAGTGGGGTTGGAAACGCTTTTCAGGCTCAGTACTGGGCTCAAAAGATGCAGCCCTGATGTCTCTCATGATAGCAGGTGGTTAAGTAGAAATGTGCTGCTCGGCTGACCCAGCAGGAGCAAACGTATGCTAAAAATGTATGCAGAACCAAGCTTTTCAGTGAAGAGCAGCCAGGCACATTTTAGCACGTTTCACTTGTAAGTGCGGTTGGAAACGCTTTTCAGGCTCAGTACTGGGCTCAAAAGATGCAGCCCTGATCTCTCTCATGATAGCAGGTGGTTAAGTAGAAATTCGCTGCTCGGCTGACCCAGCAGGAGCAAATGTATGCCAAAAATGTATGCAGAAACAAGCTTTTCAGTGAAGAGCAGCTAGGCACATTTTAGCAAGTTTCACTTGTAAGTGGGGTTGGAAATGCTTTTCAGGCTCAGGACTGGCCTCAAAAGATGCAGCCCTGATGTCTCTCATGATAGCAGGTGGTTAAGTAGAAATTTGCTGCTCGGCTGACCCAGCAGGAGCAAACCTATGCCAAAAATGTACGCAGAATCAACTTTTCAGTGAAGAGCAGAGAGGCACATTTTAGCAAGTTTCACTTGTAAGTGGGGTTGTAAACGCTTTTCAGGCTTAGTACTGGGCTCAAAAGATGCAGCTCTGATGTCTCTCATGATAGCAGGTGGTTAAGTAGAAATTCGCTGCTCGGCTGACCCAGCAGGAGCAAACGTATGCTAAAAATGTATGCAGAACCAAGC
Organism: Lissotriton helveticus; assembly: GCF_964261635.1. NCBI lineage: Eukaryota > Metazoa > Chordata > Amphibia > Caudata > Salamandridae > Lissotriton > Lissotriton helveticus. Next base: position 743,639,256 of record NC_136065.1, on the reverse strand, counting down.
TTTTCAGTGAAGAGCAGCCAGGCACATTTTAGCACGTTTCACTTGTAAGTGGGGTTGGAAACGCTTTTCAGGCTCAGTACTGGGCTCAAAAGATGCAGCCCTGGTGTCTCTCATGATAGCAGGTGGTTAAGTAGAAATGTGCTGCTCGGCTGACCCACCAGGAGCAAACGTATGCTAAAAATGTATGCAGAACCAAGCTTTTCAGTGAAGAGTAGCCAGGCACATTTTAGCAAGTTTCACTTGTAAGTGGGGTTGGAAACGCTTTTCAGGCTCAGTACTGGGCTCAAAAGATGCAGCCCTGATGTCTCTCATGATAGCAGGTGGTTAAGTAGAAATTTGCTGCTCGGCTGACCCAGCAGGAGCAAACGTATGCTAAAAATGTGTGCAGAACCAAGCTTTTCAGTGAAGAGCAGCTTTAGCAAGTTTCACTTGTAAGTGGGGTGGGAAACGCTTTTCAGGCTCAGTACTGGGCTCAAAAGATGCAGCCCTGATGGCTCTCATGATAGCAGTTGGTTAAGTAGAAATTCGCTGCTCGGCTAACCCAGCAGGAGCAAACGTATGCCAAAAATGTATGCAGAACCATGCTTTTCAGTGAAGAGCAGAGAGGCACATTTTAGCAAGTTTCACTTGTAAGTGGGGTGGGAAACGCTTTTCAGGCTCAGTACTGGGCTCAAAAGATGCAGCCCTGATGTCTCTCATGATAGCAGGTGGTTAAGTAGAAATTTGCTGCTTGGCTGGCCCAGCAGGAGCAAACGTATGCTAAATATGTATGCAGAACCAAGTATTTCAGTGAAGAGCAGCCAGGCATATTTTAGCAAGTTTCACTTGTTGGTGGGGTTGGAAACGCTTTTCAGGCTCAGTACTGGGCTCAAAAGATGCAGCCCTGATGTCTCTCATGATAGCAGGTGGTTAAGTAGAAATTTGCTGCTCGGCTGACCCAGCAGGACAAACATATGCTAAAACTGTATGCAGAACCAAGCTTTTCAGTGAAGAGCAGCCAGGCACATTTTAGCAAGTTTCACTTGTAAATGGGGTTGGAAACGCTTTTCAGGCTCAGTACTGGGCTCAAAATATGCAGCCCTGATCTCTCTCATGATAGCAGGTGGTTAAGTAGAAATTCGCTGCTCGGCTGACCCAGCAGGAGCAAATGTATGCCAAAAATGTATGCAGAAACAAGCTTTTCAGTGAAGAGCAGCTAGGCACATTTTAGCAAGTTTCACTTGTAAGTGGGGTTGGAAATGCTTTTCAGGCTCAGGACTGGCCTCAAAAGATGCAGCCCTGATGTCTCTCATGATAGCAGGTGGTTAAGTAGAAATTTGCTGCTCGGCTGACCCAGCAGGAGCAAACCTATGCCAAAAATGTACGCAGAATCAACTTTTCAGTGAAGAGCAGAGAGGCACATTTTAGCAAGTTTCACTTGTAAGTGGGGTTGTAAACGCTTTTCAGGCTTAGTACTGGGCTCAAAAGATGCAGCTCTGATGTCTCTCATGATAGCAGGTGGTTAAGTAGAAATTCGCTGCTCGGCTGACCCAGCAGGAGCAAACGTATGCTAAAAATGTATGCAGAACCAAGCTTTTCAGTGAAGAGCAGCCAGGCACATTTTAGCATGTTTCACTTGTAAGTGGGGTTGGAAACGCTTTTCAGGCTCAGTACTGGGCTCAAAAGATGCAGCCCTGGTGTCTCTCATGATAGCAGGTGGTTAAGTAGAAATGTGCTGTTCGGCTGACCCACCAGGAGCAAACGTATGCTAAAAATGTATGCAGAACCAAGCTTTTCAGTGAAGAGTAGCCAGGCACATTTTAGCAAGTTTCACTTGTAAGTGGGGTTGGAAACGCTTTTCAGGCTCAGTACTGGGCTCAAAAGATGCAGCCCTGATGTCTCTCATGATAGCAGGTGGTTAAGTAGAAATTTGCTGCTCGGCTGACCCAGCAGGAGCAAACGTATGCTAAAAATGTGTGCAGAACCAAGCTTTTCAGTGAAGAGCAGCTTTAGCAAGTTTCACTTGTAAGTGGGGTGGGAAACGCTTTTCAGGCTCAGTACTGGGCTCAAAAGATGCAGCCCTGATGGCTCTCATGATAGCAGTTGGTTAAGTAGAAATTCGCTGCTCGGCTAACCCAGCAGGAGCAAACGTATGCCAAAAATGTATGCAGAACCATGCTTTTCAGTGAAGAGCAGAGAGGCACATTTTAGCAAGTTTCACTTGTAAGTGGGGTGGGAAACGCTTTTCAGGCTCAGTACTGGGCTCAAAAGATGCAGCCCTGATGTCTCTCATGATAGCAGGTGGTTAAGTAGAAATTTGCTGCTTGGCTGGCCCAGCAGGAGCAAACGTATGCTAAATATGTATGCAGAACCAAGTATTTCAGTGAAGAGCAGCCAGGCATATTTTAGCAAGTTTCACTTGTTGGTGGGGTTGGAAACGCTTTTCAGGCTCAGTACTGGGCTCAAAAGATGCAGCCCTGATGTCTCTCATGATAGCAGGTGGTTAAGTAGAAATTTGCTGCTCGGCTGACCCAGCAGGACAAACATATGCTAAAACTGTATGCAGAACCAAGCTTTTCAGTGAAGAGCAGCCAGGCACATTTTAGCAAGTTTCACTTGTAAATGGGGTTGGAAACGCTTTTCAGGCTCAGTACTGGGCTCAAAATATGCAGCCCTGATCTCTCTCATGATAGCAGGTGGTTAAGTAGAAATTTGCTGCTCGGCTGACCCAGCAGGAGCAAACGTATGCTAAAAATGTATGCAGAACCAAGCTTTTCAGTGAAGAGCAGCCAGGCACATTTTAGCAGGTTTCACTTGTAAGTGGGGTTGGAAACGCTTTTCAGGCTCAGTACTGGGCTCAAAAGATGCAGCCCAGATCTCTCTCATGATAGCAGGTGGTTAAGTAGAAATTCGCTGCTCGGCTGACCCAGCAAGAGCAAACGTATGCTAAAAATGTGTGCAGAACCAAGCTTTTCAGTGAAGAGCAGCCAGGCACATTTTAGCAAGTTTCACTTGTAAGTGGGGTTGGAAATGCTTTTCAGGCTCAGTACTGGGCTCAAAAGATGCAGCCCTGATGTCTCTCATGATAGCAGGTGGTTAAGTAGAAATTTGCTGCTCGGCTGGCCCAGCAGGAGCAAACGTATGCTAAAAATGTATGCAGAACCAAGCATTTCAGTGAAGAGCAGCCAGGCATATTTTAGCAAGTTTCACTTGTTGGTGGGGTTGAAAACGCTTTTCAGGCTCAATACTGGGCTCAAAAGATGCAGCCCTGATGTCTCTCATGATAGCAGGTGGTTAAGTAGAAATTTGCTGCTCGGGTGACCCAGCAGGAGCAAACGTATGCTAAAAATGTATGCAGAACCAAGCATTTCAGTGAAGAGCAGCCAGGCACATTTTAGCAAGTTTCACTTGTAAGTGGGGTTGGAAACGCTTTTCAGGCTCAGTACTGGGCTCAAAAGATGCAGCCCTGATCTCTCTCATGATAGCAGGTGGTTAAGTAGAAATTCGCTGCTCGGCTGACCCAGCAGGAGCAAACGTATGCTAAAAATGTATGCAGAACCAAGCTTTTCAGTGAAGAGCAGCCAGGCACATTTTAGCAGGTTTCACTTGTAAGTGGGGTTGGAAACGCTTTTCAGGCTCAGTACTGGGCTCAAAAGATGCAGCCCTGATGTCTCTCATGATAGCAGGTGGTTAAGTAGAAATGTGCTGCTCGGCTGACCCAGCAGGAGCAAACGTATGCTAAAAATGTATGCAGAACCAAGCTTTTCAGTGAAGAGCAGCCAGGCACATTTTAGCACGTTTCACTTGTAAGTGGGGTTGGAAACGCTTTTCAGGCTCAGTACTGGGCTCAAAATATGCAGCCCTGATCTCTCTCATGGATAGCAGGTGGTTAAGTAGAAATTTGCTGCTCGGCTGACCCAGCAGGAGCAAACGTATGCTAAAAATGTATGCAGAACCAAGCTTTTCAGTGAAGAGCAGCCAGGCACATTTTAGCAGGTTTCACTTGTAAGTGGGGTTGGAAACACTTTTCAGGCTCAGTACTGGGCTCAAAAGATGCAGCCCCGATCTCTCTCATGATAGCAGGTGGTTAAGTAGAAATTCGCTGCTCGGCTGACCCAGCAGGAGCAAATGTATGCCAAAAATGTATGCAGAAACAAGCTTTTCAGTGAAGAGCAGCTAGGCATATTTTAGCAAGTTTCACTTGTAAGTGGGGTTGGAAATGCTTTTCAGGCTCAGTACTGGCCTCAAAAGATGCAGCCCTGATGTCTCTCATGATAGCAGGTGGTTAAGTAGAAATTTGCTGCTCTGCTGACCCAGCAGGAGCAAACCTATGCCAAAAATGTACGCAGAATCAGCTTTTCAGTGAAGAGCAGAGAGGCACATTTTAGCAAGTTTCACTTGTAAGTGGGGTTGTAAACGCTTTTCAGGCTTAGTACTGGGCTCAAAAGATGCAGCTCTGATGTCTCTCATGATAGCAGGTGGTTAAGTAGAAATTCGCTGCTCGGCTGACCCAGCAGGAGCAAACGTATGCTAAAAATGTATCAGAACCAAGCTTTTCAGTGAAGAGCAGCCAGGCACATTTTAGCACGTTTCACTTGTAAGTGGGGTTGGAAACGCTTTTCAGGCTCAGTACTGGGCTCAAAAGATGCAGCCCTGGTGTTTCTCATGATAGCAGGTGGTTAAGTAGAAATGTGCTGCTCGGCTGACCCACCAGGAGCAAACGTATGCTAAAAATGTATGCAGAACCAAGCTTTTCAGTGAAGAGTAGCCAGGCACATTTTAGCAAGTTTCACTTGTAAGTGGGGTTGGAAACACTTTTCAGGCTCAGTACTGGGCTCAAAAGATGCAGCCCTGATGTCTCTCATGATAGCAGGTGGTTAAGTAGAAATTTGCTGCTCGGCTGACCCAGCAGGAGCAAACGTATGCTAAAAATGTGTGCAGAACCAAGCTTTTCAGTGAAGAGCAGCTTTAGCAAGTTTCACTTGTAAGTGGGGTGGGAAACGCTTTTCAGGCTTAGTACTGGGCTCAAAAGATGCAGCTCTGATGTCTCTCATGATAGTAGGTGGTTAAGTAGAAATTCGCTGCTCGGCTGACCCAGCAAGAGCAAACGTATGCTAAAAATGTATGCAGAACCAAGCTTTTCAGTGAAGAGCAGCCAGGCACATTTTAGCACGTTTCACTTGTAAGTGGGGTTGGAAACGCTTTTCAGGCTCAGTACTGGGCTCAAAAGATGCAGCCCTGATGTCTCTCATGATAGCAGGTGGTTAAGTAGAAATTTGCTGCTCGGCTAACCCAGCAGGAGCAAACGTATGCTAAAAATGTGTGCAGAACCAAGCTTTTCAGTGAAAGGCAGCTTTAGCAAGTTTCACTTGTAAGTGGGGTGGGAAACGCTTTTCAGGCTCAGTACTGGGCTCAAAAGATGCAGCCTTATGTCTCTCATGATAGCAGTTGGTTAAGTAGAAATTCACTGCTCGGCTAACCCAGCAGGAGCAAACGTATGCCAAAAATGTATGCAGAACCAAGCTTTTCAGTGAAGAGCAGAGAGGCACATTTTAGCAAGTTTCACTTGTAAGTGGGGTTGGAAACGCTTTTCAGGCTTGGCACTGGGCTCAAAAGATGCAGCTCTGATGTCTCTCATGATAGCAGGTGGTTAAGTAAAAATTCGCTGCTCGGCTGACCCTGCAGGAGCAAACGTATGCTAAAAATGTATGCAGAACCAAGCTTTTCAGTGAAGAGCAGCCAGGCACATTTTAGCACGTTTCACTTGTAAGTGGGGTTGGAAACGCTTTTCAGGCTCAGTACTGGGCTCAAAAGATGCAGCCCTGATGTCTCTCATGATAGCAGGTGGTTAAGTAGAAATTTGCTGCTCGGCTGGCCCAGCAGGAGCAAACGTATGCTAAAAATGTATGCAGAACCAAGCATTTCAGTGAAGAGCAGCCAGGCATATTTTAGCAAGTTTCACTTGTTGGTGGGGTTGAAAACGATTTTCAGGCTCAATACTGGGCTCAAAAGATGCAGCCCTGATGTCTCTCATGATAGCAGGTGGTTAAGTAGAAATTTGCTGCTCGGGTGACCCAGCAGGAGCAAACGTATGCCAAAAATGTATGCAGAACCAAGCATTTCAGTGAAGAGCAGCCAGGCACATTTTAGCAAGTTTCACTTGTAAGTGGGGTTGGAAATGCTTTTCAGGCTCAGTACTGGGCTCAAAAGATGCAGCCCTGATGTCTCTTATGATAGCAGGTGGTTAAGTAGAAATTCGCTGCTCGGCTGACCCAGCAGGAGCAAATGTATGCCAAAAATGTATGCAGAAACAAGCTTTTCAGTGAAGAGCAGCTAGGCACATTTTAGCAAGTTTCACTTGTAAGTGGGGTTGGAAATGCTTTTCAGGCTCAGTACTGGCCTCAAAAGATGCAGCCCTGATGTCTCTCATGATAGCAGGTGGTTAAGTAGAAATTTGCTGCTCGGCTGACCCACCAGGAGCAAATGTATGCTAAAAATGTGTGCAGAACCAAGCTTTTCAGTGAAGAGTAGCTTTAGCAAGTTTCACTTGTAAGTGGGGTGGGAAACGCTTTTCAGGCTCAGTACTGGGCTCAAAAGATGCAGCCCTGATGGCTCTCATGATAGCAGTTGGTTAAGTAGAAATTCGCTGCTCGGCTAACCCAGCAGGAGCAAACGTATGCCAAAAATGTATGCAGAACCATGCTTTTCAGTGAAGAGCAGAGAGGCACATTTTAGCAAGTTTCACTTGTAAGTGGGGTGGGAAACGCTTTTCAGGCTCAGTACTGGGCTCAAAAGATGCAGCCCTGATGTCTCTCATGATAGCAGGTGGTTAAGTAGAAATTTGCTGCTCGGCTGACCCAGCAGGAGCAAACGTATGCTAAAAATGTATGCAGAACCAAGCTTTTCAGTGAAGAGCAGCCAGGCACATTTTAGCAAGTTTCACTTGTAAGTGGGGTTGGAAACGCTTTTCAGGCTCAGTACTGGGCTCAAAAGATGCAGCCCTGATGTCTCTCATGATAGCAGGTGGTTAAGTAGAAATTTGCTGCTCGGCTGGCCCAGCAGGAGCAAACGTATGCTAAAAATGTATGCAGAACCAAGCATTTCAGTGAAGAGCAGCCAGGCATATTTTAGCAAGTTTCACTTGTTGGTGGGGTTGGAAACGCTTTTCAGGCTCAGTACTGGGCTCAAAAGATGCAGCCCTGATGTCTCTCATGATAGCAGGTGGTTAAGTAGAAATTTGCTGCTCGGGTGACCCAGCAGGAGCAAACGTATGCTAAAAATGTATGCAGAACCAAGCTTTTCAGTGAAGAGCAGCCAGGCACATTTTAGCAGGTTTCACTTGTAAGTGGGGTTGGAAACGCTTTTCAGGCTCAGGACTGGGCTCAAGAGATGCAGCCCTGATGTCTCTCATGATAGCAGGTGGTTAAGTAGAAATTCGCTGCTCGGGTGACCCAGCAGGAGCACACGTATGCCAAAAATGTATGCAGAAACAAGCTTTTCAGTGAAGAGCAGCTAGGCACATTTTAGCAAGTTTCACTTGTAAGTGGGGTTGGAAATGCTTTTCAGGCTCAGTACTGGCCTCAAAAGATGCAGCCCTGATGTCTCTCATGATAGCAGGTGGTTAAGTAGAAATTTGCTGCTCGGCTGACCCAGCAGGAGCAAACCTATGCCAAAAATGTACGCAGAATCAGCTTTTCAGTGAAGGACAGAGAGGCACATTTTAGCAAGTTTCACTTGTAAGAGGGGTTGGAAACGCTTTTCAGGCTTAGTACTGGGCTCAAAAGATGCAGCTCTGATGTCTCTCATGATAGCAGGTGGTTAAGTAGAAATTCGCTGCTCGGCTGACCCTGCAGAAGCAAACGTATGCTAAAAATTTATGCAGAACCAAGCTTTTCAGTGAAGAGCAGCCAGGCACATTTTAGCACGTTTCACTTGTAAGTGGGGTTGGAAACGCTTTTCAGGCTCAGTACTGGGCTCAAAAGATGCAGCCCTGATGTCTCTCATGATAGCAGGTGGTTAAGTAGAAATTTGCTGCTCGGCTGACCCAGCAGGAGCAAACGTATGCTAAAAATGTGTGCAGAACCAAGCTTTTCAGTGAAGAGCAGCCAGGCACATTTTAGCAAGTTTCACTTGTAAGTGGGGTTGGAAACACTTTTCAGGCTCAGGACTGGGCTCAAAAGATGCAGACCTGATGTCTCTCATGATAGCAGGTGGTTAAGTAGAAATTTGCTGCTCGGCTGACCCAGCAGGAGCAAACGTATGCTAAAAATGTATGTAGAACCAAGTTTTTCAGTGAAGAGCAGCCAGGCACATTTTAGCAGGTTTCACTTGTAAGTGGGGTTGGAAACGCCTTTTCAGGCTCAGTACTGGGCTCAAAAGATGCAGCCGCGATCTCTCTCATGATAGCAGGTGGTTAAGTAGAAATTCGCTGCTCGGCTGACCCAGCAGGAGCAAACGTATGCCAAAAATGTATGCAGAACCAAGCTTTTCAGTGAAGAGCAGCCAGGCACATTTTAGCAAGTTTCACTTGTAAGTGGGGTTGAAAACGCTTTTCAGGCTCAGTACTGGGCTCAAAAGATGCAGCCCTGATGTCTCTCATGATAGCAGGTGGTTAAGTAGAAATTCGCTGCTCGGCTGACCCAGCAGGAGCAAACGTATGCAAAAATGTATGCAGAAACAAGCTTTTCAGTGAAGAGCAGCTAGGCACATTTTAGCAAGTTTCACTTGTAAGTGGGGTTGGAAATGCTTTTCAGGCTCAGTACTGGCCTCAAAAGATGCAGCCCTGATGTCTCTCATGATAGCAGGTGGTTAAGTAGAAATTCGCTGCTCGGCTGACCCAGCAGGAGCAAACGTATGCCAAAAATGTATGCAGAACCAAGCTTTTCAGTGAAGAGCAGCCAGGCACATTTTAGCAAGTTTCACTTGTAAGTGGGGTTGGAAACGCTTTTCAGGCTCAGTACTGGGCTCAAAAGATGCAGCCCTGATGTCTCTCATGATAGCAGGTGGTTAAGTAGAAATTCGCTGCTCGGCTGACCCAGCAGGAGCAAACGTATGCCAAAAATGTATGCAGAAACAAGCTTTTCAGTGAAGAGCAGCTAGGCACATTTTAGCAAGTTTCACTTGTAAGTGGGGTTGGAAATGCTTTTCAGGCTCAGTACTGGCCTCAAAAGATGCAGCCCTGATGTCTCTCATGATAGCAGGTGGTTAAGTAGAAATTTGCTGCTCGGCTGACCCAGCAGGAGCAAACCTATGCCAAAAATGTACGCAGAATCAGCTTTTCAGTGAAGGACAGAGAGGCACATTTTAGCAAGTTTCACTTGTAAGAGGGGTTGGAAACGCTTTTCAGGCTTAGTACTGGGCTCAAAAGATGCAGCTCTGATGTCTCTCATGATAGCAGGTGGTTAAGTAGAAATTCGCTGCTCGGCTGACCCTGCAGAAGCAAACGTATGCTAAAAATTTATGCAGAACCAAGCTTTTCAGTGAAGAGCAGCCAGGCACATTTTAGCACGTTTCACTTGTAAGTGGGGTTGGAAACGCTTTTCAGGCTCAGTACTGGGCTCAAAAGATGCAGCCCTGATGTCTCTCATGATAGCAGGTGGTTAAGTAGAAATTTGCTGCTCGGCTGACCCACCAGGAGCAAATGTATGCTAAAAATGTGTGCAGAACCAAGCTTTTCAGTGAAGAGCAGCCAGGCACATTTTAGCAAGTTTCACTTGTAAGTGGGGTTGGAAACACTTTTCAGGCTCAGGACTGGGCTCAAAAGATGCAGACCTGATGTCTCTCATGATAGCAGGTGGTTAAGTAGAAATTTGCTGCTCGGCTGACCCAGCAGGAGCAAACGTATGCTAAAAATGTATGTAGAACCAAGTTTTTCAGTGAAGAGCAGCCAGGCACATTTTAGCAGGTTTCACTTGTAAGTGGGGTTGGAAACGCCTTTTCAGGCTCAGTACTGGGCTCAAAAGATGCAGCCGCGATCTCTCTCATGATAGCAGGTGGTTAAGTAGAAATTCGCTGCTCGGCTGACCCAGCAGGAGCAAACGTATGCCAAAAATGTATGCAGAACCAAGCTTTTCAGTGAAGAGCAGCCAGGCACATTTTAGCAAGTTTCACTTGTAAGTGGGGTTGAAAACGCTTTTCAGGCTCAGTACTGGGCTCAAAAGATGCAGCCCTGATGTCTCTCATGATAGCAGGTGGTTAAGTAGAAATTCGCTGCTCGGCTGACCCAGCAGGAGCAAACGTATGCAAAAATGTATGCAGAAACAAGCTTTTCAGTGAAGAGCAGCTAGGCACATTTTAGCAAGTTTCACTTGTAAGTGGGGTTGGAAATGCTTTTCAGGCTCAGTACTGGCCTCAAAAGATGCAGCCCTGATGTCTCTCATGATAGCAGGTGGTTAAGTAGAAATTCGCTGCTCGGCTGACCCAGCAGGAGCAAACGTATGCCAAAAATGTATGCAGAACCAAGCTTTTCAGTGAAGAGCAGCCAGGCACATTTTAGCAAGTTTCAATTGTAAGTGGGGTTGGAAACGCTTTTCAGGCTCAGTACTGGGCTCAAAAGATGCAGCCCTGATGTCTCTCATGATAGCAGGTGGTTAAGTAGAAATTCGCTGCTCGGCTGACCCAGCAGGAGCAAACGTATGCCAAAAATGTATGCAGAAACAAGCTTTTCAGTGAAGAGCAGCTAGGCACATTTTAGCAAGTTTCACTTGTAAGTGGGGTTGGAAATGCTTTTCAGGCTCAGTACTGGCCTCAAAAGATGCAGCCCTGATGTCTCTCATGATAGCAGGTGGTTAAGTAGAAATTTGCTGCTCGGCTGACCCAGCAGGAGCAAACCTATGCCAAAAATGTACGCAGAATCAGCTTTTCAGTGAAGGACAGAGAGGCACATTTTAGCAAGTTTCACTTTGTAAGTGGGGTTGGAAACGCTTTTCAGGCTTAGTACTGGGCTCAAAAGATGCAGCTCTGATGTCTCTCATGATAGCAGGTGGTTAAGTAGAAATTCGCTGCTCAGCTGACCCTGCAGGAGCAAACGTATGCTAAAAATTTATGCAGAACCAAGCTTTTCAGTGAAGAGCAGCCAGGCACATTTTAGCACGTTTCACTTGTAAGTGGGGTTGGAAACGCTTTTCAGGCTCAGTACTGGGCTCAAAAGATGCAGCCCTGATGTCTCTCATGATAGCAGGTGGTTAAGTAGAAATTTGCTGCTCGGCTGACCCACCAGGAGCAAATGTATGCTAAAAATGTATGCAGAACCAAGATTTTCAGTGCAGAGTAGCCAGGCACATTTTAGCAAGTTTCACTTGTAAGTGGGGTTGGAAACGCTTTTCAGGCTCAGTACTGGGCTCAAAAGATGCAGCCCTGATGTCTCTCATGATAGCAGGTGGTTAAGTAGAAATGTGCTGCTCGGCTGACCCAGCAGGAGCAAACGTATGCTAAAAATGTATGCAGAACCAAGCTTTTCAGTGAAGAGCAGCCAGGCACATTTTAGCAGGTTTCACTTGTAAGTGGGGTTGGAAACGCTTTTCAGGCTCAGTACTGGGCTCAAAAGATGCAGCCCTGATGTCTCTCATGATAGCAGGTGGTTAAGTAGAAATTTGCTGCTCGGGTGACCCAGCAGGAGCAAACGTATGCTAAAAATGTATTCAGAACCAAACATTTCAGTGAAGAGCAGCCAGGCACATTTTAGCAAGTTTCACTTGTAAGTGGGGTTGGAAACACTTTTCAGGCTCAGTACTGGGCTCAAAAGATGCAGACCTGATGTCTCTCATGATAGCAGGTGGTTAAGTAGAAATTTGCTGCTCGGCTGACCCAGCAGGAGCAAACGTATGCTAAAAATGTGTGCAGAACCAAGCTTTTCAGTGAAGAGCAGCCAGGCACATTTTAGCAAGTTTCACTTGTAAGTGGGGTTGGAAATGCTTTTCAGGCTCAGGACTGGGCTCAAAAGATGCAGCCCTGATCTCTCTCATGATAGCAGGTGGTTAAGTAGAAATTTGCTGCTCGGCTGACCCAGCAGGAGCAAACGTATGCTAAAAATGTATGCAGAACCAAGTTTTTCAGTGAAGAGCAGCCAGGCACATTTTAGCAGGTTTCACTTGTAAGTGGGGTTGGAAACGCCTTTTCAGGCTCAGTACTGGGCTCAAAAGATGCAGCCGCGATCTCTCTCATGATAGCAGGTGGTTAAGTAGAAATTCGCTGCTCGGCTGACCCAGCAGGAGCAAACGTATGCCAAAAATGTATGCAGAACCAAGCTTTTCAGTGAAGAGCAGCCAGGCACATTTTAGCAAGTTTCACTTGTAAGTGGGGTTGAAAACGCTTTTCAGGCTCAGTACTGGGCTCAAAAGATGCAGCCCTGATGTCTCTCATGATAGCAGGTGGTTAAGTAGAAATTCGCTGCTCGGCTGACCCAGCAGGAGCAAACGTATGCCAAAAATGTATGCAGAAACAAGCTTTTCAGTGAAGAGCAGCTAGGCACATTTTAGCAAGTTTCACTTGTAAGTGGGGTTGGAAATGCTTTTCAGGCTCAGTACTGGGCTCAAAAGATGCAGCCCTGATGTCTCGCATGATAGCAGGTGGTTAAGTAGAAATTCGCTGCTCGGCTGACCCAGCAGGAGCAAACGTATGCCAAAAATGTATGCAGAAACAAGCTTTTCAGTGAAGAGCAGCTAGGCACATTTTAGCAAGTTTCACTTGTAAGTGGGGTTGGAAATGCTTTTCAGGCTCAGTACTGGGCTCAAAAGATGCAGCCCTGATCTCTCTCATGATAGCAGGTGGTTAAGTAGAAATTTGCTGCTCGGCTGACCCAGCAGGAGCAAACGTATGCTAAAAATGTATGCAGAACCAAGCTTTTCAATGAAGAGCAGCCAGGCACATTTTAGCAGGTTTCACTTGTAAGTGGGGTTGGAAACGCTTTTCAGGCTCAGTACTGGGCTCAAAAGATGCAGCCCCTATCTCTCTCATGATAGCAGGTGGTTAAGTAGAAATTCGCTGCTCGGCTGACCCAGCAGGAGCAAACGTATGCCAAAAATGTATGCAGAACCAAGCTTTTCAGTTAAGAGCAGCCAGGCACATTTTAGCAAGTTTCACTTGTAAGTGGGGTTGGAAACACTTTTCAGGCTCAGTACTGGGCTCAAAAGATGCAGCCCTGATGTCTCTCATGATAGCAGGTGGTTAAGTAGAAATTCGCTGCTCGGCTGACCCAGCAGGAGCAAACGTATGCCAAAAATGTATGCAGAAACAAGCTTTTCAGTGAAGAGCAGCTAGGCACATTTTAGCAAGTTTCACTTGTAAGTGGGGTTGGAAATGCTTTTCAGGCTCAGTACTGGGCTCAAAAGATGCAGCCCTGATGTCTCTCATGATAGCAGGTGGTTAAGTAGAAATTCGCTGCTCGGCTGACCCAGCAGGAGCAAACGTATGCCAAAAATGTATGCAGAAACAACCTTTTCAGTGAAGAGCAGCTAGGCACATTTTAGCAAGTTACACTTGTAAGTGGGGTTGGAAATGCTTTTCAGGCTCAGTATTGGCCTCAAATGATGCAGCCCTGATGTCTCTCATGATAGCAGGTGGTTAAGTAGAAATTTGCTGCTCGGCTGACCCAGCAGGAGCAAACCTATGCCAAAAATGTACGCAGAATCAGCTTTTCAGTGAAGAGCAGAGAGGCACATTTTAGCAAGTTTCACTTGTAAGTGGGGTGGGAAACGCTTTTCAGGCTCAGTACTGGGCTCAAAAGATGCAGCCCTGATGTCTCTCATGATAGCAGGAGGTTAAGTAGAAATTTGCTGCTCGGCTGACCCAGCAGGAGCAAACGTATGCTAAAAATGTATGCAGAACCAAGCTTTTCAGTGAAGAGCAGCCAGGCACATTTTAGCAAGTTTCACTTGTAAGTGGGGTTGGAAACACTTTTCAGGCTCAGTACTGGGCTCAAAAGATGCAGCCCTGATGTCTCTCATGATAGCAGGTGGTTAAGTAGAAATTTGCTGCTCGGCTGGCCCAGCAGGAGCAAACGTATGCTAAAAATGTATGCAGAACCAAGCATTTCAGTGTAGAGCAGCCAGGCATATTTTAGCAAGTTTCACTTGTTGGTGGGGTTGGAAACGCTTTTCAGGCTCAGTACTGGGCTCAAAAGATGCAGCCCTGATGTCTCTCATGATAGCAGGTGGTTAACTAGAAATTTGCTGCTCGGGTGACCCAGCAGGAGCAAACGTATGCTAAAAATGTATGCAGAACCAACATTTCAGTGGAGAGCAGCCAGGCACATTTTAGCAAGTTTCACTTGTAAGTGGGGTTGGAAACGCTTTTCAGGCTCAGTACTGGGCTCAAAAGATGCAGCCCTGATCTCTCTCATGATAGCAGGTGGTTAAGTAGAAATTCGCTGCTCGGCTGACCCAGCAGGAGCAAACGTATGCCAAAAATGTATGCAGAACCAAGCTTTTCAGTGAAGAGCAACCAGGCACATTTTAGCAAGTTTCACTTGTAAGTGGGGTTGGAAATGCTTTTCAGGCTCAGTACTGGGCTCAAAAGATGCAGCCCTGATGTCTCTCATGATAGCAGGTGGTTAAGTAGAAATTCGCTGCTCGGCTGACCCAGCAGGAGCAAACGTATGCCAAAAATGTATGCAGAAACAACCTTTTCAGTGAAGAGCAGCTAGGCACATTTTAGCAAGTTACACTTGTAAGTGGGGTTGGAAATGCTTTTCAGGCTCAGTATTGGCCTCAAAAGATGCAGCCCTGATGTCTCTCATGATAGCAGGTGGTGAAGTACAAATTTGCTGCTCGGCTGACCCAGCAGGACCAAACCTATGCCAAAAATGTACGCAGAATCAGCTTTCCAGTGAAGAGCAGAGAGGCACATTTTAGCAAGTTTCACTTGTAAGTGGGGTTGGAAACGCTTTTCAGGCTTAGTACTGGGCTCAAGAGATGCAGCTCTGATGTCTCTCATGATAGCAGGTGGTTAAGTAGAAATTCGCTGCTCGGCTGACCCTGCAGGAGCAAACGTATGCTAAAAATGTATGCAGAACCAAGCTTTTCAGTGAAGAGTAGCCAGGCACATTTTAGCAAGTTTCACTTGTAAGTGGGGTTGGAAACACTTTTCAGGCTCAGTACTGGGCTGAAAAGATGCAGCCCTGATGTCTCTCATGATAGCAGGTGGTTAAGTAGAAATTTGCTGCTCGGCTGACCCAGCAGGAGCAAACGTATGCTAAAAATGTATGCAGAACCAAGCTTTTCAGTGAAGAGCAGCCAGGCACATTTTAGCAGGTTTCACTTGTAAGTGGGGTTGGAAACGCTTTTCAGGCTCAGTACTGGGCTCAAAAGATGCAGCCCCGATCTCTCTCATGATAGCAGGTGGTTAAGTAGAAATTTGCTGCTCGGGTGACCCAGCAGGAGCAAACGTATGCTAAAAATGTATGCAGAACCAAGCATTTCAGTGAAGAGCAGCCAGGCACATTTTAGCAAGTTTCACTTGTAAGTGGGGTTGGAAACGCTTTTCAGGCTCAGTACTGGGCTCAAAAGATGCAGCCCTGATGTCTCTCATGATAGCAGGTGGTTAAGTAGAAATTTGCTGCTCGGCTGACCCAGCAGGAGCAAACGTATGCTCAAAAAATGTGTGCAGAACCAAGCTTTTCAGTGAAGAGCAGCCAGGCACATTTTAGCAAGTTTCACTTGTAAGTGGGGTTGGAAATGCTTTTCAGGCTCAGTACTGGGCTCAAAAGATGCAGCCCTGATCTCTCTCATGATAGCAGGTGGTTAAGTAGAAATTTGCTGCTCGGCTGACCCAGCAGGAGCAAACGTATGCTAAAAATGTATGCAGAACCAAGCTTTTCAGTGAAGAGCAGCCAGGCACATTTTAGCAGGTTTCACTTGTAAGTGGGGTTGGAAACGCTTTTCAGGCTCAGTACTGGGCTCAAAAGATGCAGCCCCGATCTCTCTCATGATAGCAGGTGGTTAAGTAGAAATTCGCTGCTCGGCTGACCCAGCAGGAGCAAACGTATGCCAAAAATGTATGCAGAACCAAGCTTTTCAGTGAAGAGCAGCCAGGCACATTTTAGCAAGTTTCACTTTTAAGTGGGGTTGGAAACGCTTTTCAGGCTCAGTACTGGGCTCAAAAGATGCAGCCCTGATGTCTCTCATGATAGCAGGTGGTTAAGTAGAAATTCGCTGCTCGGCTGACCCAGCAGGAGCAAACATATGCCAAAAATGTATGCAGAAACAAGCTTTTCAGTGAAGAGCAGCTACACATTTTAGCAAGTTTCACTTGTAAGTGGGTTTGGAAATGCTTTTCAGGCTCAGTACTGGGCTCAAAAGATGCAGCCCTGATGTCTCTCATGATAGCAGGTGGTTAAGTAGAAATTCGCTGCTCGGCTGACCCAGCAGGAGCAAACGTATGCCAAAAATGTATGCAGAAACAAGCTTTTCAGTGAAGAACAGCTATGCACATTTTAGCAAGTTTCACTTGTAAGTGGGGTTGGAAATGCTTTTCAGGCTCAGTACTGGCCTCAAAAGATGCAGCCCTGATGTCTCTCATGATAGCAGGTGGTTAAGTAGAAATTTGCTGCTCGGCTGACCCAGCAGGAGCAAACCTATGCCAAAAATGTACGCAGAATCAGCTTTTCAGTGAAGAGCAGAGAGGCACATTTTAGCAAGTTTCACTTGTAAGTGGGGTTGGAAACGCTTTTCAGGCTTAGTACTGGGCTCAAAAGATGCAGCTCTGATGTCTCTCATGATAGCAGGTGGTTAAGTAGAAATTCGCTGCTCGGCTGACCCAGCAGTAGCAAACGTATGCTAAAAATGTGTGCAGAACCAAGCTTTTCAGAGAAGAGCAGCTTTAGCAAGTTTCACTTGTAAGTGGGGCTGGAAACGCTTTTCAGGCTTAGTACTGGGCTCAAAAGATGCAGCTCTGATGTCTCTCATGATAGTAGGTGGTTAAGTAGAAATTCGCTGCTCGGCTGACCCAGCAGGAGCAAACGTATGCTAAAAATGTATGCAGAACCAAGCTTTTCAGTGAAGAGCAGCCAGGCACATTTTAGCACGTTTCACTTGTAAGTGGGGTTGGAAACGCTTTTCAGGCTCATACTGGGCTCAAAAGATGCAGCCCTGATGTCTCTCATGATAGCAGGTGGTTAAGTAGAAATTTGCTGCTCGGCTAACCCATCAGGAGCAAACATATGCTAAAAATGTGTGCAGAACCAAGCTTTTCAGTGAAGGGCAGCTTTAGCAAGTTTCACTTGTAAGTGGGGTGGGAAACGCTTTTCAGGCTCAGTACTGGGCTCAAAAGATGCAGCCCTGATGTCTCTCATGATAGCAGTTGGTTAAGTAGAAATTCACTGCTCGGCTAACCCAGCAGGAGCAAACGTATGCCAAAAATGTATGCAGAACCAAGCTTTTCAGTGAAGAGCAGAGAGGCACATTTTAGCAAGTTTCACTTGTAAGTGGGGTGGGAAACGCTTTTCAGGCTCAGTACTGGCCTCTAAAGATGCAGCCCTGATGTCTCTCATGATAGCAGGTGGTTAAGTAGAAATTTGCTGCTCGGCTGACCCAGCAGGAGCAAACCTATGCCAAAAATGTACGCAGAATCAGCTTTTCAGTGAAGGACAGAGAGGCACATTTTAGCAAGTTTCACTTGTAAGTGGGGTTGGAAACGCTTTTCAGGCTTAGTACTGGGCTCAAATGATGCAGCTCTGATGTCTCTCATGATAGCAGGTGGTTAAGTAGAAATTCGCTGCTCGGCTGACCCTGCAGGAGCAAACGTATGCTAAAAATGTATGCAGAACCAAGCTTTTCAGTGAAGAGCAGCCAGGCACATTTTAGCACGTTTCACTTGTAAGTGGGGTTGGAAACGCTTTTCAGGCTCAGTACTGGGCTCAAAAGGTGCAGCCCTGATGTCTCTCATGATAGCAGGTGGTTAAGTAGAAATTTGCTGCTCGGCTGACCCACCAGGAGCAAACGTATGCTAAAAATGTATGCAGAACCAAGCTTTTCAGTGAAGAGCAGCCAGGCACATTTTAGCAAGTTTCACTTGTAATTGGGGTTGGAAACGCTTTTCAGGCTCAGTACTGGGCTCAAAAGATGCAGCCCTGAGGTCTCTCATGATAGCAGGTGGTTAAGTAGAAATTTGCTGCTCGGCTGACCCAGCAGGAGCAAACGTATGCTAAAAATGTGTGCAGAACCAAGCTTTTCAGTGAAGAGCAGCCAGGCACATTTTAGCAAGTTTCACTTGTAAGTGGGGTTGGAAATGCTTTTCAGGCTCAGTACTGGGCTCAAAAGATGCAGCCCTGATCTCTCTCATGATAGCAGGTGGTTAAGTAGAAATTTGCTGCTCGGCTGACCCAGCAGGAGCAAACGTATGCTAAAAACTTATGCAGAACCAAGCATTTCAGTGAAGAGCAGCCAGGCACATTTTAGCAAGTTTCACTTGTAAGTGGGGTTGGAAACGCTTTTCAGGCTCAGTACTGGGCTCAAAAGATGCAGCCCTGATGTCTCTCATGATAGCAGGTGGTTAAGTAGAAATTCGCTGCTCGGCTGACCCAGCAGGAGCAAACGTATGCCAAAAATGTATGCAGAAACAAGCTTTTCAGTGAAGAGCAGCTAGGCACATTTTAGCAAGTTTCACTTGTAAGTGGGGTTGGAAATGCTTTTCAGGCTCAGTACTGGGCTCAAAAGATGCAGCCCTGATGTCTCTCATGATAGCAGGTGGTTAAGTAGAAATTCGCTGCTCGGCTGACCCAGCAGGAGCAAACGTATGCCAAAAATGTATGCAGAAACAACCTTTTCAGTGAAGAGCAGCTAGGCACATTTTAGCAAGTTACACTTGTAAGTGGGGTTGGAAATGCTTTTCAGGCTCAGTATTGGCCTCAAAAGATGCAGCCCTGATGTCTCTCATGATAGCAGGTGGTTAAGTAGAAATTTGCTGCTCGGCTGACCCAGCAGGAGCAAACCTATGCCAAAAATGTACGCAGAATCAGCTTTTCAGTGAAGAGCAGAGAGGCACATTTTAGCAAGTTTCACTTGTAAGTGGGGTGGGAAACGCTTTTCAGGCTCAGTACTGGGCTCAAAAGATGCAGCCCTGATGTCTCTCATGATAGCAGGAGGTTAAGTAGAAATTTGCTGCTCGGCTGACCCAGCAGGAGCAAACGTATGCTAAAAATGTATGCAGAACCAAGCTTTTCAGTGAAGAGCAGCCAGGCACATTTTAGCAAGTTTCACTTGTAAGTGGGGTTGGAAACACTTTTCAGGCTCAGTACTGGGCTCAAAAGATGCAGCCCTGATGTCTCTCATGATAGCAGGTGGTTAAGTAGAAATTTGCTGCTCGGCTGGCCCAGCAGGAGCAAACGTATGCTAAAAATGTATGCAGAACCAAGCATTTCAGTGTAGAGCAGCCAGGCATATTTTAGCAAGTTTCACTTGTTGGTGGGGTTGGAAACGCTTTTCTGGCTCAGTACTGGGCTCAAAAGATGCAGCCCTGATGTCTCTCATGATAGCAGGTGGTTAACTAGAAATTTGCTGCTCGGGTGACCCAGCAGGAGCAAACGTATGCTAAAAATGTATGCAGAACCAACATTTCAGTGGAGAGCAGCCAGGCACATTTTAGCAAGTTTCACTTGTAAGTGGGGTTGGAAACGCTTTTCAGGCTCAGTACTGGGCTCAAAAGATGCAGCCCTGATCTCTCTCATGATAGCAGGTGGTTAAGTAGAAATTCGCTGCTCGGCTGACCCAGCAGGAGCAAACGTATGCCAAAAATGTATGCAGAACCAAGCTTTTCAGTGAAGAGCAACCAGGCACATTTTAGCAAGTTTCACTTGTAAGTGGGGTTGGAAATGCTTTTCAGGCTCAGTACTGGGCTCAAAAGATGCAGCCCTGATGTCTCTCATGATAGCAGGTGGTTAAGTAGAAATTCGCTGCTCGGCTGACCCAGCAGGAGCAAACGTATGCCAAAAATGTATGCAGAAACAACCTTTTCAGTGAAGAGCAGCTAGGCACATTTTAGCAAGTTACACTTGTAAGTGGGGTTGGAAATGCTTTTCAGGCTCAGTATTGGCCTCAAAAGATGCAGCCCTGATGTCTCTCATGATAGCAGGTGGTGAAGTACAAATTTGCTGCTCGGCTGACCCAGCAGGACCAAACCTATGCCAAAAATGTACGCAGAATCAGCTTTCCAGTGAAGAGCAGAGAGGCACATTTTAGCAAGTTTCACTTGTAAGTGGGGTTGGAAACGCTTTTCAGGCTTAGTACTGGGCTCAAGAGATGCAGCTCTGATGTCTCTCATGATAGCAGGTGGTTAAGTAGAAATTCGCTGCTCGGCTGACCCTGCAGGAGCAAACGTATGCTAAAAATGTATGCAGAACCAAGCTTTTCAGTGAAGAGTAGCCAGGCACATTTTAGCAAGTTTCACTTGTAAGTGGGGTTGGAAACACTTTTCAGGCTCAGTACTGGGCTGAAAAGATGCAGCCCTGATGTCTCTCATGATAGCAGGTGGTTAAGTAGAAATTTGCTGCTCGGCTGACCCAGCAGGAGCAAACGTATGCTAAAAATGTATGCAGAACCAAGCTTTTCAGTGAAGAGCAGCCAGGCACATTTTAGCAGGTTTCACTTGTAAGTGGGGTTGGAAACGCTTTTCAGGCTCAGTACTGGGCTCAAAAGATGCAGCCCCGATCTCTCTCATGATAGCAGGTGGTTAAGTAGAAATTTGCTGCTCGGGTGACCCAGCAGGAGCAAACGTATGCTAAAAATGTATGCAGAACCAAGCATTTCAGTGAAGAGCAGCCAGGCACATTTTAGCAAGTTTCACTTGTAAGTGGGGTTGGAAACGCTTTTCAGGCTCAGTACTGGGCTCAAAAGATGCAGCCCTGATGTCTCTCATGATAGCAGGTGGTTAAGTAGAAATTTGCTGCTCGGCTGACCCAGCAGGAGCAAACGTATGCTCAAAAAATGTGTGCAGAACCAAGCTTTTCAGTGAAGAGCAGCCAGGCACATTTTAGCAAGTTTCACTTGTAAGTGGGGTTGGAAATGCTTTTCAGGCTCAGTACTGGGCTCAAAAGATGCAGCCCTGATCTCTCTCATGATAGCAGGTGGTTAAGTAGAAATTTGCTGCTCGGCTGACCCAGCAGGAGCAAACGTATGCTAAAAATGTATGCAGAACCAAGCTTTTCAGTGAAGAGCAGCCAGGCACATTTTAGCAGGTTTCACTTGTAAGTGGGGTTGGAAACGCTTTTCAGGCTCAGTACTGGGCTCAAAAGATGCAGCCCCGATCTCTCTCATGATAGCAGGTGGTTAAGTAGAAATTCGCTGCTCGGCTGACCCAGCAGGAGCAAACGTATGCCAAAAATGTATGCAGAACCAAGCTTTTCAGTGAAGAGCAGCCAGGCACATTTTAGCAAGTTTCACTTTTAAGTGGGGTTGGAAACGCTTTTCAGGCTCAGTACTGGGCTCAAAAGATGCAGCCCTGATGTCTCTCATGATAGCAGGTGGTTAAGTAGAAATTCGCTGCTCGGCTGACCCAGCAGGAGCAAACATATGCCAAAAATGTATGCAGAAACAAGCTTTTCAGTGAAGAGCAGCTACACATTTTAGCAAGTTTCACTTGTAAGTGGGTTTGGAAATGCTTTTCAGGCTCAGTACTGGGCTCAAAAGATGCAGCCCTGATGTCTCTCATGATAGCAGGTGGTTAAGTAGAAATTCGCTGCTCGGCTGACCCAGCAGGAGCAAACGTATGCCAAAAATGTATGCAGAAACAAGCTTTTCAGTGAAGAACAGCTAGGCACATTTTAGCAAGTTTCACTTGTAAGTGGGGTTGGAAATGCTTTTCAGGCTCAGTACTGGCCTCAAAAGATGCAGCCCTGATGTCTCTCATGATAGCAGGTGGTTAAGTAGAAATTTGCTGCTCGGCTGACCCAGCAGGAGCAAACCTATGCCAAAAATGTACGCAGAATCAGCTTTTCAGTGAAGAGCAGAGAGGCACATTTTAGCAAGTTTCACTTGTAAGTGGGGTTGGAAACGCTTTTCAGGCTTAGTACTGGGCTCAAAAGATGCAGCTCTGATGTCTCTCATGATAGCAGGTGGTTAAGTAGAAATTCGCTGCTCGGCTGACCCAGCAGTAGCAAACGTATGCTAAAAATGTGTGCAGAACCAAGCTTTTCAGTGAAGAGCAGCTTTAGCAAGTTTCACTTGTAAGTGGGGCTGGAAACGCTTTTCAGGCTTAGTACTGGGCTCAAAAGATGCAGCTCTGATGTCT
Organism: Lissotriton helveticus; assembly: GCF_964261635.1. Taxonomy (NCBI): domain Eukaryota; kingdom Metazoa; phylum Chordata; class Amphibia; order Caudata; family Salamandridae; genus Lissotriton; species Lissotriton helveticus. The sequence continues at coordinate 743,617,059 of NC_136065.1, read as the reverse complement.
CTCATGATAGTAGGTGGTTAAGTAGAAATTCGCTGCTCGGCTGACCCAGCAGGAGCAAACGTATGCTAAAAATGTATGCAGAACCAAGCTTTTCAGTGAAGAGCAGCCAGGCACATTTTAGCACGTTTCACTTGTAAGTGGGGTTGGAAACGCTTTTCAGGCTCATACTGGGCTCAAAAGATGCAGCCCTGATGTCTCTCATGATAGCAGGTGGTTAAGTAGAAATTTGCTGCTCGGCTAACCCATCAGGAGCAAACGTATGCTAAAAATGTGTGCAGAACCAAGCTTTTCAGTGAAGGGCAGCTTTAGCAAGTTTCACTTGTAAGTGGGGTGGGAAACGCTTTTCAGGCTCAGTACTGGGCTCAAAAGATGCAGCCCTGATGTCTCTCATGATAGCAGTTGGTTAAGTAGAAATTCACTGCTCGGCTAACCCAGCAGGAGCAAACGTATGCCAAAAATGTATGCAGAACCAAGCTTTTCAGTGAAGAGCAGAGAGGCACATTTTAGCAAGTTTCACTTGTAAGTGGGGTGGGAAACGCTTTTCAGGCTCAGTACTGGCCTCTAAAGATGCAGCCCTGATGTCTCTCATGATAGCAGGTGGTTAAGTAGAAATTTGCTGCTCGGCTGACCCAGCAGGAGCAAACCTATGCCAAAAATGTACGCAGAATCAGCTTTTCAGTGAAGGACAGAGAGGCACATTTTAGCAAGTTTCACTTGTAAGTGGGGTTGGAAACGCTTTTCAGGCTTAGTACTGGGCTCAAATGATGCAGCTCTGATGTCTCTCATGATAGCAGGTGGTTAAGTAGAAATTCGCTGCTCGGCTGACCCTGCAGGAGCAAACGTATGCTAAAAATGTATGCAGAACCAAGCTTTTCAGTGAAGAGCAGCCAGGCACATTTTAGCACGTTTCACTTGTAAGTGGGGTTGGAAACGCTTTTCAGGCTCAGTACTGGGCTCAAAAGATGCAGCCCTGATGTCTCTCATGATAGCAGGTGGTTAAGTAGAAATTTGCTGCTCGGCTGACCCACCAGGAGCAAACGTATGCTAAAAATGTATGCAGAACCAAGCTTTTCAGTGAAGAGCAGCCAGGCACATTTTAGCAAGTTTCACTTGTAATTGGGGTTGGAAACGCTTTTCAGGCTCAGTACTGGGCTCAAAAGATGCAGCCCTGAGGTCTCTCATGATAGCAGGTGGTTAAGTAGAAATTTGCTGCTCGGCTGACCCAGCAGGAGCAAACGTATGCTAAAAATGTGTGCAGAACCAAGCTTTTCAGTGAAGAGCAGCCAGGCACATTTTAGCAAGTTTCACTTGTAAGTGGGGTTGGAAATGCTTTTCAGGCTCAGTACTGGGCTCAAAAGATGCAGCCCTGATCTCTCTCATGATAGCAGGTGGTTAAGTAGAAATTTGCTGCTCGGCTGACCCAGCAGGAGCAAACGTATGCTAAAAATGTATGCAGAACCAAGCATTTCAGTGAAGAGCAGCCAGGCACATTTTAGCAAGTTTCACTTGTAAGTGGGGTTGGAAACGCTTTTCAGGCTCAGTACTGGGCTCAAAAGATGCAGCCCTGATGTCTCTCATGATAGCAGGTGGTTAAGTAGAAATTTGCTGCTCGGCTGACCCAGCAGGAGCAAACGTTTGCTAAAAATGTGTGCAGAACCAAGCTTTTCAGTGAAGAGCAGCCAGGCACATTTTAGCAAGTTTCACTTGTAAGTGGGTTTGAAAATGCTTTTCAGGCTCAGTACTGGGCTCAAAAGATGCAGCCCTGATCTCTCTCATGATAGCAGGTGGTTAAGTAGAAATTTGCTGCTCGGCTGACCCAGCAGGAGCAAACGTATGCTAAAATTGTGTGCAGAACCAAGCTTTTCAGAGAAGAGCAACTTTAGCAAGTTTCACTTGTAAGTGGGGCTGGAAACGCTTTTCAGGCTTAGTACTGGGCTCAAAAGATGCAGCTCTGATGTCTCTCATGATAGCAGGTGGTTAAGTAGAAATTCGCTGCTCGGCTGACCCAGCAGGAGCAAACGTATGCTAAAAATGTGTGCAGAACCAAGCATTTCAGTGAAGAGCAGCCAGGCACATTTTAGCAAGTTTCACTTGTAAGTGGGGTTGGAAACGCTTTTCAGGCTCAGTACTGGGCTCAAAAGATGCAGCCCTGATGTCTCTCATGATAGCAGGTGGTTAAGTAGAAATTTGCTGCTCGGCTGACCCAGCAGGAGCAAACGTATGCTAAAAATGTGTGCAGAATCAAGCTTTTCAGTGAAGAGCAGCCAGGCACATTTTAGCAAGTTTCACTTGTAAGTGGGGTTGAAAATGCTTTTCAGGCTCAGTACTGGGCTCAAAAGATGCAGCCCTGATCTCTCTCATGATAGCAGGTGGTTAAGTAGAAATTTGCTGCTCGGCTGACCCAGCAGGAGCAAACGTATGCTAAAAATGTGTGCGGAACCAAGCTTTTCAGAGAAGAGCAACTTTAGCAAGTTTCACTTGTAAGTGGGGCTGGAAACGCTTTTCAGGCTTAGTACTGGGCTCAAAAGATGCAGCTCTGATGTCTCTCATGATAGCAGGTGGTTAAGTAGAAATTCGCTGCTCGGCTGACCCAGCAGGAGCAAACGTATGCTAAAAATGTGTGCAGAACCAAGCTTTTCAGTGAAGAGCAGCTTTAGCAAGTTTCACTTGTAAGTGGGGTGGGAAACGCTTTTCAGGTTCAGTACTGGGCTCAAAAGATGCAGCCCTGATGTCTCTCATGATAGCAGTTGGTTAAGTAGAAATTTGCTGCTCGGCTAACCCAGCAGGAGCAAACGTATGCCAAAAATGTCTGCAGAACCAAGCTTTTCAGTGAAGAGCAGAGAGGCACATTTTAGCAAGTTTCACTTGTAAGTGGGGTGGGAAACGCTTTTCAGGCTCAGTACTGGCCTCAAAAGATGCAGCCCTGATGTCTCTCATGATAGCAGGTGGTTAAGTAGAAATTCGCTGCTCGGCTGACCCAGCAGGAGCAAACATATGCCAAAAATGTATGCAGAAACAAGCTTTTCAGTGAAGAGCAGCTAGGCACATTTTAGCAAGTTTCACTTGTAAGTGGGTTTGGAAATGCTTTTCAGGCTCAGTACTGGCCTCAAAAGATGCAGCCCTGATGTCTCTCATGATAGCAGGTGGTTAAGTAGAAATTTGCTGCTCGGCTGACCCAGCAGGAGCAAACGTATGCCAAAAATGTATGCAGAAACAAGCTTTTCAGTGAAGAACAGCTAGGCACATTTTAGCAAGTTTCACTTGTAAGTGGGGTTGGAAATGCTTTTCAGGCTCAGTACTGGGCTCAAAAGATGCAGCCCTGATCTCTCTCATGATAGCAGGTGGTTAAGTAGAAATTTGCTGCTCGGCTGACCCAGCAGGAGCAAACGTATGCTAAAAATGTGTGCGGAACCAAGCTTTTCAGAGAAGAGCAACTTTAGCAAGTTTCACTTGTAAGTGGGGCTGGAAACGCTTTTCAGGCTTAGTACTGGGCTCAAAAGATGCAGCTCTGATGTCTCTCATGATAGCAGGTGGTTAAGTAGAAATTCGCTGCTCGGCTGACCCAGCAGGAGCAAACGTATGCTAAAAATGTGTGCAGAACCAAGCTTTTCAGTGAAGAGCAGCTTTAGCAAGTTTCACTTGTAAGTGGGGTGGGAAACGCTTTTCAGGTTCAGTACTGGGCTCAAAAGATGCAGCCCTGATGTCTCTCATGATAGCAGTTGGTTAAGTAGAAATTTGCTGCTCGGCTAACCCAGCAGGAGCAAACGTATGCCAAAAATGTGTGCAGAACCAAGCTTTTCAGTGAAGAGCAGAGAGGCACATTTTAGCAAGTTTCACTTGTAAGTGGGGTGGGAAACGCTTTTCAGGCTCAGTACTGGCCTCAAAAGATGCAGCCCTGATGTCTCTCATGATAGCAGGTGGTTAAGTAGAAATTCGCTGCTCGGCTGACCCAGCAGGAGCAAACATATGCCAAAAATGTATGCAGAAACAAGCTTTTCAGTGAAGAGCAGCTAGGCACATTTTAGCAAGTTTCACTTGTAAGTGGGTTTGGAAATGCTTTTCAGGCTCAGTACTGGGCTCAAAAGATGCAGCCCTGATGTCTCTCATGATAGCAGGTGGTTAAGTAGAAATTCGCTGCTCGGCTGACCCAGCAGGAGCAAACGTATGCCAAAAATGTATGCAGAAACAAGCTTTTCAGTGAAGAACAGCTAGGCACATTTTAGCAAGTTTCACTTGTAAGTGGGGTTGGAAATGCTTTTCAGGCTCAGTACTGGCCTCAAAAGATGCAGCCCTGATGTCTCTCATGATAGCAGGTGGTTAAGTAGAAATTTGCTGCTCGGCTGACCCAGCAGGAGCAAACCTATGCCAAAAATGTACGCAGAATCAGCTTTTCAGTGAAGAGCAGAGAGGCACATTTTAGCAAGTTTCACTTGTAAGTGGGGTTGGAAACGCTTTTCAGGCTTAGTACTGGGCTCAAAAGATGCAGCTCTGATGTCTCTCATGATAGCAGGTGGTTAAGTAGAAATTCGCTGCTCGGCTGACCCAGCAGTAGCAAACGTATGCTAAAAATGTGTGCAGAACCAAGCTTTTCAGTGAAGAGCAGCTTTAGCAAGTTTCACTTGTAAGTGGGGCTGGAAACGCTTTTCAGGCTTAGTACTGGGCTCAAAAGATGCAGCTCTGATGTCTCTCATGATAGTAGGTGGTTAAGTAGAAATTCGCTGCTCGGCTGACCCAGCAGGAGCAAACGTATGCTAAAAATGTATGCAGAACCAAGCTTTTCAGTGAAGAGCAGCCAGGCACATTTTAGCACGTTTCACTTGTAAGTGGGGTTGGAAACGCTTTTCAGGCTCAGTACTGGGCTCAAAAGATGCAGCCCTGATGTCTCTCATGATAGCAGGTGGTTAAGTAGAAATTTGCTGCTCGGCTAACCCATCAGGAGCAAACGTATGCTAAAAATGTGTGCAGAACCAAGCTTTTCAGTGAAGGGCAGCTTTAGCAAGTTTCACTTGTAAGTGGGGTGGGAAACGCTTTTCAGGCTCAGTACTGGGCTCAAAAGATGCAGCCCTGATGTTTCTCATGATAGCAGTTGGTTAAGTAGAAATTCACTGCTCGGCTAACCCAGCAGGAGCAAACGTATGCCAAAAATGTATGCAGAACCAAGCTTTTCAGTGAAGAGCAGAGAGGCACATTTTAGCAAGTTTCACTTGTAAGTGGGGTGGGAAACGCTTTTCAGGCTCAGTACTGGCCTCTAAAGATGCAGCCCTGATGTCTCTCATGATAGCAGGTGGTTAAGTAGAAATTTGCTGCTCGGCTGACCCAGCAGGAGCAAACCTATGCCAAAAATGTACGCAGAATCAGCTTTTCAGTGAAGGACAGAGAGGCACATTTTAGCAAGTTTCACTTGTAAGTGGGGTTGGAAACGCTTTTCAGGCTTAGTACTGGGCTCAAATGATGCAGCTCTGATGTCTCTCATGATAGCAGGTGGTTAAGTAGAAATTCGCTGCTCGGCTGACCCTGCAGGAGCAAACGTATGCTAAAAATGTATGCAGAACCAAGCTTTTCAGTGAAGAGCAGCCAGGCACATTTTAGCACGTTTCACTTGTAAGTGGGGTTGGAAACGCTTTTCAGGCTCAGTACTGGGCTCAAAAGATGCAGCCCTGATGTCTCTCATGATAGCAGGTGGTTAAGTAGAAATTTGCTGCTCGGCTGACCCACCAGGAGCAAATGTATGCTAAAAATGTATGCAGAACCAAGCTTTTCAGTGAAGAGCAGAGAGGCACATTTTAGCAAGTTTCACTTGTAAGTGGGGTGGGAAACGCTTTTCAGGCTCAGTACTGGCCTCAAAAGATGCAGCCCTGATGTCTCTCATGATAGCAGGTGGTTAAGTAGAAATTTGCTGCTCGGCTGACCCAGCAGGAGCAAACATATGCCAAAAATGTATGCAGAAACAAGCTTTTCAGTGAAGAGCAGCTAGGCACATTTTAGCAAGTTTCACTTGTAAGTGGGTTTGGAAATGCTTTTCAGGCTCAGTACTGGGCTCAAAAGATGCAGCCCTGATGTTTCTCATGATAGCAGGTGGTTAAGTAGAAATTCACTGCTCGGCTAACCCAGCAGGAGCAAACCTATGCCAAAAATGTATGCAGAACCAAGCTTTTCAGTGAAGAGCAGAGAGGCACATTTTAGCAAGTTTCACTTGTAAGTGGGGTGGGAAACGCTTTTCAGGCTCAGTACTGGCCTCTAAAGATGCAGCCCTGATGTCTCTCATGATAGCAGGTGGTTAAGTAGAAATTTGCTGCTCGGCTGACCCAGCAGGAGCAAACCTATGCCAAAAATGTACGCAGAATCAGCTTTTCAGTGAAGGACAGAGAGGCACATTTTAGCAAGTTTCACTTGTAAGTGGGGTTGGAAACGCTTTTCAGGCTTAGTACTGGGCTCAAATGATGCAGCTCTGATGTCTCTCATGATAGCAGGTGGTTAAGTAGAAATTCGCTGCTCGGCTGACCCTGCAGGAGCAAACGTATTCTAAAAATGTATGCAGAACCAAGCTTTTCAGTGAAGAGCAGCCAGGCACATTTTAGCACGTTTCACTTGTAAGTGGGGTTGGAAACGCTTTTCAGGCTCAGTACTGGGCTCAAAAGATGCAGCCCTGATGTCTCTCATGATAGCAGGTGGTTAAGTAGAAATTTGCTGCTCGGCTGACCCACCAGGAGCAAATGTATGCTAAAAATGTATGCAGAACCAAGCTTTTCAGTGAAGAGCAGAGAGGCACATTTTAGCAAGTTTCACTTGTAAGTGGGGTGGGAAACGCTTTTCAGGCTCAGTACTGGCCTCAAAAGATGCAGCCCTGATGTCTCTCATGATAGCAGGTGGTTAAGTAGAAATTCGCTGCTCGGCTGACCCAGCAGGAGCAAACATATGCCAAAAATGTATGCAGAAACAAGCTTTTCAGTGAAGAGCAGCTAGGCACATTTTAGCAAGTTTCACTTGTAAGTGGGTTTGGAAATGCTTTTCAGGCTCAGTACTGGGCTCAAAAGATGCAGCCCTGATGTCTCTCATGATAGCAGGTGGTTAAGTAGAAATTCACTGCTCGGCTAACCCAGCAGGAGCAAACGTATGCCAAAAATGTATGCAGAACCAAGCTTTTCAGTGAAGAGCAGAGAGGCACATTTTAGCAAGTTTCACTTGTAAGTGGGGTGGGAAACGCTTTTCAGGCTCAGTACTGGCCTCTAAAGATGCAGCCCTGATGTCTCTCATGATAGCAGGTGGTTAAGTAGAAATTTGCTGCTCGGCTGACCTAGCAGGAGCAAACCTATGCCAAAAATGTACGCAGAATCAGCTTTTCAGTGAAGGACAGAGAGGCACATTTTAGCAAGTTTCACTTGTAAGTGGGGTTGGAAACGCTTTTCAGGCTTAGTACTGGGCTCAAATGATGCAGCTCTGATGTCTCTCATGATAGCAGGTGGTTAAGTAGAAATTCGCTGCTCGGCTGACCCTGCAGGAGCAAACGTATGCTAAAAATGTATGCAGAACCAAGCTTTTCAGTGAAGAGCAGCCAGGCACATTTTAGCACGTTTCACTTGTAAGTGGGGTTGGAAACGCTTTTCAGGCTCAGTACTGGGCTCAAAAGATGCAGCCCTGATGTCTCTCATGATAGCAGGTGGTTAAGTAGAAATTTGCTGCTCGGCTGACCCACCAGGAGCAAATGTATGCTAAAAATGTTTGCAGAACCAAGCTTTTCAGTGAAGAGTAGCCAGGCACATTTGAGCAAGTTTCACTTGTAAGTGGGGTTGGAAACACTTTTCAGGCTCAGTACTGGGCTCAAAAGATGCAGCCCTGATGTCTCTCATGATAGCAGGTGGTTAAGTAGAAATTTGCTGCTCGGCTGACCCAGCAGGAGCAAACGTATGCTAAAAATGTGTGCAGAACCAAGCTTTTCAGTGAAGAGCAGCCAGGCACATTTTAGCAAGTTTCACTTGTAAGTGGGGTTGGAAATGCTTTTCAGGCTCAGTACTGGGCTCAAAAGATGCAGCCCTGATCTCTCTCATGATAGCAGGTGGTTAAGTAGAAATTTGCTGCTCGGCTGACCCAGCAGGAGCAAACGTATGCTAAAAATGTATGCAGAACCAAGCATTTCAGTGAAGAGCAGCCAGGCACATTTTAGCAAGTTTCACTTGTAAGTGGGGTTGGAAACGCTTTTCAGGCTCAGTACTGGGCTCAAAAGATGCAGCCCTGATGTCTCTCATGATAGCAGGTGGTTAAGTAGAAATTTGCTGCTCGGCTGACCCAGCAGGAGCAAACGTTTGCTAAAAATGTGTGCAGAACCAAGCTTTTCAGTGAAGAGCAGCCAGGCACATTTTAGCAAGTTTCACTTGTAAGTGGGGTTGAAAATGCTTTTCAGGCTCAGTACTGGGCTCAAAAGATGCAGCCCTGATCTCTCTCATGATAGCAGGTGGTTAAGTAGAAATTTGCTGCTCGGCTGACCCAGCAGGAGCAAACGTATGCTAAAATTGTGTGCAGAACCAAGCTTTTCAGAGAAGAGCAACTTTAGCAAGTTTCACTTGTAAGTGGGGCTGGAAATGCTTTTCAGGCTTAGTACTGGGCTCAAAAGATGCAGCTCTGATGTCTCTCATGATAGCAGGTGGTTAAGTAGAAATTCGCTGCTCGGCTGACCCAGCAGGAGCAAACGTATGCTAAAAATGTGTGCAGAACCAAGCATTTCAGTGAAGAGCAGCCAGGCACATTTTAGCAAGTTTCACTTGTAAGTGGGTTTGGAAACGCTTTTCAGGCTCAGTACTGGGCTCAAAAGATGCAGCCCTGATGTCTCTCATGATAGCAGGTGGTTAAGTAGAAATTTGCTGCTCGGCTGACCCAGCAGGAGCAAACGTATGCTAAAAATGTGTGCAGAATCAAGCTTTTCAGTGAAGAGCAGCCAGGCACATTTTAGCAAGTTTCACTTGTAAGTGGGGTTGAAAATGCTTTTCAGGCTCAGTACTGGGCTCAAAAGATGCAGCCCTGATCTCTCTCATGATAGCAGGTGGTTAAGTAGAAATTTGCTGCTCGGCTGACCCAGCAGGAGCAAACGTATGCTAAAAATGTGTGCGGAACCAAGCTTTTCAGAGAAGAGCAACTTTAGCAAGTTTCACTTGTAAGTGGGGCTGGAAACGCTTTTCAGGCTTAGTACTGGGCTCAAAAGATGCAGCTCTGATGTCTCTCATGATAGCAGGTGGTTAAGTAGAAATTCGCTGCTCGGCTGACCCAGCAGGAGCAAACGTATGCCAAAAATGTATGCAGAAACAAGCTTTTCAGTGAAGAACAGCTAGGCACATTTTAGCAAGTTTCACTTGTAAGTGGGGTGGGAAACGCTTTTCAGGCTCAGTACTGGGCTCAAAAGATGCAGCCCTGATGTCTCTCATGATAGCAGTTGGTTAAGTAGAAATTTGCTGCTCGGCTAACCAGCAGGAGCAAACGTATGCCAAAAATGTGTGCAGAACCAAGCTTTTCAGTGAAGAGCAGAGAGGCACATTTTAGCAAGTTTCACTTGTAAGTGGGGTGGGAAACGCTTTTCAGGCTCAGTACTGGCCTCAAAAGATGCAGCCCTGATGTCTCTCATGATAGCAGGTGGTTAAGTAGAAATTCGCTGCTCGGCTGACCCAGCAGGAGCAAACATATGCCAAAAATGTATGCAGAAACAAGCTTTTCAGTGAAGAGCAGCTAGGCACATTTTAGCAAGTTTCACATGTAAGTGGGTTTGGAAATGCTTTTCAGGCTCAGTACTGGGCTCAAAAGATGCAGCCCTGATGTCTCTCATGATAGCAGGTGGTTAAGTAGAAATTCGCTGCTCGGCTGACCCAGCAGGAGCAAACGTATGCCAAAAATGTATGCAGAAACAAGCTTTTCAGTGAAGAACAGCTAGGCACATTTTAGCAAGTTTCACTTGTAAGTGGGGTTGGAAATGCTTTTCAGGCTCAGTACTGGCCTCAAAAGATGCAGCCCTGATGTCTCTCATGATAGCAGGTGGTTAAGTAGAAATTTGCTGCTCGGCTGACCCAGCAGGAGCAAACCTATGCCAAAAATGTACGCAGAATCAGCTTTTCAGTGAAGAGCAGAGAGGCACATTTTAGCAAGTTTCACTTGTAAGTGGGGTTGGAAACGCTTTTCAGGCTTAGTACTGGGCTCAAAAGATGCAGCTCTGATGTCTCTCATGATAGCAGGTGGTTAAGTAGAAATTCGCTGCTCGGCTGACCCAGCAGGAGCAAACGTATGCTAAAAATGTATGCAGAACCAAGCTTTTCAGTGAAGAGCAGCCAGGCACATTTTAGCACGTTTCACTTGTAAGTGGGGTTGGAAACGCTTTTCAGGCTCAGTACTAGGCTCAAAAGATGCAGCCCTGATGTCTCTCATGATAGCAGGTGGTTAAGTAGAAATTTGCTGCTCGGCTGACCCACCAGGAGCAAATGTATGCTAAAAATGTATGCAGAACCAAGCTTTTCAGTGAAGAGTAGCCAGGCACATTTTAGCAAGTTTCACTTGTAAGTGGGGTTGGAAACGCTTTTCAGGCTCAGTACTGGGCTCAAAAGATGCAGCCCTGATGTCTCTCATGATAGCAGGTGGTTAAGTAGAAATTTGCTGCTCGGCTGACCCAGCAGGAGCAAATGTATGCTAAAAATGTGTGCAGAACCAAGCTTTTCAGTGAAGAGCAGCTTTAGCAAGTTTCACTTGTAAGTGGGGCTGGAAAACGCTTTTCAGGCTTAGTACTGGGCTCAAAAGATGCAGCTCTGATGTCTCTCATGATAGTAGGTGGTTAAGTAGAAATTCGCTGCTCGGCTGACCCAGCAAGAGCAAACGTATGCTAAAAATGTATGCAGAACCAAGCTTTTCAGTGAAGAGCAGCCAGGCACATTTTAGCACGTTTCACTTGTAAGTGGGGTTGGAAACGCTTTTCAGGCTCAGTACTGGGCTCAAAAGATGCAGCCCTGATGTCTCTCATGATAGCAGGTGGTTAGTAGAAATTTGCTGCTCGGCTAACCCAGCAGGAGCAAACGTATGCTAAAAATGTGTGCAGAACCAAGCTTTTCAGTGAAGGGCAGCTTTAGCAAGTTTCACTTGTAAGTGGGGTGGGAAACGCTTTTCAGGCTCAGTACTGGGCTCCAAAGATGCAGCCCTGAGGTCTCTCATGATAGCAGTTGGTTAAGTAGAAATTCACTGCTCGGCTAACCCAGCAGGAGCAAACGTATGCCAAAAATGTATGCAGAACCAAGCTTTTCAGTGAAGAGCAGAGAGGCACATTTTAGCAAGTTTCACTTGTAAGTGGGGTGGGAAACGCTTTTCAGGCTCAGTACTGGCCTCTAAAGATGCAGCCCTGATGTCTCTCATGATAGCAGGTGGTTAAGTAGAAATTTGCTGCTCGGCTGACCTAGCAGGAGCAAACCTATGCCAAAAATGTACGCAGAATCAGCTTTTCAGTGAAGGACAGAGAGGCACATTTTAGCAAGTTTCACTTGTAAGTGGGGTTGGAAACGCTTTTCAGGCTTAGTACTGGGCTCAAATGATGCAGCTCTGATGTCTCTCATGATAGCAGGTGGTTAAGTAGAAATTCGCTGCTCGGCTGACCCTGCAGGAGCAAACGTATGCTAAAAATGTATGCAGAACCAAGCTTTTCAGTGAAGAGCAGCCAGGCACATTTTAGCACGTTTCACTTGTAAGTGGGGTTGGAAACGCTTTTCAGGCTCAGTACTGGGCTCAAAAGATGCAGCCCTGATGTCTCTCATGATAGCAGGTGGTTAAGTAGAAATTTGCTGCTCGGCTGACCCACCAGGAGCAAATGTATGCTAAAAATGTTTGCAGAACCAAGCTTTTCAGTGAAGAGTAGCCAGGCACATTTTAGCAAGTTTCACTTGTAAGTGGGGTTGGAAACACTTTTCAGGCTCAGTACTGGGCTGAAAAGATGCAGCCCTGATGTCTCTCATGATAGCAGGTGGTTAAGTAGAAATTTGCTGCTCGGCTGACCCAGCAGGAGCAAACGTATGCTAAAAATGTATGCAGAACCAAGCTTTTCAGTGAAGAGCAGCCAGGCACATTTTAGCAGGTTTCACTTGTAAGTGGGGTTGGAAACGCTTTTCAGGCTCAGTACTGGGCTCAAAAGATGCAGCCCTGATGTCTCTCATGATAGCAGGTGGTTAAGTAGAAATTTGCTGCTCGGCTGACCCAGCAGGAGCAAACGTATGCTAAAAATGTGTGCAGAACCAAGCTCAGTGAAGAGCAGCCAGGCACATTTTAGCAAGTTTCACTTGTAAGTGGGGTTGGAAATGCTTTTCAGGCTCAGTACTGGGCTCAAAAGATGCAGCCCTGATCTCTCTCATGATAGCAGGTGGTTAAGTAGAAATTTGCTGCTCGGCTGACCCAGCAGGAGCAAACGTATGCTAAAAATGTGTGCAGAACCAAGCTTTTCAGTGAAGAGCAGCCAGGCACATTTTAGCAAGTTTCACTTGTAAGTGGGTTTGAAAATGCTTTTCAGGCTACTGGGCTCAAAAGATGCAGCCCTGATCTCTCTCATGATAGCAGGTGGTTAAGTAGAAATTTGCTGCTCGGCTGACCCAGCAGGAGCAAACGTATGCTAAAATTGTGTGCAGAACCAAGCTTTTCAGAGAAGAGCAACTTTAGCAAGTTTAACTTGTAAGTGGGGCTGGAAACGCTTTTCAGGCTTAGTACTGGGCTCAAAAGATGCAGCTCTGATGTCTCTCATGATAGCAGGTGGTTAAGTAGAAATTCGCTGCTCGGCTGACCCAGCAGGAGCAAACGTATGCTAAAAATGTGTGCAGAACCAAGCATTTCAGTGAAGAGCAGCCAGGCACATTTTAGCAAGTTTCACTTGTAAGTGGGGTTGGAAACGCTTTTCAGGCTCAGTACTGGGCTCAAAAGATGCAGCCCTGATGTCTCTCATGATAGCAGGTGGTTAAGTAGAAATTTGCTGCTCGGCTGACCCAGCAGGAGCAAACGTATGCTAAAAATGTGTGCAGAACCAAGCTTTTCAGTGAAGAGCAGCCAGGCACATTTTAGCAAGTTTCACTTGTAAGTGGGTTTGAAAATGCTTTTCAGGCTCAGTACTGGGCTCAAAAGATGCAGCCCTGATCTCTCTCATGATAGCAGGTGGTTAAGTAGAAATTTGCTGCTCGGCTGACCCAGCAGGAGCAAACGTATGCTAAAATTGTGTGCAGAACCAAGCTTTTCAGAGAAGAGCAACTTTAGCAAGTTTCACTTGTAAGTGGGGCTGGAAACGCTTTTCAGGCTTAGTACTGGGCTCAAAAGATGCAGCTCTGATGTCTCTCATGATAGCAGGTGGTTAAGTAGAAATTCGCTGCTCGGCTGACCCAGCAGGAGCAAACGTATGCTAAAAATGTGTGCAGAACCAAGCATTTCAGTGAAGAGCAGCCAGGCACATTTTAGCAAGTTTCACTTGTAAGTGGGGTTGGAAACGCTTTTCAGGCTCAGTACTGGCCTCTAAAGATGCAGCCCTGATGTCTCTCATGATAGCAGGTGGTTAAGTAGAAATTTGCTGCTCGGCTTACCCAGCAGGAGCAAACCTATGCCAAAAATGTACGCAGAATCAGCTTTTCAGTGAAGGACAGAGAGGCACATTTTAGCAAGTTTCACTTGTAAGTGGGGTTGGAAACGCTTTTCAGGCTTAGTACTGGGCTCAAATGATGCAGCTCTGATGTCTCTCATGATAGCAGGTGGTTAAGTAGAAATTCGCTGCTCGGCTGACCCTGCAGGAGCAAACGTATGCTAAAAATGTATGCAGAACCAAGCTTTTCAGTGAAGAGCAGCCAGGCACATTTTAGCACGTTTCACTTGTAAGTGGGGTTGGAAACGCTTTTCAGGCTCAGTACTGGGCTCAAAAGATGCAGCCCTGATGTCTCTCATGATAGCAGGTGGTTAAGTAGAAATTTGCTGCTCGGCTGACCCACCAGGAGCAAATGTATGCTAAAAATGTATGCAGAACCAAGCTTTTCAGTGAAGAGTAGCCAGGCACATTTTAGCAAGTTTCACTTGTAAGTGGGGTTGGAAACACTTTTCAGGCTCAGTACTGGGCTGAAAAGATGCAGCCCTGATGTCTCTCATGATAGCAGGTTAAGTAGAAATGTGCTGCTCGGCTGACCCAGCAGGAGCAAACGTATGCTAAAAATGTATGCAGAACCAAGCTTTTCAGTGAAGAGCAGCCAGGCACATTTTAGCAGGTTTCACTTGTAAGTGGGGTTGGAAACGCTTTTCAGGCTCAGTACTGGGCTCAAAAGATGCAGCCCTGATGTCTCTCATGATAGCAGGTGGTTAAGTAGAAATTTGCTGCTCGGGTGACCCAGCAGGAGCAAACGTATGCTAAAAATGTATGCAGAACCAAGCATTTCAGTGAAGAGCAGCCAGGCACATTTTAGCAAGTTTCACTTGTAAGTGGGGTTGGAAACGCTTTTCAGGCTCAGTACTGGGCTCAAAAGATGCAGCCCTGAGGTCTCTCATGATAGCAGGTGGTTAAGTAGAAATTTGCTGCTCGGCTGACCCAGCAGGAGCAAACGTATGCTAAAAATGTGTGCAGAACCAAGCTTTTCAGTGAAGAGCAGCTAGGCACATTTTAGCAAGTTTCACTTGTAAGTGGGGTTGGAAATGCTTTTCAGGCTCAGTACTAGGCTCAAAAGATGCAGCCCTGATCTCTCTCATGATAGCAGGTGGTTAAGTAGAAATTTGCTGCTCGGCTGACCCAGCAGGAGCAAACGTATGCTAAAAATGTATGCAGAACCAAGCATTTCAGTGAAGAGCTGCCAGGCACATTTTAGCAAGTTTCACTTGTAAGTGGGGTTGGAAACGCTTTTCAGGCTCAGTACTGGGCTCAAAAGATGCAGCCCTGATGTCTCTCATGATAGCAGGTGGTTAAGTAGAAATTTGCTGCTCGGCTGACCCAGCAGGAGCAAACGTATGCTAAAATTGTGTGCAGAACCAAGCTTTTCAGAGAAGAGCAACTTTAGCAAGTTTCACTTGTAAGTGGGGCTGGAAACGCTTTTCAGGCTTAGTACTGGGCTCAAAAGATGCAGCCCTGATGTCTCTCATGATAGCAGGTGGTTAAGTAGAAATTTGCTGCTCGGCTGACCCACCAGGAGCAAATGTATGCTAAAAATGTATGCAGAACCAAGCTTTTCAGTGAAGAGTAGCCAGGCACATTTTAGCAAGTTTCACTTGTAAGTGGGGTTGGAAACGCTTTTCAGGCTCAGTACTGGGCTCAAAAGATGCAGCCCTGATGTCTCTCATGATAGCAGGTGGTTAAGTAGAAATTTGCTGCTCGGCTGACCCAGCAGGAGCAAACGTATGCTAAAAATGTGTGCAGAACCAAGCTTTTCAGTGAAGAGCAGCTTTAGCAAGTTTCACTTGTAAGTGGGGCTGGAAACGCTTTTCAGGCTTAGTACTGGGCTCAAAAGATGCAGCTCTGATGTCTCTCATGATAGTAGGTGGTTAAGTAGAAATTCGCTGCTCGGCTGACCCAGCAAGAGCAAACGTATGCTAAAAATGTATGCAGAACCAAGCTTTTCAGTGAAGAGCAGCAAGGCACATTTTAGCACGTTTCACTTGTAAGTGGGGTTGGAAACGCTTTTCAGGCTCAGTACTGGGCTCAAAAGATGCAGCCCTGATGTCTCTCATGATAGCAGGTGGTTAAGTAGAAATTTGCTGCTCGGCTAACCCAGCAGGAGCAAACGTATGCTAAAAATGTGTGCAGAACCAAGCTTTTCAGTGAAGGGCAGAGAGGCACATTTTAGCAAGTTTCACTTGTAAGTGGGGTGGGAAACGCTTTTCAGGCTCAGTACTGGCCTCTAAAGATGCAGCCCTGATGTCTCTCATGATAGCAGGTGGTTAAGTAGAAATTTGCTGCTCGGCTGACCCACCAGGAGCAAATGTATGCTAAAAATGTATGCAGAACCAAGCTTTTCAGTGAAGAGTAGCCAGGCACATTTTAGCAAGTTTCACTTGTAAGTGGGGTTGGAAACGCTTTTCAGGCTCAGTACTGGGCTCAAAAGATGCAGCTCTGATGTCTCTCATGATAGCAGGTGGTTAAGTAGAAATTCGCTGCTCGGCTGACCCTGCAGGAGCAAACGTATGCTAAAAATGTATGCAGAACCAAGCTTTTCAGTGAAGAGCAGCCAGGCACATTTTAGCACGTTTCACTTGTAAGTGGGGTTGGAAACGCTTTTCAGGCTCAGTACTGGGCTCAAAAGATGCAGCCCTGATGTCTCTCATGATAGCAGGTGGTTAAGTAGAAATTTGCTGCTCGGCTGACCCACCAGGAGCAAATGTATGCTAAAAATGTATGCAGAACCAAGCTTTTCAGTGAAGAGTAGCCAGGCACATTTTAGCAAATTTCACTTGTAAGTGGGGTTGGAAACACTTTTCAGGCTCAGTACTGGGCTGAAAAGATGCAGCCCTGATGTCTCTCATGATAGCAGGTGGTTAAGTAGAAATTTGCTGCTCGGCTGACCCAGCAGGAGCAAACGTATGCTAAAAATGTATGCAGAACCAAGCTTTTCAGTGAAGAGCAGCCAGGCACATTTTAGCAGGTTTCACTTGTAAGTGGGGTTGGAAACGCTTTTCAGGCTCAGTACTGGGCTCAAAAGATGCAGCCCTGATCTCTCTCATGATAGCAGGTGGTTAAGTAGAAATTTGCTGCTCGGCTGACCCAGCAGGAGCAAACGTATGCTAAAAATGTATGCAGAACCAAGCATTTCAGTGAAGAGCAGCCAGGCACATTTTAGCAAGTTTCACTTGTAAGTGGGGTTGGAAACGCTTTTCAGGCTCAGTACTGGGCTCAAAAGATGCAGCCCTGATGTCTCTCATGATAGCAGGTGGTTAAGTAGAAATTTGCTGCTCGGCTGACCCAGCAGGAGCAAACGTATGCTAAAAATGTGTGCAGAACCAAGCTTTTCAGTGAAGAGCAGCCAGGCACATTTTAGCAAGTTTCACTTGTAAGTGGGTTTGAAAATGCTTTTCAGGCTCAGTACTGGGCTCAAAAGATGCAGCCCTGATCTCTCTCATGATAGCAGGTGGTTAAGTAGAAATTCGCTGCTCGGCTGACCCAGCAGGAGCAAACGTATGCTAAAAATGTGTGCAGAACCAAGCTTTTCAGTGAAGAGCAGCTTTAGCAAGTTTCACTTGTAAGTGGGGTGGGAAACGCTTTTCAGGCTCAGTACTGGGCTCAAAAGATGCAGCCCTGATGTCTCTCATGATAGCAGTTGGTTAAGTAGAAATTCGCTGCTCGGCTAACCCAGCAGGAGCAAACGTATGCCAAAAATGTATGCAGAACCAAGCTTTTCAGTGAAGAGCAGAGAGGCACATTTTAGCAAGTTTCACTTGTAAGTGGGGTGGGAAACGCTTTTCAGGCTCAGTACTGGCCTCAAAAGATGCAGCCCTGATGTCTCTCATGATAGCAGGTGGTTAAGTAGAAATTTGCTGCTCGGCTGACCCAGCAGGAGCAAACCTATGCCAAAAATGTACGCAGAATCAGCTTTTCAGTGAAGGACAGAGAGGCACATTTTAGCAAGTTTCACTTGTAAGTGGGGTTGGAAACGCTTTTCAGGCTTAGTACTGGGCTCAAAAGATGCAGCTCCGATGTCTCTAATGATAGCAGGTGGTTAAGTAGAAATTCGCTGCTCGGCTGACCCTGCAGGAGCAAACGTATGCTAAAAATGTATGCAGAACCAAGCTTTTCAGTGAAGAGCAGCCAGGCATATTTTAGCAAGTTTCACTTGTAAGTGGGGTTGGAAATGCTTTTCAGGCTCAGTACTGGGCTCAAAAGATGCAGCCCTGATCTCTCTCATGATAGCAGGTGGTTAAGTAGAAATTCGCTGCTCGGCTGACCCAGCAGGAGCAAACGTATGCTAAAAATGTATGCAGAACCAAGCTTTTCAGTGAAGAGCAGCCAGGCACATTTTAGTAGGTTTCACTTGTAAGTGGGGTTGGAAACGCTTTTCAGGCTCAGTACTGGGCTCAAAAGATGCAGCCCCGATCTCTCTCATGATAGCAGGTGGTTAAGTAGAAATTTGCTGCTCGGCTGACCCAGCAGGAGCAAACGTATGCCAAAAATGTATGCAGAATCAAGCTTTTCAGTGAAGAGAAGCCAGGCACATTTTAGCAAGTTTCACTTGTAAGTGGGGTTGGAAACGCTTTTCAGGCTCAGTACTGGGCTCAAAAGATGCAGCCCTGATGTCTCTCATGATAGCAGGTGGTTAAGTAGAAATTCGCTGCTCGGCTGACCCAGCAGGGGCAAACGTATGCCAAAAATGTATGCAGAAACAAGCTTTTCAGTGAAGAGCAGCTAGGCACATTTTAGCAAGTTTCACTTGTAAGTGGGGTTGGAAATGCTTTTCAGGCTCAGTACTGGCCTTAAAAGATGCAGCCCTGATGTCTCTCATGATAGCAGGTGGTTAAGTAGAAATTTGCTGCTCGGCTGACCCAGCAGGAGCAAACCTATGCCAAAAATCTACGCAGAATCAGCTTTTCAGTGAAGAGCAGAGAGGCACATTTTAGCAAGTTTCACTTGTAAGTGGGGTTGGAAACGCTTTTCAGGCTTAGTACTGGGCTCAAAAGATGCAGCTCTGATGTCTCTCATGATAGCAGGTGGTTAAGTAGACATTCGCTGCTCGGCTGACCCTGCAGGAGCAAACGTATGCTAAAAATGTATGCAGAACCAAGCTTTTCAGTGAAGAGCAGCCAGGCACATTTTAGCATGTTTCACTTGTAAGTGGGGTTGGAAACGCTTTTCAGGCTCAGTACTGGGCTCAAAAGATGCAGCCCTGATGTCTCTCATGATAGCAGGTGGTTAAGTAGAAATTTGCTGCTCGGCTGACCCACCAGGAGCAAATGTATGCTAAAAATTTATGCAGAACCAAGCTTTTCAGTGAAGAGTAGCCAGGCACATTTTAGCAAGTTTCACTTGTAAGTGGGGTTGGAAATGCTTTTCAGGCTCAGTACTGGGCTCAAAAGATGCAGCCCTGATGTCTCTCATGATAGCAGGTGGTTAAGTAGAAATTTGCTGCTCGGCTGACCCAGCAGGAGCAAACGTATGCTAAAAATGTATGCAGAACCAAGCATTTCAGTGAAGAGCAGCCAGGCACATTTTAGCAAGTTTCACTTGTAAGTGGGGTTGGAAACGCTTTTCAGGCTCAGTACTGGGCTCAAAAGATGCAGCCCTGATGTCTCTCATGATAGCAGGTGGTTAAGTAGAAATTTGCTGCTCGGCTGACCCACCAGGAGCAAACGTATGCTAAAAATGTATGCAGAACCAAGCTTTTCAGTGAAGAGTAGCCAGGCACATTTTAGCAAGTTTCACTTGTAAGTGGGGTTGGAAACGCTTTTCAGGCTCAGTACAGGGCTCAAAAGATGCAGCCCTGATGTCTCTCATGATAGCAGGTGGTTAAGTAGAAATTTGCTGCTCGGCTGACCCAGCAGGAGCAAACGTATGCTAAAAATGTGTGCAGAACCAAGCTTTATAGTGAAGAGCAGCTTTAGCAAGTTTCACTTGTAAGTGGGGTGGGAAAAGCTTTTCAGGCTCAGTACTGGGCTCAAAAGATGCAGCCCTGATGTCTCTCATGATAGCAGTTGGTTAAGTAGAAATTCGCTGCTCGTCTAACCCAGCAGGAGCAAACGTATGCCAAAATGTATGCAGAACCAAGCTTTTCAGTGAAGAGCAGAGAGGCACATTTTAGCAAGTTTCACTTGTAAGTGGGGTGGGAAACACTTTTCAGGCTCAGTACTGGGCTCAAAAGATGCAGCCCTGATGTCTCTCATGATAGCAGGTGGCTAAGTAGAAATTTGCTGCTCGGGTGACCCAGCAGGAGCAAACGTATGCTAAAAATGTATGCAGAACCACGCATTTCAGTGAAGAGCAGCCAGGCACATTTTAGCAAGTTTCACTTGTAAATGGGGTTGGAAACGCTTTTCAGGCTCAGTACTGGGCTCAAAAGATGCAGCCCTGATGTCTCTCATGATAGCAGGTGGTTAAGTAGAAATTTGCTGCTCGGCTGACCCAGCAGGAGCAAACGTATGCTAAAAATGTGTGCAGAACCAAGCTTTTCAGTGAAGAGCAGCCAGGCACATTTTAGCAAGTTTCACTTGTAAGTGGGGTTGGAAATGCTTTTCAGGCTCAGTACTGGGCTCAAAAGATGCAGCCCTGATCTCTCTCATGATAGCAGGTGGTTAAGTAGAAATTTGCTGCTCGGCTGACCCAGCAGGAGCAAACGTATGCTAAAAATGTATGCAGAACCAAGCTTTTCAGTGAAGAGCAGCCAGGCACATTTTAGCAGGTTTCACTTGTAAGTGGGGTTGGAAACGCTTTTCAGGCTCAGTACTGGGCTCAAAAGATGCAGCCCTGATGTCTCTCATGATAGCAGGTGGTTAAGTAGAAATTTGCTGCTCGGGTGACCCAGCAGGAGCAAACGTATGCTAAAAATGTATGCAGAACCAAGCATTTCAGTGAAGAGCAGCCAGGCACATTTTAGCAAGTTTCACTTGTAAGTGGGGTTGGAAACGCTTTTCAGGCTCAGTACTGGGCTCAAAAGATGCAGCCCTGAGGTCTCTCATGATAGCAGGTGGTTAAGTAGAAATTTGCTGCTCGGCTGACCCAGCAGGAGCAAACATATGCTAAAAATGTGTGCAGAACCAAGCTTTTCAGTGAAGAGCAGCTAGGCACATTTTAGCAAGTTTCACTTGTAAGTGGGGTTGGAAATGCTTTTCAGGCTCAGTACTAGGCTCAAAAGATGCAGCCCTGATCTCTCTCATGATAGCAGGTGGTTAAGTAGAAATTTGCTGCTCGGCTGACCCAGCAGGAGCAAACGTATGCTAAAAATGTATGCAGAACCAAGCATTTCAGTGAAGAGCAGCCAGGCACATTTTAGCAAGTTTCACTTGTAAGTGGGGTTGGAAACGCTTTTCAGGCTCAGTACTGGGCTCAAAAGATGCAGCCCTGATGTCTCTCATGATAGCAGGTGGTTAAGTAGAAATTTGCTGCTCGGCTGACCCAGCAGGAGCAAACGTATGCTAAAATTGTGTGCAGAACCAAGCTTTTCAGAGAAGAGCAACTTTAGCAAGTTTCACTTGTAAGTGGGGCTGGAAACGCTTTTCAGGCTTAGTACTGGGCTCAAAAGATGCAGCCCTGATGTCTCTCATGATAGCAGGTGGTTAAGTAGAAATTTGCTGCTCGGCTGACCCACCAGGAGCAAATGTATGCTAAAAATGTATGCAGAACCAAGCTTTTCAGTGAAGAGTAGCCAGGCACATTTTAGCAAGTTTCACTTGTAAGTGGGGTTGGAAACGCTTTTCAGGCTCAGTACTGGGCTCAAAAGATGCAGCCCTGATGTCTCTCATGATAGCAGGTGGTTAAGTAGAAATTTGCTGCTCGGCTGACCCAGCAGGAGCAAACGTATGCTAAAAATGTGTGCAGAACCAAGCTTTTCAGTGAAGAGCAGCTTTAGCAAGTTTCACTTGTAAGTGGGGCTGGAAACGCTTTTCAGGCTTAGTACTGGGCTCAAAAGATGCAGCTCTGATGTCTCTCATGATAGTAGGTGGTTAAGTAGAAATTCGCTGCTCGGCTGACCCAGCAAGAGCAAACGTATGCTAAAAATGTATGCAGAACCAAGCTTTTCAGTGAAGAGCAGCCAGGCACATTTTAGCACGTTTCACTTGTAAGTGGGGTTGGAAACGCTTTTCAGGCTCAGTACTGGGCTCAAAAGATGCAGCCCTGATGTCTCTCATGATAGCAGGTGGTTAAGTAGAAATTTGCTGCTCGGCTAACCCAGCAGGAGCAAACGTATGCTAAAAATGTGTGCAGAACCAAGCTTTTCAGTGAAAGGCAGCTTTAGCAAGTTTCACTTGTAAGTGGGGTGGGAAACGCTTTTCAGGCTCAGTACTGGGCTCAAAAGATGCAGCCTTATGTCTCTCATGATAGCAGTTGGTTAAGTAGAAATTCACTGCTCGGCTAACCCAGCAGGAGCAAACGTATGCCAAAAATGTATGCAGAACCAAGCTTTTCAGTGAAGAGCAGAGAGGCACATTTTAGCAAGTTTCACTTGTAAGTGGGGTGGGAAACGCTTTTCAGGCTCAGTACTGGCCTCTAAAGATGCAGCCCTGATGTCTCTCATGATAGCAGGTGGTTAAGTAGAAATTTGCTGCTCGGCTGACCCAGCAGGAGCAAACCTATGCCAAAAATGTACGCAGAATCAGCTTTTCAGTGAAGGACAGAGAGGCACATTTTAGCAAGTTTCACTTGTAAGTGGGGTTGGAAACGCTTTTCAGGCTTAGTACTGGGCTCAAATGATGCAGCTCTGATGTCTCTCATGATAGCAGGTGGTTAAGTAGAAATTCGCTGCTCGGCTGACCCTGCAGGAGCAAACGTATGCTAAAAATGTATGCAGAACCAAGCTTTTCAGTGAAGAGCAGCCAGGCACATTTTAGCACGTTTCACTTGTAAGTGGGGTTGGAAACGCTTTTCAGGCTCAGTACTGGGCTCAAAAGATGCAGCCCTGATGTCTCTCATGATAGCAGGTGGTTAAGTAGAAATTTGCTGCTCGGCTGACCCACCAGGAGCAAATGTATGCTAAAAATGTATGCAGAACCAAGCTTTTCAGTGAAGAGTAGCCAGGCACATTTTAGCAAATTTCACTTGTAAGTGGGGTTGGAAACACTTTTCAGGCTCAGTACTGGGCTGAAAAGATGCAGCCCTGATGTCTCTCATGATAGCAGGTGGTTAAGTAGAAATTTGCTGCTCGGCTGACCCAGCAGGAGCAAACGTATGCTAAAAATGTATGCAGAACCAAGCTTTTCAGTGAAGAGCAGCCAGGCACATTTTAGCAGGTTTCACTTGTAAGTGGGGTTGGAAACACTTTTCAGGCTCAGTACTGGGCTCAAAAGATGCAGCCCTGATCTCTCTCATGATAGCAGGTGGTTAAGTAGAAATTTGCTGCTCGGCTGACCCAGCAGGAGCAAACGTATGCTAAAAATGTATGCAGAACCAAGCATGTCAGTGAAGAGCAGCCAGGCACATTTTAGCAAGTTTCACTTGTAAGTGGGGTTGGAAACGCTTTTCAGGCTCAGTACTGGGCTCAAAAGATGCAGCCCTGATGTCTCTCATGATAGCAGGTGGTTAAGTAGAAATTTGCTGCTCGGCTGACCCAGCAGGAGCAAACGTATGCTAAAAATGTGTGCAGAACCAAGCTTTTCAGTGAAGAGCAGCCAGGCACATTTTAGCAAGTTTCACTTGTAAGTGGGTTTGAAAATGCTTTTCAGGCTCAGTACTGGGCTCAAAAGATGCAGCCCTGATCTCTCTCATGATAGCAGGTGGTTAAGTAGAAATTCGCTGCTCGGCTGACCCAGCAGGAGCAAACGTATGCTAAAAATGTGTGCAGAACCAAGCTTTTCAGTGAAGAGCAGCTTTAGCAAGTTTCACTTGTAAGTGGGGTGGGAAACGCTTTTCAGGCTCAGTACTGGGCTCAAAAGATGCAGCCCTGATGTCTCTCATGATAGCAGTTGGTTAAGTAGAAATTCGCTGCTCGGCTAACCCAGCAGGAGCAAACGTATGCCAAAAATGTATGCAGAACCAAGCTTTTCAGTGAAGAGCAGAGAGGCACATTTTAGCAAGTTTCACTTGTAAGTGGGGTGGGAAACGCTTTTCAGGCTCAGTACTGGCCTCAAAAGATGCAGCCCTGATGTCTCTCATGATAGCAGGTGGTTAAGTAGAAATTTGCTGCTCGGCTGACCCAGCAGGAGCAAACCTATGCCAAAAATGTACGCAGAATCAGCTTTTCAGTGAAGGACAGAGAGGCACATTTTAGCAAGTTTCACTTGTAAGTGGGGTTGGAAACGCTTTTCAGGCTTAGTACTGGGCTCAAAAGATGCAGCTCCGATGTCTCTAATGATAGCAGGTGGTTAAGTAGAAATTCGCTGCTCGGCTGACCCTGCAGGAGCAAACGTATGCTAAAAATGTATGCAGAACCAAGCTTTTCAGTGAAGAGCAGCCAGGCATATTTTAGCAAGTTTCACTTGTAAGTGGGGTTGGAAATGCTTTTCAGGCTCAGTACTGGGCTCAAAAGATGCAGCCCTGATCTCTCTCATGATAGCAGGTGGTTAAGTAGAAATTCGCTGCTCGGCTGACCCAGCAGGAGCAAACGTATGCTAAAAATGTATGCAGAACCAAGCTTTTCAGTGAAGAGCAGCCAGGCACATTTTAGTAGGTTTCACTTGTAAGTGGGGTTGGAAACGCTTTTCAGGCTCAGTACTGGGCTCAAAAGATGCAGCCCCGATCTCTCTCATGATAGCAGGTGGTTAAGTAGAAATTTGCTGCTCGGCTGACCCAGCAGGAGCAAACGTATGCCAAAAATGTATGCAGAATCAAGCTTTTCAGTGAAGAGAAGCCAGGCACATTTTAGCAAGTTTCACTTGTAAGTGGGGTTGGAAACGCTTTTCAGGCTCAGTACTGGGCTCAAAAGATGCAGCCCTGATGTCTCTCATGATAGCAGGTGGTTAAGTAGAAATTCGCTGCTCGGCTGACCCAGCAGGGGCAAACGTATGCCAAAAATGTATGCAGAAACAAGCTTTTCAGTGAAGAGCAGCTAGGCACATTTTAGCAAGTTTCACTTGTAAGTGGGGTTGGAAATGCTTTTCAGGCTCAGTACTGGCCTTAAAAGATGCAGCCCTGATGTCTCTCATGATAGCAGGTGGTTAAGTAGAAATTTGCTGCTCGGCTGACCCAGCAGGAGCAAACCTATGCCAAAAATCTACGCAGAATCAGCTTTTCAGTGAAGAGCAGAGAGGCACATTTTAGCAAGTTTCACTTGTAAGTGGGGTTGGAAACGCTTTTCAGGCTTAGTACTGGGCTCAAAAGATGCAGCTCTGATGTCTCTCATGATAGCAGGTGGTTAAGTAGACATTCGCTGCTCGGCTGACCCTGCAGGAGCAAACGTATGCTAAAAATGTATGCAGAACCAAGCTTTTCAGTGAAGAGCAGCCAGGCACATTTTAGCATGTTTCACTTGTAAGTGGGGTTGGAAACGCTTTTCAGGCTCAGTACTGGGCTCAAAAGATGCAGCCCTGATGTCTCTCATGATAGCAGGTGGTTAAGTAGAAATTTGCTGCTCGGCTGACCCACCAGGAGCAAATGTATGCTAAAAATTTATGCAGAACCATGCTTTTCAGTGAAGAGTAGCCAGGCACATTTTAGCAAGTTTCACTTGTAAGTGGGGTTGGAAATGCTTTTCAGGCTCAGTACTGGGCTCAAAAGATGCAGCCCTGATGTCTCTCATGATAGCAGGTGGTTAAGTAGAAATTTGCTGCTCGGCTGACCCAGCAGGAGCAAACGTATGCTAAAAATGTATGCAGAACCAAGCATTTCAGTGAAGAGCAGCCAGGCACATTTTAGCAAGTTTCACTTGTAAGTGGGGTTGGAAACGCTTTTCAGGCTCAGTACTGGGCTCAAAAGATGCAGCCCTGATGTCTCTCATGATAGCAGGTGGTTAAGTAGAAATTTGCTGCTCGGCTGACCCACCAGGAGCAAACGTATGCTAAAAATGTATGCAGAACCAAGCTTTTCAGTGAAGAGTAGCCAGGCACATTTTAGCAAGTTTCACTTGTAAGTGGGGTTGGAAACGCTTTTCAGGCTCAGTACAGGGCTCAAAAGATGCAGCCCTGATGTCTCTCATGATAGCAGGTGGTTAAGTAGAAATTTGCTGCTCGGCTGACCCAGCAGGAGCAAACGTATGCTAAAAATGTGTGCAGAACCAAGCTTTATAGTGAAGAGCAGCTTTAGCAAGTTTCACTTGTAAGTGGGGTGGGAAAAGCTTTTCAGGCTCAGTACTGGGCTCAAAAGATGCAGCCCTGATGTCTCTCATGATAGCAGTTGGTTAAGTAGAAATTCGCTGCTCGTCTAACCCAGCAGGAGCAAACGTATGCCAAAATGTATGCAGAACCAAGCTTTTCAGTGAAGAGCAGAGAGGCACATTTTAGCAAGTTTCACTTGTAAGTGGGGTGGGAAACACTTTTCAGGCTCAGTACTGGGCTCAAAAGATGCAGCCCTGATGTCTCTCATGATAGCAGGTGGCTAAGTAGAAATTTGCTGCTCGGGTGACCCAGCAGGAGCAAACGTATGCTAAAAATGTATGCAGAACCACGCATTTCAGTGAAGAGCAGCCAGGCACATTTTAGCAAGTTTCACTTGTAAATGGGGTTGGAAACGCTTTTCAGGCTCAGTACTGGGCTCAAAAGATGCAGCCCTGATGTCTCTCATGATAGCAGGTGGTTAAGTAGAAATTTGCTGCTCGGCTGACCCAGCAGGAGCAAACGTATGCTAAAAATGTGTGCAGAACCAAGCTTTTCAGTGAAGAGCAGCCAGGCACATTTTAGCAAGTTTCACTTGTAAGTGGGGTTGGAAATGCTTTTCAGGCTCAGTACTGGGCTCAAAAGATGCAGCCCTGATCTCTCTCATGATAGCAGGTGGTTAAGTAGAAATTTGCTGCTCGGCTGACCCAGCAGGAGCAAACGTATGCTAAAAATGTATGCAGAACCAAGCTTTTCAGTGAAGAGCAGCCAGGCACATTTTAGCAGGTTTCACTTGTAAGTGGGGTTGGAAACGCTTTTCAGGCTCAGTACTGGGCTCAAAAGATGCAGCCCCGATCTCTCTCATGATAGCAGGTGGTTAAGTAGAAATTCGCTGCTCGGCTGACCCAGCAGGACCAAACCTATGCCAAAAATGTACGCAGAATCAGCTTTTCAGTGAAGAGCAGAGAGGCACATTTTAGCACGTTTCACTTGTAAGTGGGGTTGGAAACACTTTTCAGGCTCAGTACTGGGCTGAAAAGATGCAGCCCTGATGTCTCTCATGATAGCAGGTGGTTAAGTAGAAATTTGCTGCTCGGCTGACCCAGCAGGAGCAAACGTATGCTAAAAATGTATGCAGAACCAAGCTTTTCAGTGAAGAGTAGCCAGGCACATTTTAGCAAGTTTCACTTGTAAGTGGGGTTGGAAACACTTTTCAGGCTCAGTACTGGGCTCAAAAGATGCAGCCCTGATGTCTCTCATGATAGCAGGTGGTTAAGTAGAAATTTGCTGCTCGGCTGACCCAGCAGGAGCAAACGTATGCTAAAATTGTGTGCAGAACCAAGCTTTTCAGAGAAGAGCAACTTTAGCAAGTTTCACTTGTAAGTGGGGCTGGAAACGCTTTTCAGGCTTAGTACTGGGCTCAAAAGATGCAGCTCTGATGTCTCTCATGATAGCAGGTGGTTAAGTAGAAATTCGCTGCTCGGCTGACCCAGCAGGAGCAAATGTATGCTAAAAATGTGTGCAGAACCAAGCATTTTAGTGAAGAGCAGCCAGGCACATTTTAACAAGTTTCACTTCTAAGTGGGGTAGGAAACGCTTTTCAGGCTCAGTACTGGGCTCAAAAGATGCAGCCCTGATGTCTCTCATGATAGCAGGTGGTTAAGTAGAAATTTGCTGCTCGGCTGACCCAGCAGGAGCAAACGTATGCTAAAAATGTGTGCAGAACCAAGCTTTTCAGTGAAGAGCAGCCAGGCACATTTTAGCAAGTTTCACTTGTAAGTGGGGTTGAAAATGCTTTTCAGGCTCAGTACTGGGCTCAAAAGATGCAGCCCTGATCTCTCTCATGATAGCAGGTGGTTAAGTAGAAATTTGCTGCTCGGCTGACCCAGCAGGAGCAAACGTATGCTAAAAATGTGTGCGGAACCAAGCTTTTCAGAGAAGAGCAACTTTAGCAAGTTTCACTTGTAAGTGGGGTTGGAAACGCTTTTCAGGCTTAGCACTGGGCTCAAAAGATGCAGCTCAGATGTCTCTCATGATAGCAGGTGGTTAAGTAGAAATTCGCTGCTCGGCTGACCCAGCAGGAGCAAACGTATGCTAAAAATGTGTGCAGAACCAAGCTTTTCAGTGAAGAGTAGCCAGGCACATTTTAGCAAGTTTCACTTGTAAGTGGGGTTGGAAACGCTTTTCAGGCTCAGTACTGGGCTCAAAAGATGCAGCCCTGATGTCTCTCATGATAGCAGGTGGTTAAGTAGAAATTTGCTGCTCGGCTGACCCAGCAGGAGCAAACGTATGCTAAAAATGTGTGCAGAACCAAGCTTTATAGTGAAGAGCAGCTTTAGCAAGTTTCACTTGTAAGTGGGGTTGGAAACGCTTTTCAGGCTTAGTACTGGGCTCAAGAGATGCAGCTCTGATGTCTCTCATGATAGCAGGTGGTTAAGTAGAAATTCGCTGCTCGGCTGACCCTGCAGGAGCAAACGTATGCTAAAAATGTATGCAGAACCAAGCTTTTCAGTGAAGAGTAGCCAGGCACATTTTAGCAAGTTTCACTTGTAAGTGGGGTTGGAAACGCTTTTCAGGCTCAGTACTGGGCTGAAAAGATGCAGCCCTGATGTCTCTCATGATAGCAGGTGGTTAAGTAGAAATTTGCTGCTCGGCTGACCCAGCAGGAGCAAACGTATGCTAAAAATGTATGCAGAACCAAGCTTTTCAGTGAAGAGCAGCCAGGCACATTTTAGCAGGTTTCACTTGTAAGTGGGGTTGGAAACGCTTTTCAGGCTCAGTACTGGGCTCAAAAGATGCAGCCCCGATCTCTCTCATGATAGCAGGTGGTTAAGTAGAAATTTGCTGCTCGGGTGACCCAGCAGGAGCAAACGTATGCTAAAAATGTATGCAGAACCAAGCATTTCAGTGAAGAGCAGCCAGGCACATTTTAGCAAGTTTCACTTGTAAGTGGGGTTGGAAACGCTTTTCAGGCTCAGTACTGGGCTCAAAAGATGCAGCCCTGATGTCTCTCATGATAGCAGGTGGTTAAGTAGAAATTTGCTGCTCGGCTGACCCAGCAGGAGCAAACGTATGCTAAAAATGTGTGCAGAACCAAGCTTTTCAGTGAAGAGCAGCCAGGCACATTTTAGCAAGTTTCACTTGTAAGTGGGGTTGGAAATGCTTTTCAGGCTCAGTACTGGGCTCAAAAGATGCAGCCCTGATCTCTCTCATGATAGCAGGTGGTTAAGTAGAAATTTGCTGCTCGGCTGACCCAGCAGGAGCAAACGTATGCTAAAAATGTATGCAGAACCAAGCTTTTCAGTGAAGAGCAGCCAGGCACATTTTAGCAGGTTTCACTTGTAAGTGGGGTTGGAAACGCTTTTCAGGCTCAGTACTGGGCTCAAAAGATGCAGCCCCGATCTCTCTCATGATAGCAGGTGGTTAAGTAGAAATTCGCTGCTCGGCTGACCCTGCAGGAGCAAACGTATGCTAAAAATGTATGCAGAACCAAGCTTTTCAGTGAAGAGCAGCCAGGCATATTTTAGCAAGTTTCACTTGTAAGTGGGGTTGGAAACGCTTTTCAGGCTCAGTACTGGGCTCAAAAGATGCAGCCCTGATGTCTCTCATGATAGCAGGTGGTTAAGTAGAAATTCGCTGCTCAGCTGACCCAGCAGGGGCAAACGTATGCCAAAAATGTATGCAGAAACAAGCTTTTCAGTGAAGAGCAGCTAGGCACATTTTAGCAAGTTTCACTTGTAAGTGGGGTTGGAAATGCTTTTCAGGCTCAGTACTGGGCTCAAAAGATGCAGCCCTGATGTCTCTCATGATAGCAGGTGGTTAAGTAGAAATTCGCTGCTCGGCTGACCCAGCAGGAGCAAACGTATGCCAAAAATGTATGCAGAAACAAGCTTTTCAGTGAAGAGCAGCTAGGCACATTTTAGCAAGTTTCACTTGTAAGTGGGGTTGGAAATGCTTTTCAGGCTCAGTACTGGCCTTAAAAGATGCAGCCCTGATGTCTCTCATGATAGCAGGTGGTTAAGTAGAAATTTGCTGCTCGGCTGACCCAGCAGGAGCAAACCTATGCCAAAAATCTACACAGAATCAGCTTTTCAGTGAAGAGCAGAGAGGCACATTTTAGCAAGTTTCACTTGTAAGTGGGGTTGGAAACGCTTTTCAGGCTTAGTACTGGGCTCAAAAGATGCAGCTCTGATGTCTCTCATGATAGCAGGTGGTTAAGTAGAAATTCGCTGCTCGGCTGACCCAGCAGGACCAAACCTATGCCAAAAATGTACGCAGAATCAGCTTTTCAGTGAAGAGCAGAGAGGCACATTTTAGCACGTTTCACTTGTAAGTGGGGTTGGAAACACTTTTCAGGCTCAGTACTGGGCTGAAAAGATGCAGCCCTGATGTCTCTCATGATAGCAGGTGGTTAAGTAGAAATTTGCTGCTCGGCTGACCCAGCAGGAGCAAACGTATGCTAAAAATGTATGCAGAACCAAGATTTTCAGTGAAGAGTAGCCAGGCACATTTTAGCAAGTTTCACTTGTAAGTGGGGTTGGAAACACTTTTCAGGCTCAGTACTGGGCTCAAAAGATGCAGCCCTGATGTCTCTCATGATAGCAGGTGGTTAAGTAGAAATTTGCTGCTCGGCTGACCCAGCAGGAGCAAACGTATGCTAAAATTGTGTGCAGAACCAAGCTTTTCAGAGAAGAGCAACTTTAGCAAGTTTCACTTGTAAGTGGGGCTGGAAACGCTTTTCAGGCTTAGTACTGGGCTCAAAAGATGCAGCTCTGATGTCTCTCATGATAGCAGGTGGTTAAGTAGAAATTCGCTGCTCGGCTGACCCAGCAGGAGCAAACGTATGCTAAAAATGTGTGCAGAACCAAGCATTTCAGTGAAGAGCAGCCAGGCACATTTTAGCAAGTTTCACTTCTAAGTGGGGTAGGAAACGCTTTTCAGGCTCAGTACTGGGCTCAAAAGATGCAGCCCTGATGTCTCTCATGATAGCAGGTGGTTAAGTAGAAATTTGCTGCTCGGCTGACCCAGCAGGAGCAAACGTATGCTAAAAATGTGTGCAGAACCAAGCTTTTCAGTGAAGAGCAGCCAGGCACATTTTAGCAAGTTTCACTTGTAAGTGGGGTTGAAAATGCTTTTCAGGCTCAGTACTGGGCTCAAAAGATGCAGCCCTGATCTCTCTCATGATAGCAGGTAGTTAAGTAGAAATTTGCTGCTCGGCTGACCCAGCAGGAGCAAACGTATGCTAAAAATGTGTGCGGAACCAAGCTTTTCAGAGAAGAGCAACTTTAGCAAGTTTCACTTGTAAGTGGGGTTGGAAACGCTTTTCAGGCTGAGCACTGGGCTCAAAAGATGCAGCTCAGATGTCTCTCATGATAGCAGGTGGTTAAGTAGAAATTCGCTGCTCGGCTGACCCAGCAGGAGCAAACGTATGCTAAAAATGTGTGCAGAACCAAGCTTTTCAGTGAAGAGTAGCCAGGCACATTTTAGCAAGTTTCACTTGTAAGTGGGGTTGGAAACGCTTTTCAGGCTCAGTACTGGGCTCAAAAGATGCAGCCCTGATGTCTCTCATGATAGCAGGTGGTTAAGTAGAAATTTGCTGCTCGGCTGACCCAGCAGGAGCAAACGTATGCTAAAAATGTGTGCAGAACCAAGCTTTATAGTGAAGAGCAGCTTTAGCAAGTTTCACTTGTAAGTGGGGTTGGAAACGCTTTTCAGGCTTAGTACTGGGCTCAAGAGATGCAGCTCTGATGTCTCTCATGATAGCAGGTGGTTAAGTAGAAATTCGCTGCTCGGCTGACCCTGCAGGAGCAAACGTATGCTAAAAATGTATGCAGAACCAAGCTTTTCAGTGAAGAGTAGCCAGGCACATTTTAGCAAGTTTCACTTGTAAGTGGGGTTGGAAACGCTTTTCAGGCTCAGTACTGGGCTGAAAAGATGCAGCCCTGATGTCTCTCATGATAGCAGGTGGTTAAGTAGAAATTTGCTGCTCGGCTGACCCAGCAGGAGCAAACGTATGCTAAAAATGTATGCAGAACCAAGCTTTTCAGTGAAGAGCAGCCAGGCACATTTTAGCAGGTTTCACTTGTAAGTGGGGTTGGAAACGCTTTTCAGGCTCAGTACTGGGCTCAAAAGATGCAGCCCCGATCTCTCTCATGATAGCAGGTGGTTAAGTAGAAATTTGCTGCTCGGGTGACCCAGCAGGAGCAAACGTATGCTAAAAATGTATGCAGAACCAAGCATTTCAGTGAAGAGCAGCCAGGCACATTTTAGCAAGTTTCACTTGTAAGTGGGGTTGGAAACGCTTTTCAGGCTCAGTACTGGGCTCAAAAGATGCAGCCCTGATGTCTCTCATGATAGCAGGTGGTTAAGTAGAAATTTGCTGCTCGGCTGACCCAGCAGGAGCAAACGTATGCTAAAAATGTGTGCAGAACCAAGCTTTTCAGTGAAGAGCAGCCAGGCACATTTTAGCAAGTTTCACTTGTAAGTGGGGTTGGAAATGCTTTTCAGGCTCAGTACTGGGCTCAAAAGATGCAGCCCTGATCTCTCTCATGATAGCAGGTGGTTAAGTAGAAATTTGCTGCTCGGCTGACCCAGCAGGAGCAAACGTATGCTAAAAATGTATGCAGAACCAAGCTTTTCAGTGAAGAGCAGCCAGGCACATTTTAGCAGGTTTCACTTGTAAGTGGGGTTGGAAACGCTTTTCAGGCTCAGTACTGGGCTCAAAAGATGCAGCCCCGATCTCTCTCATGATAGCAGGTGGTTAAGTAGAAATTCGCTGCTCGGCTGACCCTGCAGGAGCAAACGTATGCTAAAAATGTATGCAGAACCAAGCTTTTCAGTGAAGAGCAGCCAGGCATATTTTAGCAAGTTTCACTTGTAAGTGGGGTTGGAAACGCTTTTCAGGCTCAGTACTGGGCTCAAAAGATGCAGCCCTGATGTCTCTCATGATAGCAGGTGGTTAAGTAGAAATTCGCTGCTCAGCTGACCCAGCAGGGGCAAACGTATGCCAAAAATGTATGCAGAAACAAGCTTTTCAGTGAAGAGCAGCTAGGCACATTTTAGCAAGTTTCACTTGTAAGTGGGGTTGGAAATGCTTTTCAGGCTCAGTACTGGGCTCAAAAGATGCAGCCCTGATGTCTCTCATGATAGCAGGTGGTTAAGTAGAAATTCGCTGCTCGGCTGACCCAGCAGGAGCAAACGTATGCCAAAAATGTATGCAGAAACAAGCTTTTCAGTGAAGAGCAGCTAGGCACATTTTAGCAAGTTTCACTTGTAAGTGGGGTTGGAAATGCTTTTCAGGCTCAGTACTGGCCTTAAAAGATGCAGCCCTGATGTCTCTCATGATAGCAGGTGGTTAAGTAGAAATTTGCTGCTCGGCTGACCCAGCAGGAGCAAACCTATGCCAAAAATCTACACAGAATCAGCTTTTCAGTGAAGAGCAGAGAGGCACATTTTAGCAAGTTTCACTTGTAAGTGGGGTTGGAAACGCTTTTCAGGCTTAGTACTGGGCTCAAAAGATGCAGCTCTGATGTCTCTCATGATAGCAGGTGGTTAAGTAGACATTCGCTGCTCGGCTGACCCTGCAGGAGCAAACGTATGCTAAAAATGTATGCAGAACCAAGCTTTTCAGTGAAGAGCAGCCAGGCACATTTTAGCATGTTTCACTTGTAAGTGGGGTTGGAAACGCTTTTCAGGCTCAGTACTGGGCTCAAAAGATGCAGCCCTGATGTCTCTCATGATAGCAGGTGGTTAAGTAGAAATTTGCTGCTCGGCTGACCCACCAGGAGCAAACGTATGCTAAAAATGTATGCAGAACCAAGCTTTTCAGTGAAGAGTAGCCAGGCACATTTTAGCAAGTTTCACTTGTAAGTGGGGTTGGAAACGCTTTTCAGGCTCAGTACTGGGCTCAAAAGATGCAGCCCTGATGTCTCTCATGATAGCAGGTGGTTAAGTAGAAATTTGCTGCTCGGCTGACCCAGCAGGAGCAAACGTATGCTAAAAATGTGTGCAGAACCAAGCTTTTCAGTGAAGAGCAGCCAGGCACATTTTAGCAAGTTTCACTTGTAAGTGGGGTTGAAAATGCTTTTCAGGCTCAGTACTGGGCTCAAAAGATGCAGCCCTGATCTCTCTCATGATAGCAGGTAGTTAAGTAGAAATTTGCTGCTCGGCTGACCCAGCAGGAGCAAACGTATGCTAAAAATGTGTGCGGAACCAAGCTTTTCAGAGAAGAGCAACTTTAGCAAGTTTCACTTGTAAGTGGGGTTGGAAACGCTTTTCAGGCTTAGCACTGGGCTCAAAAGATGCAGCTCAGATGTCTCTCATGATAGCAGGTGGTTAAGTAGAAATTCGCTGCTCGGCTGACCCAGCAGGAGCAAACGTATGCTAAAAATGTGTGCAGAACCAAGCTTTTCAGTGAAGAGTAGCCAGGCACATTTTAGCAAGTTTCACTTGTAAGTGGGGTTGGAAACGCTTTTCAGGCTCAGTACTGGGCTCAAAAGATGCAGCCCTGATGTCTCTCATGATAGCAGGTGGTTAAGTAGAAATTTGCTGCTCGGCTGACCCAGCAGGAGCAAACGTATGCTAAAAATGTGTGCAGAACCAAGCTTTATAGTGAAGAGCAGCTTTAGCAAGTTTCACTTGTAAGTGGGGTTGGAAACGCTTTTCAGGCTTAGTACTGGGCTCAAGAGATGCAGCTCTGATGTCTCTCATGATAGCAGGTGGTTAAGTAGAAATTCGCTGCTCGGCTGACCCTGCAGGAGCAAACGTATGCTAAAAATGTATGCAGAACCAAGCTTTTCAGTGAAGAGTAGCCAGGCACATTTTAGCAAGTTTCACTTGTAAGTGGGGTTGGAAACGCTTTTCAGGCTCAGTACTGGGCTGAAAAGATGCAGCCCTGATGTCTCTCATGATAGCAGGTGGTTAAGTAGAAATTTGCTGCTCGGCTGACCCAGCAGGAGCAAACGTATGCTAAAAATGTATGCAGAACCAAGCTTTTCAGTGAAGAGCAGCCAGGCACATTTTAGCAGGTTTCACTTGTAAGTGGGGTTGGAAACGCTTTTCAGGCTCAGTACTGGGCTCAAAAGATGCAGCCCCGATCTCTCTCATGATAGCAGGTGGTTAAGTAGAAATTTGCTGCTCGGGTGACCCAGCAGGAGCAAACGTATGCTAAAAATGTATGCAGAACCAAGCATTTCAGTGAAGAGCAGCCAGGCACATTTTAGCAAGTTTCACTTGTAAGTGGGGTTGGAAACGCTTTTCAGGCTCAGTACTGGGCTCAAAAGATGCAGCCCTGATGTCTCTCATGATAGCAGGTGGTTAAGTAGAAATTTGCTGCTCGGCTGACCCAGCAGGAGCAAACGTATGCTAAAAATGTGTGCAGAACCAAGCTTTTCAGTGAAGAGCAGCCAGGCACATTTTAGCAAGTTTCACTTGTAAGTGGGGTTGGAAATGCTTTTCAGGCTCAGTACTGGGCTCAAAAGATGCAGCCCTGATCTCTCTCATGATAGCAGGTGGTTAAGTAGAAATTTGCTGCTCGGCTGACCCAGCAGGAGCAAACGTATGCTAAAAATGTATGCAGAACCAAGCTTTTCAGTGAAGAGCAGCCAGGCACATTTTAGCAGGTTTCACTTGTAAGTGGGGTTGGAAACGCTTTTCAGGCTCAGTACTGGGCTCAAAAGATGCAGCCCCGATCTCTCTCATGATAGCAGGTGGTTAAGTAGAAATTCGCTGCTCGGCTGACCCTGCAGGAGCAAACGTATGCTAAAAATGTATGCAGAACCAAGCTTTTCAGTGAAGAGCAGCCAGGCATATTTTAGCAAGTTTCACTTGTAAGTGGGGTTGGAAACGCTTTTCAGGCTCAGTACTGGGCTCAAAAGATGCAGCCCTGATGTCTCTCATGATAGCAGGTGGTTAAGTAGAAATTCGCTGCTCAGCTGACCCAGCAGGGGCAAACGTATGCCAAAAATGTATGCAGAAACAAGCTTTTCAGTGAAGAGCAGCTAGGCACATTTTAGCAAGTTTCACTTGTAAGTGGGGTTGGAAATGCTTTTCAGGCTCAGTACTGGGCTCAAAAGATGCAGCCCTGATGTCTCTCATGATAGCAGGTGGTTAAGTAGAAATTCGCTGCTCGGCTGACCCAGCAGGAGCAAACGTATGCCAAAAATGTATGCAGAAACAAGCTTTTCAGTGAAGAGCAGCTAGGCACATTTTAGCAAGTTTCACTTGTAAGTGGGGTTGGAAATGCTTTTCAGGCTCAGTACTGGCCTTAAAAGATGCAGCCCTGATGTCTCTCATGATAGCAGGTGGTTAAGTAGAAATTTGCTGCTCGGCTGACCCAGCAGGAGCAAACCTATGCCAAAAATCTACACAGAATCAGCTTTTCAGTGAAGAGCAGAGAGGCACATTTTAGCAAGTTTCACTTGTAAGTGGGGTTGGAAACGCTTTTCAGGCTTAGTACTGGGCTCAAAAGATGCAGCTCTGATGTCTCTCATGATAGCAGGTGGTTAAGTAGACATTCGCTGCTCGGCTGACCCTGCAGGAGCAAACGTATGCTAAAAATGTATGCAGAACCAAGCTTTTCAGTGAAGAGCAGCCAGGCACATTTTAGCATGTTTCACTTGTAAGTGGGGTTGGAAACGCTTTTCAGGCTCAGTACTGGGCTCAAAAGATGCAGCCCTGATGTCTCTCATGATAGCAGGTGGTTAAGTAGAAATTTGCTGCTCGGCTGACCCACCAGGAGCAAACGTATGCTAAAAATGTATGCAGAACCAAGCTTTTCAGTGAAGAGTAGCCAGGCACATTTTAGCAAGTTTCACTTGTAAGTGGGGTTGGAAACGCTTTTCAGGCTCAGTACTGGGCTCAAAAGATGCAGCCCTGATGTCTCTCATGATAGCAGGTGGTTAAGTAGAAATTTGCTGCTCGGCTGACCCAGCAGGAGCAAACGTATGCTAAAAATGTGTGCAGAACCAAGCTTTATAGTGAAGAGCAGCTTTAGCAAGTTTCACTTGTAAGTGGGGTTGGAAACGCTTTTCAGGCTTAGTACTGGGCTCAAGAGATGCAGCTCTGATGTCTCTCATGATAGCAGGTGGTTAAGTAGAAATTCGCTGCTCGGCTGACCCTGCAGGAGCAAACGTATGCTAAAAATGTATGCAGAACCAAGCTTTTCAGTGAAGAGTAGCCAGGCACATTTTAGCAAGTTTCACTTGTAAGTGGGGTTGGAAACGCTTTTCAGGCTCAGTACTGGGCTGAAAAGATGCAGCCCTGATGTCTCTCATGATAGCAGGTGGTTAAGTAGAAATTTGCTGCTCGGCTGACCCAGCAGGAGCAAACGTATGCTAAAAATGTATGCAGAACCAAGCTTTTCAGTGAAGAGCAGCCAGGCACATTTTAGCAGGTTTCACTTGTAAGTGGGGTTGGAAACGCTTTTCAGGCTCAGTACTGGGCTCAAAAGATGCAGCCCCGATCTCTCTCATGATAGCAGGTGGTTAAGTAGAAATTTGCTGCTCGGGTGACCCAGCAGGAGCAAACGTATGCTAAAAATGTATGCAGAACCAAGCATTTCAGTGAAGAGCAGCCAGGCACATTTTAGCAAGTTTCACTTGTAAGTGGGGTTGGAAACGCTTTTCAGGCTCAGTACTGGGCTCAAAAGATGCAGCCCTGATGTCTCTCATGATAGCAGGTGGTTAAGTAGAAATTTGCTGCTCGGCTGACCCAGCAGGAGCAAACGTATGCTAAAAATGTGTGCAGAACCAAGCTTTTCAGTGAAGAGCAGCCAGGCACATTTTAGCAAGTTTCACTTGTAAGTGGGGTTGGAAATGCTTTTCAGGCTCAGTACTGGGCTCAAAAGATGCAGCCCTGATCTCTCTCATGATAGCAGGTGGTTAAGTAGAAATTTGCTGCTCGGCTGACCCAGCAGGAGCAAACGTATGCTAAAAATGTATGCAGAACCAAGCTTTTCAGTGAAGAGCAGCCAGGCACATTTTAGCAGGTTTCACTTGTAAGTGGGGTTGGAAACGCTTTTCAGGCTCAGTACTGGGCTCAAAAGATGCAGCCCCGATCTCTCTCATGATAGCAGGTGGTTAAGTAGAAATTCGCTGCTCGGCTGACCCAGCAGGAGCAAACCTATGCCAAAAATGTATGCAGAATCAGCTTTTCAGTGAAGAGCAGAGAGGCACATTTTAGCAAGTTTCACTTGTAAGTGGGTTTGGAAATGCTTTTCAGGCTCAGTACTGGGCTCAAAAGATGCAGCCCTGATGTCTCTCATGATAGCAGGTGGTTAAGTAGAAATTCGCTGCTCGGCTGACCCAGCAGGAGCAAACCTATGCCAAAAATGTATGCAGAATCAGCTTTTCAGTGAAGAGCAGAGAGGCACATTTTAGCAAGTTTCACTTGTAAGTGGGGTTGGAAACGCTTTTCAGGCTCAGTACTGGGCTCAAAAGATGCAGCCCTGATGTCTCTCATGATAGCAGGTGGTTAAGTAGAAATTTGCTGCTCGGCTGACCCAGCAGGAGCAAACGTATGCTAAAAATGTGTGCAGAACCAAGCTTTTCAGTGAAGAGGGGCTGGAAACGCTTTTCAGGCTTAGTACTGGGCTCAAAAGATGCAGCTCTGATGTCTCTCATGATAGTAGGTGGTTAAGTAGAAATTCGCTGCTCGGCTGACCCAGCAGGAGCAAACGTATGCTAAAAATGTATGCAGAACCAAGCTTTTCAGTGAAGAGCAGCCAGGCACATTTTAGCAAGTTTCACTTGTAAGTGGGGTTGGAAACGCTTTTCAGGCTCAGTACTGGGCTCAAAAGATGCAGCCCTGATGTCTCTCATGATAGCAGGTGGTTAAGTAGAAATTTGCTGCTCGGCTGACCCAGCAGGAGCAAACGTATGCTAAAAATGTGTGCAGAACCAAGCTTTTCAGTGAAGAGCAGCCAGGCACATTTTAGCAAGTTTCACTTGTAAGTGGGGTTGA
This sequence comes from Lissotriton helveticus, assembly GCF_964261635.1. Classification (NCBI taxonomy): domain Eukaryota; kingdom Metazoa; phylum Chordata; class Amphibia; order Caudata; family Salamandridae; genus Lissotriton; species Lissotriton helveticus. The sequence goes on along the minus strand of NC_136065.1, from coordinate 743,578,266 downwards.
AAATGCTTTTCAGGCTCAGTACTGGGCTCAAAAGATGCAGCCCTGATCTCTCTCATGATAGCAGGTGGTTAAGTAGAAATTTGCTGCTCGGCTGACCCAGCAGGAGCAAACGTATGCTAAAAATGTGTGCGGAACCAAGCTTTTCAGAGAAGAGCAACTTTAGCAAGTTTCACTTGTAAGTGGGGCTGGAAACGCTTTTCAGGCTTAGTACTGGGCTCAAAAGATGCAGCTCTGATGTCTCTCATGATAGCAGGTGGTTAAGTAGAAATTCGCTGCTCGGCTGACCCAGCAGGAGCAAACGTATGCTAAAAATGTGTGCAGAACCAAGCTTTTCAGTGAAGAGCAGCTTTAGCAAGTTTCACTTGTAAGTGGGGTGGGAAACGCTTTTCAGGCTCAGTACTGGGCTCAAAAGATGCAGCCCTGATGTCTCTCATGATGCAGTTGGTTAAGTAGAAATTCGCTGCTCGGCTAACCCAGCAGGAGCAAACGTATGCCAAAAATGTATGCAGAACCAAGCTTTTCAGTGAAGAGCAGAGAGGCACATTTTAGCAAGTTTCACTTGTAAGTGGGGTGGGAAACGCTTTTCAGGCTCAGTACTGGCCTCAAAAGATGCAGCCCTGATGTCTCTCATGATGCAGTTGGTTAAGTAGAAATTCGCTGCTCGGCTAACCCAGCAGGAGCAAACGTATGCCAAAAATGTATGCAGAACCAAGCTTTTCAGTGAAGAGCAGAGAGGCACATTTTAGCAAGTTTCACTTGTAAGTGGGGTGGGAAACGCTTTTCAGGCTCAGTACTGGCCTCAAAAGATGCAGCCCTGATGTCTCTCATGATAGCAGGTGGTTAAGTAGAAATTTGCTGCTCGGCTGACCCAGCAGGAGCAAACCTATGCCAAAAATGTACGCAGGATCAGCTTTTCAGTGAAGGACAGAGAGGCACATTTTAGCAAGTTTCACTTGTAAGTGGGGTTGGAAACGCTTTTCAGGCTTAGCACTGGGCTCAAAAGATGCAGCTCTGATGTCTCTAATGATAGCAGGTGGTTAAGTAGAAATTCGCTGCTCGGCTGACCCTGCAGGAGCAAACGTATGCTAAAAATGTATGCAGAACCAAGCTTTTCAGTGAAGAGCAGCCAGGCATATTTTAGCAAGTTTCACTTGTAAGTGGGGTTGGAAATGCTTTTCAGGCTCAGTACTGGGCTCAAAAGATGCAGCCCTGATCTCTCTCATGATAGCAGGTGGTTAAGTAGAAATTCGCTGCTCGGCTGACCCAGCAGGAGCAAACGTATGCTAAAAATGTATGCAGAACCAAGCTTTTCAGTGAAGAGCAGCCAGGCACATTTTAGTAGGTTTCACTTGTAAGTGGGGTTGGAAACGCTTTTCAGGCTCAGTACTGGGCTCAAAAGATGCAGCCCCGATCTCTCTCATGATAGCAGGTGGTTAAGTAGAAATTCGCTGCTCGGCTGACCCAGCAGGAGCAAACGTATGCTAAAAATGTGTGCGGAACCAAGCTTTTCAGAGAAGAGCAACTTTAGCAAGTTTCACTTGTAAGTGGGGCTGGAAACGCTTTTCAGGCTTAGTACTGGGCTCAAAAGATGCAGCTCTGATGTCTCTCATGATAGCAGGTGGTTAAGTAGAAATTCGCTGCTCGGCTGACCCAGCAGGAGCAAACGTATGCTAAAAATGTGTGCAGAACCAAGCTTTTCAGTGAAGAGCAGCTTTAGCAAGTTTCACTTGTAAGTGGGGTGGGAAACGCTTTTCAGGCTCAGTACTGGGCTCAAAAGATGCAGCCCTGATGTCTCTCATGATGCAGTTGGTTAAGTAGAAATTCGCTGCTCGGCTAACCCAGCAGGAGCAAACGTATGCCAAAAATGTATGCAGAACCAAGCTTTTCAGTGAAGAGCAGAGAGGCACATTTTAGCAAGTTTCACTTGTAAGTGGGGTGGGAAACGCTTTTCAGGCTCAGTACTGGCCTCAAAAGATGCAGCCCTGATGTCTCTCATGATAGCAGGTGGTTAAGTAGAAATTTGCTGCTCGGCTGACCCAGCAGGAGCAAACCTATGCCAAAAATGTACGCAGAATCAGCTTTTCAGTGAAGGACAGAGAGGCACATTTTAGCAAGTTTCACTTGTAAGTGGGGTTGGAAACGCTTTTCAGGCTTAGCACTGGGCTCAAAAGATGCAGCTCTGATGTCTCTAATGATAGCAGGTGGTTAAGTAGAAATTCGCTGCTCGGCTGACCCTGCAGGAGCAAACGTATGCTAAAAATGTATGCAGAACCAAGCTTTTCAGTGAAGAGCAGCCAGGCATATTTTAGCAAGTTTCACTTGTAAGTGGGGTTGGAAATGCTTTTCAGGCTCAGTACTGGGCTCAAAAGATGCAGCCCTGATGTCTCTCATGATAGCAGGTGGTTAAGTAGAAATTTGCTGCTCGGCTGACCCACCAGGAGCAAACGTATGCTAAAAATGTATGCAGAACCAAGCTTTTCAGTGAAGAGTAGCCAGGCACATTTTAGCAAGTTTCACTTGTAAGTGGGGTTGGAAACGCTTTTCAGGCTCAGTACTGGGCTCAAAAGATGCAGCCCTGATGTCTCTCATGATAGCAGGTGGTTAAGTAGAAATTTGCTGCTCGGCTGACCCAGCAGGAGCAAACGTATGCTAAAAATGTGTGCAGAACCAAGCTTTATAGTGAAGAGCAGCTTTAGCAAGTTTCACTTGTAAGTGGGGTGGGAAACGCTTTTCAGGCTCAGTACTGGGCTCAAAAGATGCAGCCCTGATGTCTCTCATGATAGCAGTTGGTTAAGTAGAAATTCGCTGCTCGTCTAACCCAGCAGGAGCAAACGTATGCCAAAAATGTATGCAGAACCAAGCTTTTCAGTGAAGAGCAGCGAGGCACATTTTAGCAAGTTTCACTTGTAAGTGGGGTGGGAAACACTTTTCAGGCTCAGTACTGGGCTCAAAAGATGCAGCCCTGATGTCTCTCATGATAGCAGGTGGCTAAGTAGAAATTTGCTGCTCGGGTGACCCAGCAGGAGCAAACGTATGCTAAAAATGTGTGCAGAACCAAGCTTTTCAGTGAAGAGCAGCCATGCACATTTTAGCAAGTTTCACTTGTAAGTGGGGTTGGAAATGCTTTTCAAGCTCAGTACTGGGCTCAAAAGATGCAGCCCCGATCTCTCTCATGATAGCAGGTGGTTAAGTAGAAATTTGCTGCTCGGCTGACCCAGCAGGACCAAACCTATGCCAAAAATGTACGCAGAATCAGCTTTTCAGTGAAGAGCAGAGAGGCACATTTTAGCAAGTTTCACTTGTAAGTGGGGTTGGAAACGCTTTTCAGGCTTAGTACTGGGCTCAAGAGATGCAGCTCTGATGTCTCTCATGATAGCAGGTGGTTAAGTAGAAATTCGCTGCTCGGCTGACCCTGCAGGAGCAAACGTATGCTAAAAATGTATGCAGAACCAAGCTTTTCAGTGAAGAGCAGCCAGGCACATTTTAGCACGTTTCACTTGTAAGTGGGGTTGGAAACGCTTTTCAGGCTCAGTACTGGGCTCAAAAGATGCAGCCCTGATGTCTCTCATGATAGCAGGTGGTTAAGTAGAAATTTGCTGCTCGGCTGACCCACCAGGATCAAATGTATGCTAAAAATGTATGCAGAACCAAGCTTTTCAGTGAAGAGTAGTCAGGCACATTTTAGCAAGTTTCACTTGTAAGTGGGGTTGGAAACACTTTTCAGGCTCAGTACTGGGCTGAAAAGATGCAGCCCTGATGTCTCTCATGATAGCAGGTGGTTAAGTAGAAATTTGCTGCTCGGCTGACCCAGCAGGAGCAAACGTATGCTAAAAATGTATGCAGAACCAAGCTTTTCAGTGAAGAGCAGCCAGGCACATTTTAGCAGGTTTCACTTGTAAGTGGGGTTGGAAACGCTTTTCAGGCTCAGTACTGGGCTCAAAAGATGCAGCCCCGATCTCTCTCATGATAGCAGGTGGTTAAGTAGAAATTTGCTGCTCGGGTGACCCAGCAGGAGCAAACGTATGCTAAAAATGTATGCAGAACCAAGCATTTCAGTGAAGAGCAGCCAGGCACATTTTAGCAAGTTTCACTTGTAAGTGGGGTTGGAAACGCTTTTCAGGCTCAGTACTGGGCTCAAAAGATGCAGCCCCGATCTCTCTCATGATAGCAGGTGGTTAAGTAGAAATTTGCTGCTCGGCTGACCCACCAGGAGCAAATGTATGCTAAAAATGTATGCAGAACCAAGCTTTTCAGTGAAGAGTAGCCAGGCACATTTTAGCAAGTTTCACTTGTAAGTGGGGTGGGAAACGCTTTTCAGGCTCAGTACTGGCCTCAAAAGATGCAGCCCTGATGTCTCTCATGATAGCAGGTGGTTAAGTAGAAATTTGCTGCTCGGCTGACCCAGCAGGAGCAAACCTATGCCAAAAATGTACGCAGAATCAGCTTTTCAGTGAAGGACAGAGAGGCACATTTTAGCAAGTTTCACTTGTAAGTGGGGTTGGAAACGCTTTTCAGGCTTAGCACTGGGCTCAAAAGATGCAGCTCTGATGTCTCTAATGATAGCAGGTGGTTAAGTAGAAATTCGCTGCTCGGCTGACCCTGCAGGAGCAAACGTATGCTAAAAATGTATGCAGAACCAAGCTTTTCAGTGAAGAGCAGCCAGGCATATTTTAGCAAGTTTCACTTGTAAGTGGGGTTGGAAATGCTTTTCAGGCTCAGTACTGGGCTCAAAAGATGCAGCCCTGATGTCTCTCATGATAGCAGGTGGTTAAGTAGAAATTTGCTGCTCGGCTGACCCACCAGGAGCAAACGTATGCTAAAAATGTATGCAGAACCAAGCTTTTCAGTGAAGAGTAGCCAGGCACATTTTAGCAAGTTTCACTTGTAAGTGGGGTTGGAAACGCTTTTCAGGCTCAGTACTGGGCTCAAAAGATGCAGCCCTGATGTCTCTCATGATAGCAGGTGGTTAAGTAGAAATTTGCTGCTCGGCTGACCCAGCAGGAGCAAACGTATGCTAAAAATGTGTGCAGAACCAAGCTTTATAGTGAAGAGCAGCTTTAGCAAGTTTCACTTGTAAGTGGGGTGGGAAACGCTTTTCAGGCTCAGTACTGGGCTCAAAAGATGCAGCCCTGATGTCTCTCATGATAGCAGTTGGTTAAGTAGAAATTCGCTGCTCGTCTAACCCAGCAGGAGCAAACGTATGCCAAAAATGTATGCAGAACCAAGCTTTTCAGTGAAGAGCAGCGAGGCACATTTTAGCAAGTTTCACTTGTAAGTGGGGTGGGAAACACTTTTCAGGCTCAGTACTGGGCTCAAAAGATGCAGCCCTGATGTCTCTCATGATAGCAGGTGGCTAAGTAGAAATTTGCTGCTCGGGTGACCCAGCAGGAGCAAACGTATGCTAAAAATGTATGCAGAACCACGCATTTCAGTGAAGAGCAGCCAGGCACATTTTAGCAAGTTTCACTTGTAAATGGGGTTGGAAACGCTTTTCAGGCTCAGTACTGGGCTCAAAAGATGCAGCCCTGATGTCTCTCATGATAGCAGGTGGTTACGTAGAAATTTGCTGCTCGGCTGACCCAGCAGGAGCAAACGTATGCTAAAAATGTGTGCAGAACCAAGCTTTTCAGTGAAGAGCAGCCAGGCACATTTTAGCAAGTTTCACTTGTAAGTGGGGTTGGAAATGCTTTTCAAGCTCAGTACTGGGCTCAAAAGATGCAGCCCCGATCTCTCTCATGATAGCAGGTGGTTAAGTAGAAATTTGCTGCTCGGCTGACCCAGCAGGACCAAACCTATGCCAAAAATGTACGCAGAATCAGCTTTTCAGTGAAGAGCAGAGAGGCACATTTTAGCAAGTTTCACTTGTAAGTGGGGTTGGAAACGCTTTTCAGGCTTAGTACTGGGCTCAAGAGATGCAGCTCTGATGTCTCTCATGATAGCAGGTGGTTAAGTAGAAATTTGCTGCTCGGCTGACCCACCAGGATCAAATGTATGCTAAAAATGTATGCAGAACCAAGCTTTTCAGTGAAGAGTAGTCAGGCACATTTTAGCAAGTTTCACTTGTAAGTGGGGTTGGAAACGCTTTTCAGGCTCAGTACTGGGCTGAAAAGATGCAGCCCTGATGTCTCTCATGATAGCAGGTGGTTAAGTAGAAATTTGCTGCTCGGCTGACCCAGCAGGAGCAAACGTATGCTAAAAATGTATGCAGAACCAAGCTTTTCAGTGAAGAGCAGCCAGGCACATTTTAGCAGGTTTCACTTGTAAGTGGGGTTGGAAACGCTTTTCAGGCTCAGTACTGGGCTCAAAAGATGCAGCCCCGATCTCTCTCATGATAGCAGGTGGTTAAGTAGAAATTTGCTGCTCGGCTGACCCAGCAGGAGCAAACGTATGCTAAAAATGTATGCAGAACCAAGCTTTTCAGTGAAGAGCAGCCAGGCACATTTTAGCAGGTTTCACTTGTAAGTGGGGTTGGAAACGCTTTTCAGGCTCAGTACTGGGCTCAAAAGATGCAGCCCCGATCTCTCTCATGTTAGCAGGTGGTTAAGTAGAAATTCGCTGCTCGGCTGACCCAGCAGGAGCAAACGTATGCCAAAAATGTATGCAGAACCAAGCTTTTCAGTGAAGAGCAGCCAGGCACATTTTAGCAAGTTTCACTTTTAAGTGGGGTTGGAAACGCTTTTCAGGCTCAGTACTGGGCTCAAAAGATGCAGCCCTGATGTCTCTCATGATAGCAGGTGGTTAAGTAGAAATTCGCTGCTCGGCTGACCCAGCAGGAGCAAACATATGCCAAAAATGTATGCAGAAACAAGCTTTTCAGTGAAGAGCAGCTAGGCACATTTTAGCAAGTTTCACTTGTAAGTGGGTTTGGAAATGCTTTTCAGGCTCAGTACTGGGCTCAAAAGATGCAGCCCTGATGTCTCTCATGATAGCAGGTGGTTAAGTAGAAATGTGCTGCTCGGCTGACCCAGCAGGGGCAAACCTATGCCAAAAATGTACGCAGAATCAGCTTTTCAGTGAAGAGCAGCCAGGCACATTTTAGCAAGTTTCACTTGTAAGTGGGGTTGGAAATGCTTTTCAGGCTCAGTACTGGGCTCAAAAGATGCAGCCCTGATCTCTCTCATGATTGCAGGTGGTTAAGTAGAAATTTGCTGCTCGGCTGACCCAGCAGGAGCAAACGTATGCTAAAAATGTATGCAGAACCAAGCTTTTCAGTGAAGAGCAGCCAGGCACATTTTAGCAGGTTTCACTTGTAAGTGGGGTTGGAAACGCTTTTCAGGCTCAGTACTGGGCTCAAAAGATGCAGCCCTGATGTCTCTCATGATAGCAGGTGGTTAAGTAGAAATTTGCTGCTCGGCTGACCCAGCAGGAGCAAACCTATGCCAAAAATGTACGCAGAATCAGCTTTTCAGTGAAGGACAGAGAGGCACATTTTAGCAAGTTTCACTTGTAAGTGGGGTTGGAAACGCTTTTCAGGCTTAGTACTGGGCTCAAAAGATGCAGCTCTGATGTCTCTAATGATAGCAGGTGGTTAAGTAGAAATTCGCTGCTCGGCTGACCCTGCAGGAGCAAACGTATGCTAAAAATGTATGCAGAACCAAGCTTTTCAGTGAAGAGCAGCCAGGCATATTTTAGCAAGTTTCACTTGTAAGTGGGGTTGGAAATGCTTTTCAGGCTCAGTACTGGGCTCAAAAGATGAAGCCCTGATCTCTCTCATGATAGCAGGTGGTTAAGTAGAAATTCGCTGCTCGGCTGACCCAGCAGGAGCAAACGTATGCTAAAAATGTATGCGGAACCAAGCTTTTCAGTGAAGAGCAGCCAGGCACATTCTAGTAGGTTTCACTTGTAAGTGGGGTTGGAAACGCTTTTCAGGCTCAGTACTGGGCTCAAAAGATGCAGCCCCGATCTCTCTCATGATAGCAGGTGGTTAAGTAGAAATTTGCTGCTCGGCTGACCCAGTAGGAGCAAACGTATGCCAAAAATGTATGCAGAACCAAGCTTTTCAGTGAAGAGAAGCCAGGCACATTTTAGCAAGTTTCACTTGTAAGTGGGGTTGGAAACGCTTTTCAGGCTCAGTACTGGGCTCAAAAGATGCAGCCCTGATGTCTCTCATGATAGCAGGTGGTTAAGTAGAAATTCGCTGCTCAGCTGACCCAGCAGGGGCAAACGTATGCCAAAAATGTATGCAGAAACAAGCTTTTCAGTGAAGAGCAGCTAGGCACATTTTAGCAAGTTTCACTTGTAAGTGGGGTTGGAAATGCTTTTCAGGCTCAGTACTGGCCTTAAAAGATGCAGCCCTGATGTCTCTCATGATAGCAGGTGGTTAAGTAGAAATTTGCTGCTCGGCTGACCCAGCAGGAGCAAACCTATGCCAAAAATCTACGCAGAATCAGCTTTTCAGTGAAGAGCAGAGAGGCACATTTTAGCAAGTTTCACTTGTAAGTGGGGTTGGAAACGCTTTTCAGGCTTAGTACTGGGCTCAAAAGATGCAGCTCTGATGTCTCTCATGATAGCAGGTGGTTAAGTAGACATTCGCTGCTCGGCTGACCCTGCAGGAGCAAACGTATGCTAAAAATGTATGCAGAACCAAGCTTTTCAGTGAAGAGCAGCCAGGCACATTTTAGCATGTTTCACTTGTAAGTGGGGTTGGAAACGCTTTTCAGGCTCAGTACTGGGCTCAAAAGATGCAGCCCTGATGTCTCTCATGATAGCAGTTGGTTAAGTAGAAATTCGCTGCTCGTCTAACCCAGCAGGAGCAAACGTATGCCAAAAATGTATGCAGAACCAAGCTTTTCAGTGAAGAGCAGAGAGGCACATTTTAGCAAGTTTCACTTGTAAGTGGGGTGGGAAACACTTTTCAGGCTCAGTACTGGGCTCAAAAGATGCAGCCCTGATGTCTCTCATGATAGCAGGTGGCTAAGTAGAAATTTGCTGCTCGGGTGACCCAGCAGGAGCAAACGTATGCTAAAAATGTATGCAGAACCACGCATTTCAGTGAAGAGCAGCCAGGCACATTTTAGCAAGTTTCACTTGTAAATGGGGTTGGAAACGCTTTTCAGGCTCAGTACTGGGCTCAAAAGATGCAGCCCTGATGTCTCTCATGATAGCAGGTGGTTAAGTAGAAATTCGCTGCTCGGCTGACCCAGTAGGAGCAAACGTATGCCAAAAATGTATGCAGAAACAAGCTTTTCAGTGAAGAGCAGCTAGGCACATTTTAGCAAGTTTCACTTGTAAGTGGGGTTGGAAACGCTTTTCAGTCTTAGTACTGGCCTCAAAAGATGCAGCCCTGATGTCTCTCATGATAGCAGGTGGTTAAGTAGAAATTTGCTGCTCGGCTGACCCAGCAGGGGCAAACCTATGCCAAAAATGTACGCAGAATCAGCTTTTCAGTGAAGAGCAGCCAGGCACATTTTAGCAAGTTTCACTTGTAAGTGGGGTTGGAAATGCTTTTCAGGCTCAGTACTGGGCTCAAAAGATGCAGCCCTGATCTCTCTCATGATAGCAGGTGGTTAAGTAGAAATTTGCTGCTCGGCTGACCCAGCAGGAGCAAACGTATGCTAAAAATGTATGCAGAACCAAGCTTTTCAGTGAAGAGCAGCCAGGCACATTTTAGCAGGTTTCACTTGTAAGTGGGGTTGGAAACGCTTTTCAGGCTCAGTACTGGGCTCAAAAGATGCAGCCCTGATGTCTCTCATGATAGCAGGTGGTTAAGTAGAAATTTGCTGCTCGGGTGACCCAGCAGGAGCAAACGTGTGCTAAAAATGTATGCAGAACCAAGCATTTCAGTGAAGAGCAGCCAGGCACATTTTAGCAAGTTTCACTTGTAAGTGGGGTTGGAAACGCTTTTCAGGCTCAGTACTGGGCTCAAAAGATGCAGCCCTGAGGTCTCTCATGATAGCAGGTGGTTAAGTAGAAATTTGCTGCTCGGCTGACCCAGCAGGAGCAAACGTATGCTAAAAATGTATGCAAAACCAAGCATTTCAGTGAAGAGCAGCCAGGCACATTTTAGCAAGTTTCACTTGTAAGTGGGGTTGGAAACGCTTTTCAGGCTCAGTACTGGGCTCAAAAGATGCAGCCCTGATGTCTCTCATGATAGCATGTGGTTAAGTAGAAATTTGCTGCTCGGCTGACCCAGCAGGAGCAAACGTATGCTAAAAATGTGTGCAGAACCAAGCTTTTCAGTGAAGAGCAGCTTTAGCAAGTTTCACTTGTAAGTGGGGCTGGAAACGCTTTTCAGGCTTAGTACTGGGCTCAAAAGAAGCAGCTCTAATGTCTCTCATGATAGCAGGTGGTTAAGTAGAAATTCGCTGCTCGGCTGACCCAGCAGGAGCAAACGTATGCTAAAAATTTATGCAGAACCAAGATTTTCAGTGAAGACCAGCCAGGCACATTTTAGCACGTTTCACTTGTAAGTGGGGTTGGAAACACTTTTCAGGCTCAGTACTGGGCTCAAAAGATGCAGCCCTGATGTCTCTCATGATAGCAGGTGGTTAAGTAGAAATTTGGTGCTCGGCTGACCCACCAGGAGCAAACGTATGCTAAAAATGTATGCAGAACCAAGCTTTTCAGTGAAGAGTAGCCAGGCACATTTTAGCAAGTTTCACTTGTAAGTGGGGTTGGAAACGCTTTTCAGGCTCAGTACTGGGCTCAAAAGATGCAGCCCTGATGTCTCTCATGATAGCAGGTGGTTAAGTAGAAATTTGCTGCTCGGCTGACCCAGCAGGAGCAAACGTATGATAAAAATGTGTGCAGAACCAAGCTTTTCAGTGAAGAGCAGCTTTAGCAAGTTTCACTTGTAAGTGGGGTGGGAAACGCTTTTCAGGCTCAGTACTGGGCTCAAAAGATGCAGCCCTGATGTGTCTCATGATAGCAGTTGGTTAAGTAGAAATTCACTGCTCGGCTAACCCAGCAGGAGCAAACGTATGCCAAAAATGTATGCAGAACCAAGCTTTTCAGTGAAGAGCAGAGAGGCACATTTTAGCAAGTTTCACTTGTAAGTGGGGTGGGAAACGCTTTTCAGGCTCAGTACTAGGCTCAAAAGATGCAGCCCTTATGTCTCTCATGATAGCAGGTGGTTAAGTAGAAATTTGCTGCTCGGCTGGCCCAGCAGGAGCAAACGTATGCTAAAAATGTATGTAGAACCAAGCATTTCAGTGAAGAGCAGCCAGGCACATTTTAGCAAGTTTCACTTGTAAGTGGGGTTGGAAACGCTTTTCAGGCTCAGTACTGGGCTCAAAAGATGCAGCCCTGATGTCTCATGATAGCAGGTGGTTAAGTAGAAATTTGCTGCTCAGCTGACCCAGCAGGGGCAAACGTATGCCAAAAATGTATGCAGAAACAAGCTTTTCAGTGAAGAGCAGCTAGGCACATTTTAGCAAGTTTCACTTGTAAGTGGGGTTGGAAATGCTTTTCAGGCTCAGTACTGGCCTTAAAAGATGCAGCCCTGATGTCTCTCATGATAGCAGGTGGTTAAGTAGAAATTTGCTGCTCGGCTGACCCAGCAGGAGCAAACCTATGCCAAAAATCTACGCAGAATCAGCTTTTCAGTGAAGAGCAGAGAGGCACATTTTAGCAAGTTTCACTTGTAAGTGGGGTTGGAAACGCTTTTCAGGCTTAGTACTGGGCTCAAAAGATGCAGCTCTGATGTCTCTCATGATAGCAGGTGGTTAAGTAGACATTCGCTGCTCGGCTGACCCTGCAGGAGCAAACGTATGCTAAAAATGTATGCAGAACCAAGCTTTTCAGTGAAGAGCAGCCAGGCACATTTTAGCATGTTTCACTTGTAAGTGGGGTTGGAAACGCTTTTCAGGCTCAGTACTGGGCTCAAAAGATGCAGCCCTGATGTCTCTCATGATAGCAGTTGGTTAAGTAGAAATTCGCTGCTCGTCTAACCCAGCAGGAGCAAATGTATGCCAAAAATGTATGCAGAACCAAGCTTTTCAGTGAAGAGCAGAGAGGCACATTTTAGCAAGTTTCACTTGTAAGTGGGGTGGGAAACACTTTTCAGGCTCAGTACTGGGCTCAAAAGATGCAGCCCTGATGTCTCTCATGATAGCAGGTGGCTAAGTAGAAATTTGCTGCTCGGGTGACCCAGCAGGAGCAAACGTATGCTAAAAATTGTATGCAGAACCACGCATTTCAGTGAAGAGCAGCCAGGCACATTTTAGCAAGTTTCACTTGTAAATGGGGTTGGAAACGCTTTTCAGGCTCAGTACTGGGCTCAAAAGATGCAGCCCTGATGTCTCTCATGATAGCAGGTGGTTAAGTAGAAATTCGCTGCTCGGCTGACCCAGTAGGAGCAAACGTATGCCAAAAATGTATGCAGAAACAAGCTTTTCAGTGAAGAGCAGCTAGGCACATTTTAGCAAGTTTCACTTGTAAGTGGGGTTGGAAACGCTTTTCAGTCTTAGTACTGGCCTCAAAAGATGCAGCCCTGATGTCTCTCATGATAGCAGGTGGTTAAGTAGAAATTTGCTGCTCGGCTGACCCAGCAGGGGCAAACCTATGCCAAAAATGTACGCAGAATCAGCTTTTCAGTGAAGAGCAGCCAGGCACATTTTAGCAAGTTTCACTTGTAAGTGGGGTTGGAAATGCTTTTCAGGCTCAGTACTGGGCTCAAAAGATGCAGCCCTGATCTCTCTCATGATAGCAGGTGGTTAAGTAGAAATTTGCTGCTCGGCTGACCCAGCAGGAGCAAACGTATGCTAAAAATGTATGCAGAACCAAGCTTTTCAGTGAAGAGCAGCCAGGCACATTTTAGCAGGTTTCGCTTGTAAGTGGGGTTGGAAACGCTTTTCAGGCTCAGTACTGGGCTCAAAAGATGCAGCCCTGATGTCTCTCATGATAGCAGGTGGTTAAGTAGAAATTTGCTGCTCGGGTGACCCAGCAGGAGCAAACGTGTGCTAAAAATGTATGCAGAACCAAGCATTTCAGTGAAGAGCAGCCAGACGCATTTTTTAGCAAGTTTCACTTGTAAGTGGGGTTGGAAACGCTTTTCAGGCTCAGTACTGGGCTCAAAAGATGCAGCCCTGAGGTCTCTCATGATAGCAGGTGGTTAAGTAGAAATTTGCTGCTCGGCTGACCCAGCAGGAGCAAACGTATGCTAAAAATGTATGCAAAACCAAGCATTTCAGTGAAGAGCAGCCAGGCACATTTTAGCAAGTTTCACTTGTAAGTGGGGTTGGAAACGCTTTTCAGGCTCAGTACTGGGCTCAAAAGATGCAGCCCTGATGTCTCTCATGATAGCATGTGGTTAAGTAGAAATTTGCTGCTCGGCTGACCCAGCAGGAGCAAACGTATGCAAAAAATGTGTGCAGAACCAAGCTTTTCAGTGAAGAGCAGCTTTAGCAAGTTTCACTTGTAAGTGGGGCTGGAAACGCTTTTCAGGCTTAGTACTGGGCTCAAAAGAAGCAGCTCTAATGTCTCTCATGATAGCAGGTGGTTAAGTAGAAATTCGCTGCTCGGCTGACCCAGCAGGAGCAAACGTATGCTAAAAATTTATGCAGAACCAAGATTTTCAGTGAAGACCAGCCAGGCACATTTTAGCACGTTTCACTTGTAAGTGGGGTTGGAAACGCTTTTCAGGCTCAGTACTGGGCTCAAAAGATGCAGCCCTGATGTCTCTCATGATAGCAGGTGGTTAAGTAGAAATTTGGTGCTCGGCTGACCCACCAGGAGCAAACGTATGCTAAAAATGTATGCAGAACCAAGCTTTTCAGTGAAGAGTAGCCAGGCACATTTTAGCAAGTTTCACTTGTAAGTGGGGTTGGAAACGCTTTTCAGGCTCAGTACTGGGCTCAAAAGATGCAGCCCTGATGTCTCTCATGATAGCAGGTGGTTAAGTAGAAATTTGCTGCTCGGCTGACCCAGCAGGAGCAAACGTATGATAAAAATGTGTGCAGAACCAAGCTTTTCAGTGAAGAGCAGCTTTAGCAAGTTTCACTTGTAAGTGGGGTGGGAAACGCTTTTCAGGCTCAGTACTGGGCTCAAAAGATGCAGCCCTGATGTGTCTCATGATAGCAGTTGGTTAAGTAGAAATTCACTGCTCGGCTAACCCAGCAGGAGCAAACGTATGCCAAAAATGTATGCAGAACCAAGCTTTTCAGTGAAGAGCAGAGAGGCACATTTTAGCAAGTTTCACTTGTAAGTGGGGTGGGAAACGCTTTTCAGGCTCAGTACTGGGCTCAAAAGATGCAGCCCTTATGTCTCTCATGATAGCAGGTGGTTAAGTAGAAATTTGCTGCTCGGCTGGCCCAGCAGGAGCAAACGTATGCTAAAAATGTATGTAGAACCAAGCATTTCAGAGAAGAGCAGCCAGGCATATTTTAGCAAGTTTCACTTGTTGGTGGGGTTGGAAACGCTTTTCAGGCTCAGTACTGGGCTCAAAAGATGCAGCCCTGATGTCTCTCATGATAGCAGGTGGTTAAGTAGAAATTTGCTGCTCGGGTGACCCAGCAGGAGCAAACGTATGCTAAAAATGTATGCAGAACCAAGCATTTCAGTGAAAAGCAGCCAGGCACATTTTAGCAAGTTTCACTTGTAAGTGGGGTTGGAAACGCTTTTCAGCTCAGTACTGGGCTCAAAAGATGCAGCCCTGATCTCTCTCATGATAGCAGGTGGTTAAGTAGAAATTTGCTGCTCGGCTGACCCACCAGGAGCAAATGTATGCTAAAAATGTATGCAGAACCAAGCTTTTCAGTGAAGAGCAGCCAGGCACATTTTAGCAAGTTTCACTTGTAAGTGGGGTTGGAAACGCTTTTCAGGCTCAGTACTGGGCTGAAAAGATGCAGCCCTGATGTCTCTCATGATAGCAGGTGGTTAAGTATAAATTTGATGCTCGGCTGACCCAGCAGGAGCAAACGTATGCTAAAAATGTATGCAGAACCAAGCTTTTTAGTGAAGAGCAGCCAGGTACATTTTAGCAGGTTTCACTTGTAAGTGGGGTTGGAAACGCTTTTCAGGCTCAGTACTGGGCTCAAAAGATGCAGCCCTGATGTCTCTCATGATAGCAGGTGGTTAAGTAGAAATTTGCTGCTCGGCTGACCCAGCAGGAGCAAACGTATGCTAAAAATGTATGCAGAACCAAGCTTTTCAGTGAAGAGCAGCCAGGTACATTTTAGCAGGTTTCACTTGTAAGTGGGGTTGGAAACGCTTTTCAGGCTCAGTACTGGGCTCAAAAGATACAGCCCTGATGTCTCTCATGATAGCAGGTGGTTAAGTAGAAATTTGCTGCTCGGCTGACCCAGCAGGAGCAAACCTATGCCAAAAATGTACGCAGAATCAGCTTTTCAGTGAAGAGCAGAGAGGCACATTTTAGCAAGTTTCACTTGTAAGTGGGGTTGGAAACGCTTTTCAGGCTCAGTACTGGGCTCAAAAGATGCAGCCCTGATGTCTCTCATGATAGCAGGTGGTTAAGTAGAAATTTGCTGCTCCGGTGACCCAGCAGGAGCAAACGTATGCTAAAAATGTATGCAGAACCAAGCATTTCAGTGAAGAGCAGCCAGGCACATTTTAGCAAGTTTCACTTGTAAGTGGGGTTGGAAACGCTTTTCAGGCTCAGTACTGGGCTCAAAAGATGCAGCCCTGATGTCTCTCATGATAGCAGGTGGTTAAGTAGAAATTTGCTGCTCGGCTGACCCTGCAGGAGCAAACGTATGCTAAAAATGTATGCAGAACCAAGCTTTTCAGTGAAGAGCAGCCAGGCACATTTTAGCACGTTTCACTTGTAAGTGGGGTTGGAAACGCTTTTCAGGCTCAGTACTGGGCTCAAAAGATGCAGCCCTGATGTCTCTCATGATAGCAGGTGGTTAAGTAGAAATTTGCTGCTCGGCTGACCCACCAGGAGCAAATGTATGCTAAAAATGTATGCAGAACCAAGCTTTTCAGTGAAGAGTAGCCAGGCACATTTTAGCAAGTTTCACTTGTAAGTGGGGTTGGAAACGCTTTTCAGGCTCAGTACTGGGCTCAAAAGATGCAGCCCTGATGTCTCTCATGATAGCAGGTGGTTAAGTAGAAATTTGTTGCTCGGCTGACCCAGCAGGAGCAAACGTATGCTAAAAATGTATGCAGAACCAAGCTTTTCAGTGAAGAGCAGCCAGGCACATTTTAGCAGGTTTCACTTGTAAGTGGGGTTGGAAACGCTTTTCAGGCTCAGTACTGGGCTCAAAAGATGCAGCCCTGATGTCTCTCATGATAGCAGGTGGTTAAGTAGAAATTTGCTGCTCCGGTGACCCAGCAGGAGCAAACGTATGCTAAAAATGTATGCAGAACCAAGCATTTCAGTGAAGAGCAGCCAGGCACATTTTAGCAAGTTTCACTTGTAAGTGGGGTTGGAAACGCTTTTCAGGCTCAGTACTGGGCTCAAAAGATGCAGCCCTGATGTCTCTCATGATAGCAGGTGGTTAAGTAGAAATTTGCTGCTCGGCTGACCCAGCAGGAGCAAACGTATGCTAAAAATGTGTGCAGAACCAAGCTTTTCAGTGAAGAGCAGCCAGGCACATTTTAGCAAAGTTCACTTGTAAGTGGGGTTGGAAATGCTTTTCAGGCTCAGTACTGGGCTCAAAAGATGCAGCCCTGATCTCTCTCGTGACAGCAGGTGGTTAAGTAGAAATTTGCTGCTCGGCTGACCCAGCAGGAGCAAACGTATGCTAAAAATGTGTGCAGAACCGATCTTTTCAGTGAAGAGCAGCCAGGCACATTTTAGCAAAGTTCACTTGTAAGTGGGGTTGGAAATGCTTTTCAGGCTCAGTACTGGGCTCAAAAGATGCAGCCCTGATGTCTCTCATGATAGCAGGTGGTTAAGTAGAAATTTGCTGCTCAGCTTACCCAGCAGGAGCAAACGTATGCTAAAAATGTATGCA
The DNA here is from genome assembly GCF_964261635.1 of Lissotriton helveticus. NCBI lineage: Eukaryota > Metazoa > Chordata > Amphibia > Caudata > Salamandridae > Lissotriton > Lissotriton helveticus. Next base: position 743,561,410 of record NC_136065.1, on the reverse strand, counting down.
GAACCAAGCTCTTCAGTGAAGAGCAGCCAGGCACATTTTAGCAAGTTTCACTTGTAAGTGGGGTTGGAAACGCTTTTCAGGCTCAGTACTGGGCTCAAAAGATGCAGCCCTGATCTCTCTCATGATAGCAGGTGGTTAAGTAGAAATTCGCTGCTCGGCTGACCCAGCAGGAGCAAAGGTATGCTAAAAATGTATGCAGAACCAAGCTTTTCAGTGAAGAGCAGCCAGGCACATTTTAGCACGTTTCACTTGTAAGTGGGGTTGGAAACGCTTTTCAGGCTCAGTACTGGGCTCAAAAGATGCAGCCCTGATGTCTCTCATGATAGCAGGTGGTTAAGTAGAAATTTGCTGCTCGGCTGACCCACCAGGAGCAAATGTATGCTAAAAATGTATGCAGAACCAAGCTTTTCAGTGAAGAGTAGCCAGGCACATTTTAGCAAGTTTCACTTGTAAGTGGGGTTGGAAACACTTTTCAGGCTCAGTACTGGGCTGAAAAGATGCAGCCCTGATGTCTCTCATGATAGCAGGTGGTTAAGTAGAAATTTGCTGCTCGGCTGACCCAGCAGGAGCAAACGTATGCTAAAAATGTATGCAGAACCAAGCTTTTCAGTGAAGAGCAGCCAGGCACAGTACTGGGCTCAAAAGATGCACATTTTAGCAGGTTTCACTTGTAAGTGGGGTTGGAAACGCTTTTCAGGCTCAGTACTGGGCTCAAAAGATGCAGCCCTGATTTCTCTCATGATAGCAGGTGGTTAAGTAGAAATTTGCTGCTCGGGTGACCCAGCAGGAGCAAACGTATGCTAAAAATGTATGTAGAACCAAGCATTTCAGAGAAGAGCAGCCAGGCATATTTTAGCAAGTTTCACTTGTAAGTGGGGTTGGAAATGCTTTTCAGGCTCAGTACTGGGCTCAAAAGATGCAGCCCTGATGTCTCTCATGATAGCAGGTGGTTAAGTAGAAATTTGCTGCTCGGCTGACCCAGCAGGAGCAAACCTATGCCAAAAATGTACGCAGAATCAGCTTTTCAGTGAAGAGCAGAGAGGCACATTTTAGCAAGTTTCACTTGTAAGTGGGGTTGGAAACGCTTTTCAGGCTTAGTACTGGGCTCAAAAGATGCAGCTCTGATGTCTCTCATGATAGCAGGTGGTTAAGTAGAAATTCGCTGCTCGGCTGACCCTGCAGGAGCAAACGTATGCTAAAAATGTATGCAGAACCAAGCTTTTCAGTGAAGAGCAGCCAGGCACATTTTAGCACGTTTCACTTGTAAGTGGGGTTGGAAACGCTTTTCAGGCTCAGTACTGGGCTCAAAAGATGCAGCCCTGATGTCTCTCATGATAGCAGGTGGTTAAGTAGAAATTTGCTGCTCGGCTGACCCAGCAGGAGCAAACGTATGCTAAAAATGTATGCAGAACCAAGCTTTTCAGTGAAGAGCAGCCAGGCACATTTTAGCAGGTTTCACTTGTAAGTGGGGTTGGAAACGCTTTTCAGGCTCAGTACTGGGCTCAAAAGATGCAGCCCTGATGTCTCTCATGATAGCAGGTGGTTAAGTAGAAATTTGCTGCTCCGGTGACCCAGCAGGAGCAAACGTATGCTAAAAATGTATGCAGAACCAAGCATTTCAGTGAAGAGCAGCCAGGCACATTTTAGCAAGTTTCACTTGTAAGTGGGGTTGGAAACGCTTTTCAGGCTCAGTACTGGGCTCAAAAGATGCAGCCCTGATGTCTCTCATGATAGCAGGTGGTTAAGTAGAAATTTGCTGCTCGGCTGACCCAGCAGGAGCAAACGTATGCTAAAAATGTGTGCAGAACCAAGCTTTTCAGTGAAGAGCAGCCAGGCACATTTTAGCAAAGTTCACTTGTAAGTGGGGTTGGAAATGCTTTTCAGGCTCAGTACTGGGCTCAAAAGATGCAGCCCTGATCTCTCTCGTGATAGCAGGTGGTTAAGTAGAAATTTGCTGCTCGGCTGACCCAGCAGGAGCAAACGTATGCTAAAAATGTGTGCAGAACCGATCTTTTCAGTGAAGAGCAGCCAGGCACATTTTAGCAAAGTTCACTTGTAAGTGGGGTTGGAAATGCTTTTCAGGCTCAGTACTGGGCTCAAAAGATGCAGCCCTGATGTCTCTCATGATAGCAGGTGGTTAAGTAGAAATTTGCTGCTCGCTAACCCAGCAGGAGCAAACATATGCTAAAAATGTATGCAGAACCAAGCTTTTCAGTGAAGAGCAGCCAGGCACATTCTAGTAGGTTTCACTTGTAAGTGGGGTTGGAAACGCTTTTCAGGCTCAGTACTGGGCTCAAAAGATGCAGCCCCGATCTCTCTCATGATAGCAGGTGGTTAAGTAGAAATTTGCTGCTCGGCTGACCCAGCAGGAGCAAACGTATGCCAAAAATGTATGCAGAACCAAGCTTTTCAGTGAAGAGAAGCCAGGCACATTTTAGCAAGTTTCACTTGTAAGTGGGGTTGGAAACGCTTTTCAGGCTCAGTACTGGGCTCAAAAGATGCAGCCCTGATGTCTCTCATGATAGCAGGTGGTTAAGTAGAAATTCGCTGCTCAGCTGACCCAGCAGGGGCAAACGTATGCCAAAAATGTATGCAGAAACAAGCTTTTCAGTGAAGAGCAGCTAGGCACATTTTAGCAAGTTTCACTTGTAAGTGGGGTTGGAAATGCTTTTCAGGCTCAGTACTGGCCTTAAAAGATGCAGCCCTGATGTCTCTCATGATAGCAGGTGGTTAAGTAGAAATTTGCTGCTCGGCTGACCCAGCAGGAGCAAACCTATGCCAAAAATCTACGCAGAATCAGCTTTTCAGTGAAGAGCAGAGAGGCACATTTTAGCAAGTTTCACTTGTAAGTGGGGTTGGAAACGCTTTTCAGGCTTAGTACTGGGCTCAAAAGATGCAGCTCTGATGTCTCTCATGATAGCAGGTGGTTAAGTAGACATTCGCTGCTCGGCTGACCCTGCAGGAGCAAACGTATGCTAAAAATGTATGCAGAACCAAGCTTTTCAGTGAAGAGCAGCCAGGCACATTTTAGCACGTTTCACTTGTAAGTGGGGTTGGAAACGCTTTTCAGGCTCAGTACTGGGCTCAAAAGATGCAGCCCTGATGTCTCTCATGATAGCAGGTGGTTAAGTAGAAATTTGCTGCTCGGCTGACCCACCAGGAGCAAATGTATGCTAAAAATGTATGCAGAACCAAGCTTTTCAGTGAAGAGTAGCCAGGCACATTTTAGCAAGTTTCACTTGTAAGTGGGGTTGGAAACGCTTTTCAGGCTCAGTACTGGGCTCAAAAGATGCAGCCCTGATGTCTCTCATGATAGCAGGTGGTTAAGTAGAAATTTGTTGCTCGGCTGACCCAGCAGGAGCAAACGTATGCTAAAAATGTATGCAGAACCAAGCTTTTCAGTGAAGAGCAGCCAGGCACATTTTAGCAGGTTTCACTTGTAAGTGGGGTTGGAAACGCTTTTCAGGCTCAGTACTGGGCTCAAAAGATGCAGCCCTGATGTCTCTCATGATAGCAGGTGGTTAAGTAGAAATTTGCTGCTCCGGTGACCCAGCAGGAGCAAACGTATGCTAAAAATGTATGCAGAACCAAGCATTTCAGTGAAGAGCAGCCAGGCACATTTTAGCAAGTTTCACTTGTAAGTGGGGTTGGAAACGCTTTTCAGGCTCAGTACTGGGCTCAAAAGATGCAGCCCTGATGTCTCTCATGATAGCAGGTGGTTAAGTAGAAATTTGCTGCTCGGCTGACCCAGCAGGAGCAAACGTATGCTAAAAATGTGTGCAGAACCAAGCTTTTCAGTGAAGAGCAGCCAGGCACATTTTAGCAAAGTTCACTTGTAAGTGGGGTTGGAAATGCTTTTCAGGCTCAGTACTGGGCTCAAAAGATGCAGCCCTGATCTCTCTCGTGACAGCAGGTGGTTAAGTAGAAATTTGCTGCTCGGCTGACCCAGCAGGAGCAAACGTATGCTAAAAATGTGTGCAGAACCGATCTTTTCAGTGAAGAGCAGCCAGGCACATTTTAGCAAAGTTCACTTGTAAGTGGGGTTGGAAATGCTTTTCAGGCTCAGTACTGGGCTCAAAAGATGCAGCCCTGATGTCTCTCATGATAGCAGGTGGTTAAGTAGAAATTTGCTGCTCAGCTTACCCAGCAGGAGCAAACGTATGCTAAAAATGTATGCAGAACCAAGCTCTTCAGTGAAGAGCAGCCAGGCACATTTTAGCAAGTTTCACTTGTAAGTGGGGTTGGAAACGCTTTTCAGGCTCAGTACTGGGCTCAAAAGATGCAGCCCTGATCTCTCTCATGATAGCAGGTGGTTAAGTAGAAATTCGCTGCTCGGCTGACCCAGCAGGAGCAAAGGTATGCTAAAAATGTATACAGAACCAAGCTTTTCAGTGAAGAGCAGCCAGGCACATTTTAGCACGTTTCACTTGTAAGTGGGGTTGGAAACGCTTTTCAGGCTCAGTACTGGGCTCAAAAGATGCAGCCCTGATGTCTCTCATGATAGCAGGTGGTTAAGTAGAAATTTGCTGCTCGGCTGACCCACCAGGAGCAAATGTATGCTAAAAATGTATGCAGAACCAAGCTTTTCAGTGAAGAGTAGCCAGGCACATTTTAGCAAGTTTCACTTGTAAGTGGGGTTGGAAACACTTTTCAGGCTCAGTACTGGGCTGAAAAGATGCAGCCCTGATGTCTCTCATGATAGCAGGTGGTTAAGTAGAAATTTGCTGCTCGGCTGACCCAGCAGGAGCAAACGTATGCTAAAAATGTATGCAGAACCAAGCTTTTCAGTGAAGAGCAGCCAGGCACAGTACTGGGCTCAAAAGATGCACATTTTAGCAGGTTTCACTTGTAAGTGGGGTTGGAAACGCTTTTCAGGCTCAGTACTGGGCTCAAAAGATGCAGCCCTGATTTCTCTCATGATAGCAGGTGGTTAAGTAGAAATTTGCTGCTCGGGTGACCCAGCAGGAGCAAACGTATGCTAAAAATGTATGTAGAACCAAGCATTTCAGAGAAGAGCAGCCAGGCATATTTTAGCAAGTTTCACTTGTAAGTGGGGTTGGAAATGCTTTTCAGGCTCAGTACTGGGCTCAAAAGATGCAGCCCTGATGTCTCTCATGATAGCAGGTGGTTAAGTAGAAATTTGCTGCTCGGCTGACCCAGCAGGAGCAAACCTATGCCAAAAATGTACGCAGAATCAGCTTTTCAGTGAAGAGCAGAGAGGCACATTTTAGCAAGTTTCACTTGTAAGTGGGGTTGGAAACGCTTTTCAGGCTTAGTACTGGGCTCAAAAGATGCAGCTCTGATGTCTCTCATGATAGCAGGTGGTTAAGTAGAAATTCGCTGCTCGGCTGACCCTGCAGGAGCAAACGTATGCTAAAAATGTATGCAGAACCAAGCTTTTCAGTGAAGAGCAGCCAGGCACATTTTAGCACGTTTCACTTGTAAGTGGGGTTGGAAACGCTTTTCAGGCTCAGTACTGGGCTCAAAAGATGCAGCCCTGATGTCTCTCATGATAGCAGGTGGTTAAGTAGAAATTTGCTGCTCGGCTGACCCAGCAGGAGCAAACGTATGCTAAAAATGTATGCAGAACCAAGCTTTTCAGTGAAGAGCAGCCAGGCACATTTTAGCAGGTTTCACTTGTAAGTGGGGTTGGAAACGCTTTTCAGGCTCAGTACTGGGCTCAAAAGATGCAGCCCTGATGTCTCTCATGATAGCAGGTGGTTAAGTAGAAATTTGCTGCTCCGGTGACCCAGCAGGAGCAAACGTATGCTAAAAATGTATGCAGAACCAAGCATTTCAGTGAAGAGCAGCCAGGCACATTTTAGCAAGTTTCACTTGTAAGTGGGGTTGGAAACGCTTTTCAGGCTCAGTACTGGGCTCAAAAGATGCAGCCCTGATGTCTCTCATGATAGCAGGTGGTTAAGTAGAAATTTGCTGCTCGGCTGACCCAGCAGGAGCAAACGTATGCTAAAAATGTGTGCAGAACCAAGCTTTTCAGTGAAGAGCAGCCAGGCACATTTTAGCAAAGTTCACTTGTAAGTGGGGTTGGAAATGCTTTTCAGGCTCAGTACTGGGCTCAAAAGATGCAGCCCTGATCTCTCTCGTGATAGCAGGTGGTTAAGTAGAAATTTGCTGCTCGGCTGACCCAGCAGGAGCAAACGTATGCTAAAAATGTGTGCAGAACCGATCTTTTCAGTGAAGAGCAGCCAGGCACATTTTAGCAAAGTTCACTTGTAAGTGGGGTTGGAAATGCTTTTCAGGCTCAGTACTGGGCTCAAAAGATGCAGCCCTGATGTCTCTCATGATAGCAGGTGGTTAAGTAGAAATTTGCTGCTCGCTAACCCAGCAGGAGCAAACATATGCTAAAAATGTATGCAGAACCAAGCTTTTCAGTGAAGAGCAGCCAGGCACATTCTAGTAGGTTTCACTTGTAAGTGGGGTTGGAAACGCTTTTCAGGCTCAGTACTGGGCTCAAAAGATGCAGCCCCGATCTCTCTCATGATAGCAGGTGGTTAAGTAGAAATTTGCTGCTCGGCTGACCCAGCAGGAGCAAACGTATGCCAAAAATGTATGCAGAACCAAGCTTTTCAGTGAAGAGAAGCCAGGCACATTTTAGCAAGTTTCACTTGTAAGTGGGGTTGGAAACGCTTTTCAGGCTCAGTACTGGGCTCAAAAGATGCAGCCCTGATGTCTCTCATGATAGCAGGTGGTTAAGTAGAAATTCGCTGCTCAGCTGACCCAGCAGGGGCAAACGTATGCCAAAAATGTATGCAGAAACAAGCTTTTCAGTGAAGAGCAGCTAGGCACATTTTAGCAAGTTTCACTTGTAAGTGGGGTTGGAAATGCTTTTCAGGCTCAGTACTGGCCTTAAAAGATGCAGCCCTGATGTCTCTCATGATAGCAGGTGGTTAAGTAGAAATTTGCTGCTCGGCTGACCCAGCAGGAGCAAACCTATGCCAAAAATCTACGCAGAATCAGCTTTTCAGTGAAGAGCAGAGAGGCACATTTTAGCAAGTTTCACTTGTAAGTGGGGTTGGAAACGCTTTTCAGGCTTAGTACTGGGCTCAAAAGATGCAGCTCTGATGTCTCTCATGATAGCAGGTGGTTAAGTAGACATTCGCTGCTCGGCTGACCCTGCAGGAGCAAACGTATGCTAAAAATGTATGCAGAACCAAGCTTTTCAGTGAAGAGCAGCCAGGCACATTTTAGCATGTTTCACTTGTAAGTGGGGTTGGAAACGCTTTTCAGGCTCAGTACTGGGCTCAAAAGATGCAGCCCTGATGTCTCTCATGATAGCAGTTGGTTAAGTAGAAATTCGCTGCTCGTCTAACCCAGCAGGAGCAAACGTATGCCAAAAATGTATGCAGAACCAAGCTTTTCAGTGAAGAGCAGAGAGGCACATTTTAGCAAGTTTCACTTGTAAGTGGGGTGGGAAACACTTTTCAGGCTCAGTACTGGGCTCAAAAGATGCAGCCCTGATGTCTCTCATGATAGCAGGTGGCTAAGTAGAAATTTGCTGCTCGGGTGACCCAGCAGGAGCAAACGTATGCTAAAAATGTATGCAGAACCACGCATTTCAGTGAAGAGCAGCCAGGCACATTTTAGCAAGTTTCACTTGTAAATGGGGTTGGAAACGCTTTTCAGGCTCAGTACTGGGCTCAAAAGATGCAGCCCTGATGTCTCTCATGATAGCAGGTGGTTAAGTAGAAATTCGCTGCTCGGCTGACCCAGTAGGAGCAAACGTATGCCAAAAATGTATGCAGAAACAAGCTTTTCAGTGAAGAGCAGCTAGGCACATTTTAGCAAGTTTCACTTGTAAGTGGGGTTGGAAACGCTTTTCAGTCTTAGTACTGGCCTCAAAAGATGCAGCCCTGATGTCTCTCATGATAGCAGGTGGTTAAGTAGAAATTTGCTGCTCGGCTGACCCAGCAGGGGCAAACCTATGCCAAAAATGTACGCAGAATCAGCTTTTCAGTGAAGAGCAGCCAGGCACATTTTAGCAAGTTTCACTTGTAAGTGGGGTTGGAAATGCTTTTCAGGCTCAGTACTGGGCTCAAAAGATGCAGCCCTGATCTCTCTCATGATAGCAGGTGGTTAAGTAGAAATTTGCTGCTCGGCTGACCCAGCAGGAGCAAACGTATGCTAAAAATGTATGCAGAACCAAGCTTTTCAGTGAAGAGCAGCCAGGCAAATTTTAGCAGGTTTCACTTGTAAGTGGGGTTGGAAACGCTTTTCAGGCTCAGTACTGGGCTCAAAAGATGCAGCCCTGATGTCTCTCATGATAGCAGGTGGTTAAGTAGAAATTTGCTGCTCGGGTGACCGAGCAGGAGCAAACGTGTGCTAAAAATGTATGCAGAACCAAGCATTTCAGTGAAGAGCAGCCAGGCACATTTTAGCAAGTTTCACTTGTAAGTGGGGTTGGAAACGCTTTTCAGGCTCAGTACTGGGCTCAAAAGATGCAGCCCTGAGGTCTCTCATGATAGCAGGTGGTTAAGTAGAAATTTGCTGCTCGGCTGACCCAGCAGGAGCAAACGTATGCTAAAAATGTATGCAGAACCAAGCATTTCAGTGAAGAGCAGCCAGGCACATTTTAGCAAGTTTCACTTGTAAGTGGGGTTGGAAACGCTTTTCAGGCTCAGTACTGGGCTCAAAAGATGCAGCCCTGATGTCTCTCATGATAGCATGTGGTTAAGTAGAAATTTGCTGCTCGGCTGACCCAGCAGGAGCAAACGTATGCTAAAAATGTGTGCAGAACCAAGCTTTTCAGTGAAGAGCAGCTTTAGCAAGTTTCACTTGTAAGTGGGGCTGGAAACGCTTTTCAGGCTTAGTACTGGGCTCAAAAGAAGCAGCTCTAATGTCTCTCATGATAGCAGGTGGTTAAGTAGAAATTCGCTGCTCGGCTGACCCAGCAGGAGCAAACGTATGCTAAAAATTTATGCAGAACCAAGATTTTCAGTGAAGACCAGCCAGGCACATTTTAGCACGTTTCACTTGTAAGTGGGGTTGGAAACGCTTTTCAGGCTCAGTACTGGGCTCAAAAGATGCAGCCCTGATGTCTCTCATGATAGCAGGTGGTTAAGTAGAAATTTGGTGCTCGGCTGACCCACCAGGAGCAAACGTATGCTAAAAATGTATGCAGAACCAAGCTTTTCAGTGAAGAGTAGCCAGGCACATTTTAGCAAGTTTCACTTGTAAGTGGGGTTGGAAACGCTTTTCAGGCTCAGTACTGGGCTCAAAAGATGCAGCCCTGATGTCTCTCATGATAGCAGGTGGTTAAGTAGAAATTTGCTGCTCGGCTGACCCAGCAGGAGCAAACGTATGATAAAAATGTGTGCAGAACCAAGCTTTTCAGTGAAGAGCAGCTTTAGCAAGTTTCACTTGTAAGTGGGGTGGGAAACGCTTTTCAGGCTCAGTACTGGGCTCAAAAGATGCAGCCCTGATGTGTCTCATGATAGCAGTTGGTTAAGTAGAAATTCACTGCTCGGCTAACCCAGCAGGAGCAAACGTATGCCAAAAATGTATGCAGAACCAAGCTTTTCAGTGAAGAGCAGAGAGGCACATTTTAGCAAGTTTCACTTGTAAGTGGGGTGGGAAACGCTTTTCAGGCTCAGTACTGGGCTCAAAAGATGCAGCCCTTATGTCTCTCATGATAGCAGGTGGTTAAGTAGAAATTTGCTGCTCCGCTGGCCCAGCAGGAGCAAACGTATGCTAAAAATGTATGTAGAACCAAGCATTTCAGAGAAGAGCAGCCAGGCATATTTTAGCAAGTTTCACTTGTTGGTGGGGTTGGAAATGCTTTTCAGGCTCAGTACTGGGCTCAAAAGATGCAGCCCTGATGTCTCTCATGATAGCAGGTGGTTAAGTAGAAATTTGCTGCTCGGGTGACCCAGCAGGAGCAAACGTATGCTAAAAATGTATGCAGAACCAAGCATTTCAGTGAAAAGCAGCCAGGCACATTTTAGCAAGTTTCACTTGTAAGTGGGGTTGGAAACGCTTTTCAGCTCAGTACTGGGCTCAAAAGATGCAGCCCTGATCTCTCTCATGATAGCAGGTGGTTAAGTAGAAATTTGCTGCTCGGCTGACCCACCAGGAGCAAATGTATGCTAAAAATGTATGCAGAACCAAGCTTTTCAGTGAAGAGCAGCCAGGCACATTTTAGCAAGTTTCACTTGTAAGTGGGGTTGGAAACGCTTTTCAGGCTCAGTACTGGGCTGAAAAGATGCAGCCCTGATGTCTCTCATGATAGCAGGTGGTTAAGTAGAAATTTGCTGCTCGGCTGACCCAGCAGGAGCAAACGTATGCTAAAAATGTATGCAGAACCAAGCTTTTCAGTGAAGAGCAGCCAGGTACATTTTAGCAGGTTTCACTTGTAAGTGGGGTTGGAAACGCTTTTCAGGCTCAGTACTGGGCTCAAAAGATGCAGCCCTGATGTCTCTCATGATAGCAGGTGGTTAAGTAGAAATTTGCTGCTCGGCTGACCCAGCAGGAGCAAACGTATGCTAAAAATGTATGCAGAACCAAGCTTTTCAGTGAAGAGCAGCCAGGTACATTTTAGCAGGTTTCACTTGTAAGTGGGGTTGGAAACACTTTTCAGGCTCAGTACTGGGCTCAAAAGATGCAGCCCTGATGTCTCTCATGATAGCAGGTGGTTAAGTAGAAATTTGCTGCTCGGCTGACCCAGCAGGAGCAAACCTATGCCAAAAATGTACGCAGAATCAGCTTTTCAGTGAAGAGCAGAGAGGCACATTTTAGCAAGTTTCACTTGTAAGTGGGGTTGGAAACGCTTTTCAGGCTTAGTACTGGGCTCAAAAGATGCAGCTCTGATGTCTCTCATGATAGCAGGTGGTTAAGTAGAAATTCGCTGCTCGGCTGACCCTGCAGGAGCAAACGTATGCTAAAAATGTATGCAGAACCAAGCTTTTCAGTGAAGAGCAGCCAGGCACATTTTAGCACGTTTCACTTGTAAGTGGGGTTGGAAACGCTTTTCAGGCTCAGTACTGGGCTCAAAAGATGCAGCCCTGATGTCTCTCATGATAGCAGGTGGTTAAGTAGAAATTTGCTGCTCGGCTGACCCACCAGGAGCAAATGTATGCTAAAAATGTATGCAGAACCAAGCTTTTCAGTGAAGAGTAGCCAGGCACATTTTAGCAAGTTTCACTTGTAAGTGGGGTTGGAAACGCTTTTCAGGCTCAGTACTGGGCTCAAAAGATGCAGCCCTGATGTCTCTCATGATAGCAGGTGGTTAAGTAGAAATTTGTTGCTCGGCTGACCCAGCAGGAGCAAACGTATGCTAAAAATGTATGCAGAACCAAGCTTTTCAGTGAAGAGCAGCCAGGCACATTTTAGCAGGTTTCACTTGTAAGTGGGGTTGGAAACGCTTTTCAGGCTCAGTACTGGGCTCAAAAGATGCAGCCCTGATGTCTCTCATGATAGCAGGTGGTTAAGTAGAAATTTGCTGCTCCGGTGACCCAGCAGGAGCAAACGTATGCTAAAAATGTATGCAGAACCAAGCATTTCAGTGAAGAGCAGCCAGGCACATTTTAGCAAGTTTCACTTGTAAGTGGGGTTGGAAACGCTTTTCAGGCTCAGTACTGGGCTCAAAAGATGCAGCCCTGATGTCTCTCATGATAGCAGGTGGTTAAGTAGAAATTTGCTGCTCGGCTGACCCAGCAGGAGCAAACGTATGCTAAAAATGTGTGCAGAACCAAGCTTTTCAGTGAAGAGCAGCCAGGCACATTTTAGCAAAGTTCACTTGTAAGTGGGGTTGGAAATGCTTTTCAGGCTCAGTACTGGGCTCAAAAGATGCAGCCCTGATCTCTCTCGTGATAGCAGGTGGTTAAGTAGAAATTTGCTGCTCGGCTGACCCAGCAGGAGCAAACGTATGCTAAAAATGTGTGCAGAACCGATCTTTTCAGTGAAGAGCAGCCAGGCACATTTTAGCAAAGTTCACTTGTAAGTGGGGTTGGAAATGCTTTTCAGGCTCAGTACTGGGCTCAAAAGATGCAGCCCTGATGTCTCTCATGATAGCAGGTGGTTAAGTAGAAATTTGCTGCTCAGCTTACCCAGCAGGAGCAAACGTATGCTAAAAATGTATGCAGAACCAAGCTCTTCAGTGAAGAGCAGCCAGGCACATTTTAGCAAGTTTCACTTGTAAGTGGGGTTGGAAACGCTTTTCAGGCTCAGTACTGGGCTCAAAAGATGCAGCCCTGATCTCTCTCATGATAGCAGGTGGTTAAGTAGAAATTCGCTGCTCGGCTGACCCAGCAGGAGCAAAGGTATGCTAAAAATGTATGCAGAACCAAGCTTTTCAGTGAAGAGCAGCCAGGCACATTTTAGCACGTTTCACTTGTAAGTGGGGTTGGAAACGCTTTTCAGGCTCAGTACTGGGCTCAAAAGATGCAGCCCTGATGTCTCTCATGATAGCAGGTGGTTAAGTAGAAATTTGCTGCTCGGCTGACCCACCAGGAGCAAATGTATGCTAAAAATTTATGCAGAACCAAGCTTTTCAGTGAAGAGTAGCCAGGCACATTTTAGCAAGTTTCACTTGTAAGTGGGGTTGGAAACACTTTTCAGGCTCAGTACTGGGCTGAAAAGATGCAGCCCTGATGTCTCTCATGATAGCAGGTGGTTAAGTAGAAATTTGCTGCTCGGCTGACCCAGCAGGAGCAAACGTATGCTAAAAATGTATGCAGAACCAAGCTTTTCAGTGAAGAGCAGCCAGGCACAGTACTGGGCTCAAAAGATGCACATTTTAGCAGGTTTCACTTGTAAGTGGGGTTGGAAACGCTTTTCAGGCTCAGTACTGGGCTCAAAAGATGCAGCCCTGATGTCTCTCATGATAGCAGGTGGTTAAGTAGAAATTTGCTGCTCGGGTGACCCAGCAGGAGCAAACGTATGCTAAAAATGTATGTAGAACCAAGCATTTCAGAGAAGAGCAGCCAGGCATATTTTAGCAAGTTTCACTTGTAAGTGGGGTTGGAAACGCTTTTCAGGCTCAGTACTGGGCTCAAAAGATGCAGCCCTGATGTCTCTCATGATAACAGGTGGTTAAGTAGAAATTTGCTGCTCGGCTGACCCAGCAGGAGCAAACGTATGCTAAAAATGTATGCAGAACCAAGCTTTTCAGTGAAGAGCAGCCAGGCACATTTTAGCAGGTTTCACTTGTAAGTGGGGTTGGAAACGCTTTTCAGGCTCAGTACTGGGCTCAAAAGATGCAGCCCTGATGTCTCTCATGATAGCAGGTGGTTAAGTAGAAATTTGCTGCTCCGGTGACCCAGCAGGAGCAAACGTATGCTAAAAATGTATGCAGAACCAAGCATTTCAGTGAAGAGCAGCCAGGCACATTTTAGCAAGTTTCACTTGTAAGTGGGGTTGGAAACGCTTTTCAGGCTCAGTACTGGGCTCAAAAGATGCAGCCCTGATGTCTCTCATGATAGCAGGTGGTTAAGTAGAAATTTGCTGCTCGGCTGACCCAGCAGGAGCAAACGTATGCTAAAAATGTGTGCAGAACCAAGCTTTTCAGTGAAGAGCAGCCAGGCACATTTTAGCAAAGTTCACTTGTAAGTGGGGTTGGAAATGCTTTTCAGGCTCAGTACTGGGCTCAAAAGATGCAGCCCTGATCTCTCTCGTGATAGCAGGTGGTTAAGTAGAAATTTGCTGCTCGGCTGACCCAGCAGGAGCAAACGTATGCTAAAAATGTGTGCAGAACCGATCTTTTCAGTGAAGAGCAGCCAGGCACATTTTAGCAAAGTTCACTTGTAAGTGGGGTTGGAAATGCTTTTCAGGCTCAGTACTGGGCTCAAAAGATGCAGCCCTGATGTCTCTCATGATAGCAGGTGGTTAAGTAGAAATTTGCTGCTCGCTAACCCAGCAGGAGCAAACATATGCTAAAAATGTATGCAGAACCAAGCTTTTCAGTGAAGAGCAGCCAGGCACATTTTAGCAAGTTTCACTTGTAAGTGGGGTTGGAAATGCTTTTCAGGCTCAGTACTGGGCTCAAAAGATGCAGCCCTGATCTCTCTCATGATAGCAGGTGGTTAAGTAGAAATTTGCTGCTCAGCTTACCCAGCAGGAGCAAACGTATGCTAAAAATGTATGCAGAACCAAGCTCTTCAGTGAAGAGCAGCCAGGCACATTTTAGCAGGTTTCACTTGTAAGTGGGGTTGGAAACGCTTTTCAGGCTCAGTACTGGGCTCAAAAGATGCAGCCCCGATCTCTCTCATGATAGCAGGTGGTTAAGTAGAAATTCGCTGCTCGGCTGACCCAGCAGGAGCAAACGTATGCCAAAAATGTATGCAGAACCAAGCTTTTCAGTGAAGAGCAGCCAGGCACATTTTAGCAAGTTTCACTTGTAAGTGGGGTTGGAAACGCTTTTCAGGCTCAGTACTGGGCTCAAAAGATGCAGCCCTGATGTCTCTCATGATAGCAGGTGGTTAAGTAGAAATTTGCTGCTCGGCTGACCCAGCAGGAGCAAACGTATGCCAAAAATGTATGCAGAACCAAGCTTTTCAGTGAAGAGCAGCCAGGCACATTTTAGCAAGTTTCACTTGTAAGTGGGGTTGGAAACGCTTTTCAGGCTCAGCACTGGGCTCAAAAGATGCAGCCCTGATATCTCTCATGATAGCAGGTGGTTAAGTAGAAATTTGCTGCTCGGCTGGCCCAGCAGGAGCAAACGTATGCTAAAAATGTATGCAGAACCAAGCATTTCAGAGAAGAGCAGCCAGGCATATTTTAGCAAGTTTCACTTGTTGGTGGGGTTGGAAACGCTTTTTAGGCTCAGTACTGGGCTCAAAAGATGCAGCCCTGATGTCTCTCATGATAGCAGGTGGTTAAGTAGAAATTTGCTGCTCGGGTGACCCAGCAGGAGCAAACGTATGCTAAAAATGTATGCAGAACCAAGCATTTCAGTGAAAAGCAGCCAGGCACATTTTAGCAAGTTTCACTTGTAAGTGGGGTTGGAAACGCTTTTCAGGCTCAGTACTGGGCTCAAAAGATGCAGCCCTGATCTCTCTCATGATAGCAGGTGGTTAAGTAGAAATTCGCTGCTCGGCTGACCCAGCAGGAGCAAAGGTATGCTAAAAATGTATGCAGAACCAAGCTTTTCAGTGAAGAGCAGCCAGGCACATTTTAGCACGTTTCACTTGTAAGTGGGGTTGGAAACACTTTTCAGGCTCAGTACTGGGCTGAAAAGATGCAGCCCTGATGTCTCTCATGATAGCAGGTGGTTAAGTAGAAATTTGCTGCTCGGCTGACCCAGCAGGAGCAAACGTATGCTAAAAATGTATGCAGAACCAAGCTTTTCAGTGAAGAGCAGCCAGGCACATTTTAGCAGGTTTCACTTGTAAGTGGGGTTGGAAACGCTTTTCAGGCTCAGTACTGGGCTCAAAAGATGCAGCCCTGATGTCTCTCATGATAGCAGGTGGTTAAGTAGAAATTTGCTGCTCGGGTGACCCAGCAGGAGCAAACGTATGCTAAAAATGTATGTAGAACCAAGCATTTCAGAGAAGAGCAGCCAGGCACATTTTAGCAAGTTTCACTTGTAAGTGGGGTTGGAAATGCTTTTCAGGCTCAGTACTGGGCTCAAAAGATGCAGCCCTGATCTCTCTCGTGATAGCAGGTGGTTAAGTAGAAATTTGCTGCTCGGCTGACCCAGCAGGAGCAAACGTATGCTAAAAATGTGTGCAGAACCGATCTTTTCAGTGAAGAGCAGCCAGGCACATTTTAGCAAAGTTCACTTGTAAGTGGGGTTGGAAATGCTTTTCAGGCTCAGTACTGGGCTCAAAAGATGCAGCCCCGATCTCTCTCATGATAGCAGGTGGTTAAGTAGAAATTTGCTGCTCGGGTGACCCAGCAGGAGCAAACGTATGCTAAAAATGTATGCAGAACCAAGCATTTCAGTGAAGAGCAGCCAGGCACATTTTAGCAAGTTTCACTTGTAAGTGGGGTTGGAAACGCTTTTCAGGCTCAGTACTGGGCTCAAAAGATGCAGCCCCGATCTCTCTCATGATAGCAGGTGGTTAAGTAGAAATTTGCTGCTCGGCTGACCCAGCAGGAGCAAACGTATGCTAAAAATGTATGCAGAACCAAGCTTTTCAGTGAAGAGCAGCCAGGCACATTTTAGCAGGTTTCACTTGTAAGTGGGGTTGGAAACGCTTTTCAGGCTCAGTACTGGGCTCAAAAGATGCAGCCCCGATCTCTCTCATGATAGCAGGTGGTTAAGTAGAAATTCGCTGCTCGGCTGACCCAGCAGGAGCAAACGTATGCCAAAAATGTATGCAGAACCAAGCTTTTCAGTGAAGAGCAGCCAGGCACATTTTAGCAAGTTTCACTTTTAAGTGGGGTTGGAAACGCTTTTCAGGCTCAGTACTGGGCTCAAAAGATGCAGCCCTGATGTCTCTCATGATAGCAGGTGGTTAAGTAGAAATTCGCTGCTCGGCTGACCCAGCAGGAGCAAACATATGCCAAAAATGTATGCAGAAACAAGCTTTTCAGTGAAGAGCAGCTAGGCACATTTTAGCAAGTTTCACTTGTAAGTGGGTTTGGAAATGCTTTTCAGGCTCAGTACTGGGCTCAAAAGATGCAGCCCTGATGTCTCTCATGATAGCAGGTGGTTAAGTAGAAATTTGCTGCTCGGCTGACCCAGCAGGGGCAAACCTATGCCAAAAATGTACGCAGAATCAGCTTTTCAGTGAAGAGCAGCCAGGCACATTTTAGCAAGTTTCACTTGTAAGTGGGGTTGGAAATGCTTTTCAGGCTCAGTACTGGGCTCAAAAGATGCAGCCCTGATCTCTCTCATGATAGCAGGTGGTTAAGTAGAAATTTGCTGCTCGGCTGACCCAGCAGGAGCAAACGTATGCTAAAAATGTATGCAGAACCAAGCTTTTCAGTGAAGAGCAGCCAGGCACATTTTAGCAGGTTTCACTTGTAAGTGGGGTTGGAAACGCTTTTCAGGCTCAGTACTGGGCTCAAAAGATGCAGCCCTGATGTCTCTCATGATAGCAGGTGGTTAAGTAGAAATTTGCTGCTCGGCTGACCCAGCAGGAGCAAACCTATGCCAAAAATGTACGCAGAATCAGCTTTTCAGTGAAGGACAGAGAGGCACATTTTAGCAAGTTTCACTTGTAAGTGGGGTTGGAAACGCTTTTCAGGCTTAGTACTGGGCTCAAAAGATGCAGCTCTGATGTCTCTAATGATAGCAGGTGGTTAAGTAGAAATTCGCTGCTCGGCTGACCCTGCAGGAGCAAACGTATGCTAAAAATGTATGCAGAACCAAGCTTTTTAGTGAAGAGCAGCCAGGCATATTTTAGCAAGTTTCACTTGTAAGTGGGGTTGGAAATGCTTTTCAGGCTCAGTACTGGGCTCAAAAGATGAAGCCCTGATCTCTCTCATGATAGCAGGTGGTTAAGTAGAAATTCGCTGCTCGGCTGACCCAGCAGGAGCAAACGTATGCTAAAAATGTATGCGGAACCAAGCTTTTCAGTGAAGAGCAGCCAGGCACATTCTAGTAGGTTTCACTTGTAAGTGGGGTTGGAAACGCTTTTCAGGCTCAGTACTGGGCTCAAAAGATGCAGCCCCGATCTCTCTCATGATAGCAGGTGGTTAAGTAGAAATTTGCTGCTCGGCTGACCCAGCAGGAGCAAACGTATGCGAAAAATGTATGCAGAACCAAGCTTTTCAGTGAAGAGAAGCCAGGCACATTTTAGCAAGTTTCACTTGTAAGTGGGGTTGGAAACGCTTTTCAGGCTCAGTACTGGGCTCAAAAGATGCAGCCCTGATGTCTCTCATGATAGCAGGTGGTTAAGTAGAAATTCGCTGCTCAGCTGACCCAGCAGGGGCAAACGTATGCCAAAAATGTATGCAGAAACAAGCTTTTCAGTGAAGAGCAGCTAGGCACATTTTAGCAAGTTTCACTTGTAAGTGGGGTTGGAAATGCTTTTCAGGCTCAGTACTGGCCTTAAAAGATGCAGCCCTGATGTCTCTCATGATAGCAGGTGGTTAAGTAGAAATTTGCTGCTCGGCTGACCCAGCAGGAGCAAACCTATGCCAAAAATCTACGCAGAATCAGCTTTTCAGTGAAGAGCAGAGAGGCACATTTTAGCAAGTTTCACTTGTAAGTGGGGTTGGAAACGCTTTTCAGGCTTAGTACTGGGCTCAAAAGATGCAGCTCTGATGTCTCTCATGATAGCAGGTGGTTAAGTAGACATTCGCTGCTCGGCTGACCCTGCAGGAGCAAACGTATGCTAAAAATGTATGCAGAACCAAGCTTTTCAGTGAAGAGCAGCCAGGCACATTTTAGCATGTTTCACTTGTAAGTGGGGTTGGAAACGCTTTTCAGGCTCAGTACTGGGCTCAAAAGATGCAGCCCTGATGTCTCTCATGATAGCAGGTGGTTAAGTAGAAATTTGCTGCTCGGCTGACCCACCAGGAGCAAATGTATGCTAAAAATTTATGCAGAACCAAGCTTTTCAGTGAAGAGTAGCCAGGCACATTTTAGCAAGTTTCACTTGTAAGTGGGGTTGGAAATGCTTTTCAGGCTCAGTACTGGGCTCAAAAGATGCAGCCCCGATGTCTCTCATGATAGCAGGTGGTTAAGTAGAAATTTGCTGCTCGGCTGACCCAGCAGGAGCAAACGTATGCTAAAAATGTGTGCAGAACCAAGCTTTATAGTGAAGAGCAGCTTTAGCAAGTTTCACTTGTAAGTGGGGTGGGAAACGCTTTTCAGGCTCAGTACTGGGCTCAAAAGATGCAGCCCTGATGTCTCTCATGATAGCAGTTGGTTAAGTAGAAATTCGCTGCTCGTCTAACCCAGCAGGAGCAAACGTATGCCAAAAATGTATGCAGAACCAAGCTTTTCAGTGAAGAGCAGAGAGGCACATTTTAGCAAGTTTCACTTGTAAGTGGGGTGGGAAACACTTTTCAGGCTCAGTACTGGGCTCAAAAGATGCAGCCCTGATGTCTCTCATGATAGCAGGTGGCTAAGTAGAAATTTGCTGCTCGGGTGACCCAGCAGGAGCAAACGTATGCTAAAAATGTATGCAGAACCACGCATTTCAGTGAAGAGCAGCCAGGCACATTTTAGCAAGTTTCACTTGTAAATGGGGTTGGAAACGCTTTTCAGGCTCAGTACTGGGCTCAAAAGATGCAGCCCTGATGTCTCTCATGATAGCAGGTGGTTAAGTAGAAATTCGCTGCTCGGCTGACCCAGTAGGAGCAAACGTATGCCAAAAATGTATGCAGAAACAAGCTTTTCAGTGAAGAGCAGCTAGGCACATTTTAGCAAGTTTCACTTGTAAGTGGGGTTGGAAACGCTTTTCAGTCTTAGTACTGGCCTCAAAAGATGCAGCCCTGATGTCTCTCATGATAGCAGGTGGTTAAGTAGAAATTTGCTGCTCGGCTGACCCAGCAGGGGCAAACCTATGCCAAAAATGTACGCAGAATCAGCTTTTCAGTGAAGAGCAGCCAGGCACATTTTAGCAAGTTTCACTTGTAAGTGGGGTTGGAAATGCTTTTCAGGCTCAGTACTGGGCTCAAAAGATGCAGCCCTGATCTCTCTCATGATAGCAGGTGGTTAAGTAGAAATTTGCTGCTCGGCTGACCCAGCAGGAGCAAACGTATGCTAAAAATGTATGCAGAACCAAGCTTTTCAGTGAAGAGCAGCCAGGCACATTTTAGCAGGTTTCACTTGTAAGTGGGGTTGGAAACGCTTTTCAGGCTCAGTACTGGGCTCAAAAGATGCAGCCCTGATGTCTCTCATGATAGCAGGTGGTTAAGTAGAAATTTGCTGCTCGGGTGACCCAGCAGGAGCAAACGTGTGCTAAAAATGTATGCAGAACCAAGCATTTCAGTGAAGAGCAGCCAGGCACATTTTAGCAAGTTTCACTTGTAAGTGGGGTTGGAAACGCTTTTCAGGCTCAGTACTGGGCTCAAAAGATGCAGCCCTGAGGTCTCTCATGATAGCAGGTGGTTAAGTAGAAATTTGCTGCTCGGCTGACCCAGCAGGAGCAAACGTATGCTAAAAATGTATGCAGAACCAAGCATTTCAGTGAAGAGCAGCCAGGCACATTTTAGCAAGTTTCACTTGTAAGTGGGGTTGGAAACGCTTTTCAGGCTCAGTACTGGGCTCAAAAGATGCAGCCCTGATGTCTCTCATGATAGCATGTGGTTAAGTAGAAATTTGCTGCTCGGCTGACCCAGCAGGAGCAAACGTATGCTAAAAATGTGTGCAGAACCAAGCTTTTCAGTGAAGAGCAGCTTTAGCAAGTTTCACTTGTAAGTGGGGCTGGAAACGCTTTTCAGGCTTAGTACTGGGCTCAAAAGAAGCAGCTCTAATGTCTCTCATGATAGCAGGTGGTTAAGTAGAAATTCGCTGCTCGGCTGACCCAGCAGGAGCAAACGTATGCTAAAAATTTATGCAGAACCAAGATTTTCAGTGAAGACCAGCCAGGCACATTTTAGCACGTTTCACTTGTAAGTGGGGTTGGAAACGCTTTTCAGGCTCAGTACTGGGCTCAAAAGATGCAGCCCTTATGTCTCTCATGATAGCAGGTGGTTAAGTAGAAATTTGCTGCTCGGCTGGCCCAGCAGGAGCAAACGTATGCTAAAAATGTATGTAGAACCAAGCATTTCAGAGAAGAGCAGCCAGGCATATTTTAGCAAGTTTCACTTGTTGGTGGGGTTGGAAACGCTTTTCAGGCTCAGTACTGGGCTCAAAAGATGCAGCCCTGATGTCTCTCATGATAGCAGGTGGTTAAGTAGAAATTTGCTGCTCGGGTGACCCAGCAGGAGCAAACGTATGCTAAAAATGTATGCAGAACCAAGCATTTCAGTGAAAAGCAGCCAGGCACATTTTAGCAAGTTTCACTTGTAAGTGGGGTTGGAAACGCTTTTCAGCTCAGTACTGGGCTCAAAAGATGCAGCCCTGATCTCTCTCATGATAGCAGGTGGTTAAGTAGAAATTTGCTGCTCGGCTGACCCACCAGGAGCAAATGTATGCTAAAAATGTATGCAGAACCAAGCTTTTCAGTGAAGAGCAGCCAGGCACATTTTAGCAAGTTTCACTTGTAAGTGGGGTTGGAAACGCTTTTCAGGCTCAGTACTGGGCTGAAAAGATGCAGCCCTGATGTCTCTCATGATAGCAGGTGGTTAAGTAGAAATTTGCTGCTCGGCTGACCCAGCAGGAGCAAACGTATGCTAAAAATGTATGCAGAACCAAGCTTTTCAGTGAAGAGCAGCCAGGTACATTTTAGCAGGTTTCACTTGTAAGTGGGGTTGGAAACGCTTTTCAGGCTCAGTACTGGGCTCAAAAGATGCAGCCCTGATGTCTCTCATGATAGCAGGTGGTTAAGTAGAAATTTGCTGCTCGGCTGACCCAGCAGGAGCAAACGTATGCTAAAAATGTATGCAGAACCAAGCTTTTCAGTGAAGAGCAGCCAGGTACATTTTAGCAGGTTTCACTTGTAAGTGGGGTTGGAAACGCTTTTCAGGCTCAGTACTGGGCTCAAAAGATGCAGCCCTGATGTCTCTCATGATAGCAGGTGGTTAAGTAGAAATTTGCTGCTCGGCTGACCCAGCAGGAGCAAACCTATGCCAAAAATGTACGCAGAATCAGCTTTTCAGTGAAGAGCAGAGAGGCACATTTTAGCAAGTTTCACTTGTAAGTGGGGTTGGAAACGCTTTTCAGGCTTAGTACTGGGCTCAAAAGATGCAGCTCTGATGTCTCTCATGATAGCAGGTGGTTAAGTAGAAATTCGCTGCTCGGCTGACCCTGCAGGAGCAAACGTATGCTAAAAATGTATGCAGAACCAAGCTTTTCAGTGAAGAGCAGCCAGGCACATTTTAGCACGTTTCACTTGTAAGTGGGGTTGGAAACGCTTTTCAGGCTCAGTACTGGGCTCAAAAGATGCAGCCCTGATGTCTCTCATGATAGCAGGTGGTTAAGTAGAAATTTGCTGCTCGGCTGACCCACCAGGAGCAAATGTATGCTAAAAATGTATGCAGAACCAAGCTTTTCAGTGAAGAGTAGCCAGGCACATTTTAGCAAGTTTCACTTGTAAGTGGGGTTGGAAACGCTTTTCAGGCTCAGTACTGGGCTCAAAAGAGGCAGCCCTGATGTCTCTCATGATAGCAGGTGGTTAAGTAGAAATTTGCTGCTCGGCTGACCCAGCAGGAGCAAACGTATGCTAAAAATGTGTGCAGAACCAAGCTTTTCAGTGAAGAGCAGCCAGGCACATTTTAGCAAAGTTCACTTGTAAGTGGGGTTGGAAATGCTTTTCAGGCTCAGTACTGGGCTCAAAAGATGCAGCCCTGATCTCTCTCGTGATAGCAGGTGGTTAAGTAGAAATTTGCTGCTCGGCTGACCCAGCAGGAGCAAACGTATGCTAAAAATGTGTGCAGAACCGATCTTTTCAGTGAAGAGCAGCCAGGCACATTTTAGCAAAGTTCACTTGTAAGTGGGGTTGGAAATGCTTTTCAGGCTCAGTACTGGGCTCAAAAGATGCAGCCCTGATGTCTCTCATGATAGCAGGTGGTTAAGTAGAAATTTGCTGCTCAGCTTACCCAGCAGGAGCAAACGTATGCTAAAAATGTATGCAGAACCAAGCTCTTCAGTGAAGAGCAGCCAGGCACATTTTAGCAAGTTTCACTTGTAAGTGGGGTTGGAAACGCTTTTCAGGCTCAGTACTGGGCTCAAAAGATGCAGCCCTGATCTCTCTCATGATAGCAGGTGGTTAAGTAGAAATTCGCTGCTCGGCTGACCCAGCAGGAGCAAAGGTATGCTAAAAATGTATGCAGAACCAAGCTTTTCAGTGAAGAGTAGCCAGGCACATTTTAGCAAGTTTCACTTGTAAGTGGGGTTGGAAACACTTTTCAGGCTCAGTACTGGGCTGAAAAGATGCAGCCCTGATGTCTCTCATGATAGCAGGTGGTTAAGTAGAAATTTGCTGCTCGGCTGACCCAGCAGGAGCAAACGTATGCTAAAAATGTATGCAGAACCAAGCTTTTCAGTGAAGAGCAGCCAGGCACAGTACTGGGCTCAAAAGATGCACATTTTAGCAGGTTTCACTTGTAAGTGGGGTTGGAAACGCTTTTCAGGCTCAGTACTGGGCTCAAAAGATGCAGCCCTGATGTCTCTCATGATAGCAGGTGGTTAAGTAGAAATTTGCTGCTCGGGTGACCCAGCAGGAGCAAACGTATGCTAAAAATGTATGTAGAACCAAGCATTTCAGAGAAGAGCAGCCAGGCATATTTTAGCAAGTTTCACTTGTAAGTGGGGTTGGAAATGCTTTTCAGGCTCAGTACTGGGCTCAAAAGATGCAGCCCTGATGTCTCTCATGATAGCAGGTGGTTAAGTAGAAATTTGCTGCTCGGCTGACCCAGCAGGAGCAAACCTATGCCAAAAATGTACGCAGAATCAGCTTTTCAGTGAAGAGCAGAGAGGCACATTTTAGCAAGTTTCACTTGTAAGTGGGGTTGGAAACGCTTTTCAGGCTTAGTACTGGGCTCAAAAGATGCAGCTCTGATGTCTCTCATGATAGCAGGTGGTTAAGTAGAAATTCGCTGCTCGGCTGACCCTGCAGGAGCAAACGTATGCTAAAAATGTATGCAGAACCAAGCTTTTCAGTGAAGAGCAGCCAGGCACATTTTAGCACGTTTCACTTGTAAGTGGGGTTGGAAATGCTTTTCAGGCTCAGTACTGGGCTCAAAAGATGCAGCCCTGATGTCTCTCATGATAGCAGGTGGTTAAGTAGAAATTTGCTGCTCGGCTGACCCACCAGGAGCAAATGTATGCTAAAAATGTATGCAGAACCAAGCTTTTCAGTGAAGAGTAGCCAGGCACATTTTAGCAAGTTTCACTTGTAAGTGGGGTTGGAAACGCTTTTCAGGCTCAGTACTGGGCTCAAAAGATGCAGCCCTGATGTCTCTCATGATAGCAGGTGGTTAAGTAGAAATTTGTTGCTCGGCTGACCCAGCAGGAGCAAACGTATGCTAAAAATGTATGCAGAACCAAGCTTTTCAGTGAAGAGCAGCCAGGCACATTTTAGCAAGTTTCACTTGTAAGTGGGGTTGGAAATGCTTTTCAGGCTCAGTACTGGGCTCAAAAGATGCAGCCCTGATCTCTCTCGTGATAGCAGGTGGTTAAGTAGAAATTTGCTGCTCGGCTGACCCAGCAGGAGCAAACGTATGCTAAAAATGTGTGCAGAACCGATCTTTTCAGTGAAGAGCAGCCAGGCACATTTTAGCAAAGTTCACTTGTAAGTGGGGTTGGAAATGCTTTTCAGGCTCAGTACTAGGCTCAAAAGATGCAGCCCTGATGTCTCTCATGATAGCAGGTGGTTAAGTAGAAATTTGCTGCTCGCTAACCCAGCAGGAGCAAACATATGCTAAAAATGTATGCAGAACCAAGCTTTTCAGTGAAGAGCAGCCAGGCACATTTTAGCAAGTTTCACTTGTAAGTGGGGTTGGAAATGCTTTTCAGGCTCAGTACTGGGCTCAAAAGATGCAGCCCTGATCTCTCTCATGATAGCAGGTGGTTAAGTAGAAATTTGCTGCTCAGCTTACCCAGCAGGAGCAAACGTATGCTAAAAATGTATGCAGAACCAAGCTCTTCAGTGAAGAGCAGCCAGGCCTATTTTAGCAGGTTTCACTTGTAAGTGGGGTTGGAAACGCTTTTCAGGCTCAGTACTGGGCTCAAAAGATGCAGCCCCGATCTCTCTCATGATAGCAGGTGGTTAAGTAGAAATTCGCTGCTCGGCTGACCCAGCAGGAGCAAACGTATGCCAAAAATGTATGCAGAACCAAGCTTTTCAGTGAAGAGCAGCCAGGCACATTTTAGCAAGTTTCACTTGTAAGTGGGGTTGGAAACGCTTTTCAGGCTCAGTACTGGGCTCAAAAGATGCAGCCCTGATGTCTCTCATGATAGCAGGTGGTTAAGTAGAAATTTGCTGCTCGGCTGACCCAGCAGGAGCAAACGTATGCCAAAAATGTATGCAGAACCAAGCTTTTCAGTGAAGAGCAGCCAGGCACATTTTAGCAAGTTTCACTTGTAAGTGGGGTTGGAAACGCTTTTCAGGCTCAGCACTGGGCTCAAAAGATGCAGCCCTGATATCTCTCATGATAGCAGGTGGTTAAGTAGAAATTTGCTGCTCGGCTGGCCCAGCAGGAGCAAACGTATGCTAAAAATGTATGCAGAACCAAGCATTTCAGAGAAGAGCAGCCAGGCATATTTTAGCAAGTTTCACTTGTTGGTGGGGTTGGAAACGCTTTTCAGGCTCAGTACTGGGCTCAAAAGATGCAGCCCTGATGTCTCTCATGATAGCAGGTGGTTAAGTAGAAATTTGCTGCTCGGGTGACCCAGCAGGAGCAAACGTATGCTAAAAATGTATGCAGAACCAAGCATTTCAGTGAAAAGCAGCCAGGCACATTTTAGCAAGTTTCACTTGTAAGTGGGGTTGGAAACGCTTTTCAGGCTCAGTACTGGGCTCAAAAGATGCAGCCCTGATCTCTCTCATGATAGCAGGTGGTTAAGTAGAAATTCGCTGCTCGGCTGACCCAGCAGGAGCAAAGGTATGCTAAAAATGTATGCAGAACCAAGCTTTTCAGTGAAGAGCAGCCAGGCACATTTTAGCACGTTTCACTTGTAAGTGGGGTTGGAAACACTTTTCAGGCTCAGTACTGGGCTGAAAAGATGCAGCCCTGATGTCTCTCATGATAGCAGGTGGTTAAGTAGAAATTTGCTGCTCGGCTGACCCAGCAGGAGCAAACGTATGCTAAAAATGTATGCAGAACCAAGCTTTTCAGTGAAGAGCAGCCAGGCACATTTTAGCAGGTTTCACTTGTAAGTGGGGTTGGAAACACTTTTCAGGCTCAGTACTGGGCTCAAAAGATGCAGCCCTGATGTCTCTCATGATAGCAGGTGGTTAAGTAGAAATTTGCTGCTCGGGTGACCCAGCAGGAGCAAACGTATGCTAAAAATGTATGTAGAACCAAGCATTTCAGAGAAGAGCAGCCAGGCATATTTTAGCAAGTTTCACTTGTTGGTGGGGTTGGAAACGCTTTTCAGGCTCAGTACTGGGCTCAAAAGATGCAGCCCTGATCTCTCTCGTGATAGCAGGTGGTTAAGTAGAAATTTGCTGCTCGGCTGACCCAGCAGGAGCAAACGTATGCTAAAAATGTGTGCAGAACCGATCTTTTCAGTGAAGAGCAGCCAGGCACATTTTAGCAAAGTTCACTTGTAAGTGGGGTTGGAAATGCTTTTCAGGCTCAGTACTGGGCTCAAAAGATGCAGCCCTGATGTCTCTCATGATAGCAGGTGGTTAAGTAGAAATTTGCTGCTCGGCTAACCCAGCAGGAGCAAACATATGCTAAAAATGTATGCAGAACCAAGCTCTTCAGTGAAGAGCAGCCAGGCACATTTTAGCAGGTTTCACTTGTAAGTGGGGTTGGAAACGCTTTTCAGGCTCAGCACTGGGCTCAAAAGATGCAGCCCTGATATCTCTCATGATAGCAGGTGGTTAAGTAGAAATTTGCTGCTCGGCTGGCCCAGCAGGAGCAAACGTATGCTAAAAATGTATGCAGAACCAAGCATTTCAGAGAGGAGCAGCCAGGCATATTTTAGCAAGTTTCACTTGTTGGTGGGGTTGGAAACGCTTTTCAGGCTCAGTACTGGGCTCAAAAGATGCAGCCCTGATGTCTCTCATGATAGCAGGTGGTTAAGTAGAAATTTGCTGCTCGGGTGACCCAGCAGGAGCAAACGTATGCTAAAAATGTATGCAGAACCAAGCATTTCAGTGAAAAGCAGCCAGGCACATTTTAGCAAGTTTCACTTGTAAGTGGGGTTGGAAACGCTTTTCAGGCTCAGTACTGGGCTCAAAAGATGCAGCCCTGATCTCTCTCATGATAGCAGGTGGTTAAGTAGAAATTCGCTGCTCGGCTGACCCAGCAGGAGCAAAGGTATGCTAAAAATGTATGCAGAACCAAGCTTTTCAGTGAAGAGCAGCCAGGCACATTTTAGCACGTTTCACTTGTAAGTGGGGTTGGAAACACTTTTCAGGCTCAGTACTGGGCTGAAAAGATGCAGCCCTGATGTCTCTCATGATAGCAGGTGGTTAAGTAGAAATTTGCTGCTCGGCTGACCCAGCAGGAGCAAACGTATGCTAAAAATGTATGCAGAACCAAGCTTTTCAGTGAAGAGCAGCCAGGCACATTTTAGCAGGTTTCACTTGTAAGTGGGGTTGGAAACGCTTTTCAGGCTCAGTACTGGGCTCAAAAGATGCAGCCCTGATGTCTCTCATGATAGCAGGTGGTTAAGTAGAAATTTGCTGCTCGGGTGACCCAGCAGGAGCAAACGTATGCTAAAAATGTATGTAGAACCAAGCATTTCAGAGAAGAGCAGCCAGGCATATTTTAGCAAGTTTCACTTGTTGGTGGGGTTGGAAACGCTTTTCAGGCTCAGTACTGGGCTCAAAAGATGCAGCCCTGATGTTTCTCATGATAGCAGGTGGTTAAGTAGAAATTTGCTGCTCGGGTGACCCAGCAGGAGCAAACGTATGCTAAAAATGTATGCAGAACCAAGCATTTCAGTGAAAAGCAGCCAGGCACATTTTAGCAAGTTTCACTTGTAAGTGGGGTTGGAAACGCTTTTCAGCTCAGTACTGGGCTCAAAAGATGCAGCCCTGATCTCTCTCATGATAGCAGGTGGTTAAGTAGAAATTCGTTGCTCGGCTGACCCAGCAGGAGCAAAGGTATGCTAAAAATGTATGCAGAACCAAGCTTTTCAGTGAAGAGCAGAGAGGCACATTTTAGCAAGTTTCACTTGTAAGTGGGGTTGGAAACGCTTTTCAGGCTCAGTACTGGGCTCAAAAGATGCAGCTCTGATGTCTCTCATGATAGCAGGTGGTTAAGTAGAAATTCGCTGCTCGGCTGACCCTGCAGGAGCAAACGTATGCTAAAAATGTATGCAGAACCAAGCTTTTCAGTGAAGAGCAGCCAGGCACATTTTAGCACGTTTCACTTGTAAGTGGGGTTGGAAACGCTTTTCAGGCTCAGTACTGGGCTCAAAAGATGCAGCCCTGATGTCTCTCATGATAGCAGGTGGTTAAGTAGAAATTTGTTGCTCGGCTGACCCAGCAGGAGCAAACGTATGCTAAAAATGTATGCAGAACCAAGCTTTTCAGTGAAGAGCAGCCAGGCACATTTTAGCAGGTTTCACTTGTAAGTGGGGTTGGAAACGCTTTTCAGGCTCAGTACTGGGCTCAAAAGATGCAGCCCTGATGTCTCTCATGATAGCAGGTGGTTAAGTAGAAATTTGCTGCTCCGGTGACCCAGCAGGAGCAAACGTATGCTAAAAATGTATGCAGAACCAAGCATTTCAGTGAAGAGCAGCCAGGCACATTTTAGCAGGTTTCACTTGTAAGTGGGGTTGGAAACGCTTTTCAGGCTCAGTACTGGGCTCAAAAGATGCAGCCCTGATGTCTCTCATGATAGCAGGTGGTTAAGTAGAAATTTGCAGCCCTGATGTCTCTCAGGTGGTTAAGTAGAAATTTGCTGCTCGGCTAACCCAGCAGGAGCAAACATATGCTAAAAATGTATGCAGAACCAAGCTTTTCAGTGAAGAGCAGCCAGGCACATTTTAGCAAGTTTCACTTGTAAGTGGGGTTGGAAATGCTTTTCAGGCTCAGTACTGGGCTCAAAAGATGCAGCCCTGATCTCTCTCATGATAGCAGGTGGTTAAGTAAAAATTTGCTGCTCAGCTTACCCAGCAGGAGCAAACGTATGCTAAAAATGTATGCAGAACCAAGCTCTTCAGTGAAGAGCAGCCAGGCACATTTTAGCAGGTTTCACTTGTAAGTGGGGTTGGAAACGCTTTTCAGGCTCAGTACTGGGCTCAAAAGATGCAGCCCCGATCTCTCTCATGATAGCAGGTGGTTAAGTAGAAATTCGCTGCTCGGCTGACCCAGCAGGAGCAAACGTATGCCAAAAATGTATGCAGAACCAAGCTTTTCAGTGAAGAGCAGCCAGGCACATTTTAGCAAGTTTCACTTGTAAGTGGGGTTGGAAACGCTTTTCAGGCTCAGTACTGGGCTCAAAAGATGCAGCCCTGATGTCTCTCATGATAGCAGGTGGTTAAGTAGAAATTTGCTGCTCGGCTGACCCAGCAAGAGCAAACGTATGCCAAAAATGTATGCAGAACCAAGCTTTTCAGTGAAGAGCAGCCAGGCACATTTTAACAAGTTTCACTTGTAAGTGGGGTTGGAAACGCTTTTCAGGCTCAGCACTGGGCTCAAAAGATGCAGCCCTGATGTCTCTCATGATAGCAGGTGGTTAAGTAGAAATTTGCTGCTCGGCTGGCCCAGCAGGAGCAAACGTATGCTAAAAATGTATGCAGAACCAAGCATTTCAGAGAAGAGCAGCCAGGCATATTTTAGCAAGTTTCACTTGTTGGTGGGGTTGGAAACGCTTTTCAGGCTCAGTACTGGGCTCAAAAGATGCAGCCCTGATGTCTCTCATGATAGCAGGTGGTTAAGTAGAAATTTGCTGCTCGGGTGACCCAGCAGGAGCAAACGTATGCTAAAAATGTATGCAGAACCAAGCATTTCAGTGAAAAGCAGCCAGGCACATTTTAGCAAGTTTCACTTGTAAGTGGGGTTGGAAACGGTTTTCAGGCTCAGTACTGGGCTCAAAAGATGCAGCCCTGATCTCTCTCATGATAGCAGGTGGTTAAGTAGAAATTCGCTGCTCGGCTGACCCAGCAGGAGCAAAGGTATGCTAAAAATGTATGCAGAACCAAGCTTTTCAGTGAAGAGCAGCCAGGCACATTTTAGCACGTTTCACTTGTAAGTGGGGCTGGAAACGCTTTTCAGGCTTAGTACTGGGCTCAAAAGAAGCAGCTCTAATGTCTCTCATGATAGCAGGTGGTTAAGTAGAAATTCGCTGCTCGGCTGACCCAGCAGGAGCAAACGTATGCTAAAAATTTATGCAGAACCAAGATTTTCAGTGAAGACCAGCCAGGCACATTTTAGCAAGTTTCACTTGTAAGTGGGGTTGGAAACGCTTTTCAGGCTCAGTACTGGGCTCAAAAGATGCAGCCCTGATGTCTCTCATGATAGCAGGTGGTTAAGTAGAAATTTGCTGCTCGGCTGACCCAGCAGGAGCAAACGTATGATAAAAATGTGTGCAGAACCAAGCTTTTCAGTGAAGAGCAGCTTTAGCAAGTTTCACTTGTAAGTGGGGTGGGAAACGCTTTTCAGGCTCAGTACTGGGCTCAAAAGATGCAGCCCTTATGTCTCTCATGATAGCAGGTGGTTAAGTAGAAATTTGCTGCTCGGCTGGCCCAGCAGGAGCAAACGTATGCTAAAAATGTATGCAGAACCAAGCATTTCAGTGAAAAGCAGCCAGGCACATTTTAGCAAGTTTCACTTGTAAGTGGGGTTGGAAACGATTTTCAGCTCAGTACTGGGCTCAAAAGATGCAGCCCTGATGTCTCTCTGATAGCAGGTGGTTAAGTAGAAATGTGCTGCTCAGCTGACCCAGCAGGAGCAAACGTATGCTAAAAATGTATGCAGAACCAAGCTTTTCAGTGAAGAGCAGCCAGGCACATTTTAGCAAGTTTCACTTGTAAGTGGGGTTGGAAACACTTTTCAGGCTCAGTACTGGGCTGAAAAGATGCAGCCCTGATGTCTCTCATGATAGCAGGTGGTTAAGTAGAAATTTGCTGCTCGGCTGACCCAGCAGGAGCAAACGTATGCTAAAAATGTATGCAGAACCAAGCTTTTCAGTGAAGAGCAGCCAGGTACATTTTAGCAGGTTTCACTTGTAAGTGGGGTTGGAAACGCTTTTCAGGCTCAGTACTGGGCTCAAAAGATGCAGCCCTGATGTCTCTCATGATAGCAGGTGGTTAAGTAGAAATTTGCTGCTCGGCTGACCCAGCAGGAGCAAACGTATGCTAAAAATGTGTGCAGAACCAAGCTTTTCAGTGAAGAGTAGCCAGGCACAAGTTTCACTTGTAAGTGGGGTTGGAAATGCTTTTCAGGCTCAGTACTGGCCTCAAAAGATGCAGCCCTGATGTCTCTCATGATAGCAGGTGGTTAAGTAGAAATTTGCTGCTCGGCTGACCCAGCAGGAGCAAACCTATGCCAAAAATGTACGCAGAATCAGCTTTTCAGTGAAGAGCAGAGAGGCACATTTTAGCAAGTTTCACTTGTAAGTGGGGTTGGAAACGCTTTTCAGGCTTAGTACTGGGCTCAAAAGATGCAGCTCTGATGTCTCTCATGATAGCAGGTGGTTAAGTAGAAATTCGCTGCTCGGCTGACCCTGCAGGAGCAAACGTATGCTAAAAATGTATGCAGAACCAAGCTTTTCAGTGAAGAGCAGCCAGGCACATTTTAGCACGTTTCACTTGTAAGTGGGGTTGGAAACGCTTTTCAGGCTCAGTACTGGGCTCAAAAGATGCAGCCCTGATGTCTCTCATGATAGCAGGTGGTTAAGTAGAAATTTGCTGCTCGGCTGACCCACCAGGAGCAAATGTATGCTAAAAATGTATGCAGAACCAAGCTTTTCAGTGAAGAGTAGCCAGGCACATTTTAGCAAGTTTCACTTGTAAGTGGGGTTGGAAACGCTTTTCAGGCTCAGTACTGGGCTCAAAAGATGCAGCCCTGATGTCTCTCATGATAGCAGGTGGTTAAGTAGAAATTTGTTGCTCGGCTGACCCAGCAGGAGCAAACGTATGCTAAAAATGTATGCAGAACCAAGCTTTTCAGTGAAGAGCAGCCAGGCACATTTTAGCAGGTTTCACTTGTAAGTGGGGTTGGAAACGCTTTTCAGGCTCAGTACTGGGCTCAAAAGATGCAGCCCTGATGTCTCTCATGATAGCAGGTGGTTAAGTAGAAATTTGCTGCTCCGGTGACCCAGCAGGAGCAAACGTATGCTAAAAATGTATGCAGAACCAAGCATTTCAGTGAAGAGTAGCCAGGCACATTTTAGCAAGTTTCACTTGTAAGTGGGGTTGGAAACGCTTTTCAGGCTCAGTACTGGGCTCAAAAGATGCAGCCCTGATGTCTCTCATGATAGCAGGTGGTTAAGTAGAAATTTGTTGCTCGGCTGACCCAGCAGGAGCAAACGTATGCTAAAAATGTATGCAGAACCAAGCTTTTCAGTGAAGAGCAGCCAGGCACATTTTAGCAGGTTTCACTTGTAAGTGGGGTTGGAAACGCTTTTCAGGCTCAGTACTGGGCTCAAAAGATGCAGCCCTGATGTCTCTCATGATAGCAGGTGGTTAAGTAGAAATTTGCTGCTCCGGTGACCCAGCAGGAGCAAACGTATGCTAAAAATGTATGCAGAACCAAGCATTTCAGTGAAGAGCAGCCAGGCACATTTTAGCAAGTTTCACTTGTAAGTGGGGTTGGAAACGCTTTTCAGGCTCAGTACTGGGCTCAAAAGATGCAGCCCTGATGTCTCTCATGATAGCAGGTGGTTAAGTAGAAATTTGCTGCTCGGCTGACCCAGCAGGAGCAAACGTATGCTAAAAATGTGTGCAGAACCAAGCTTTTCAGTGAAGAGCAGCCAGGCACATTTTAGCAAAGTTCACTTGTAAGTGGGGTTGGAAATGCTTTTCAGGCTCAGTACTGGGCTCAAAAGATGCAGCCCTGATCTCTCTCGTGAACGCAGGTGGTTAAGTAGAAATTTGCTGCTCGGCTGACCCAGCAGGAGCAAACGTATGCTAAAAATGTGTGCAGAACCGATCTTTTCAGTGAAGAGCAGCCAGGCACATTTTAGCAAAGTTCACTTGTAAGTGGGGTTGGAAATGCTTTTCAGGCTCAGTACTGGGCTCAAAAGATGCAGCCCTGATCTCTCTCATGATAGCAGGTGGTTAAGTAGAAATTTGCTGCTCAGCTTACCCAGCAGGAGCAAACGTATGCCAAAAATGTATGCAGAACCAAGCTTTTCAGTGAAGAGCAGCCAGGCACATTTTAGCAAGTTTCACTTGTAAGTGGGGTTGGAAACGCTTTTCAGGCTCAGCACTGGGCTCAAAAGATGCAGCCCTGATGTCTCTCATGATAGCAGGTGGTTAAGTAGAAATTTGCTGCTCGGCTGGCCCAGCAGGAGCAAACGTATGCTAAAAATGTATGCAGAACCAAGCATTTCAGAGAAGAGCAGCCAGGCATATTTTAGCAAGTTTCACTTGTTGGTGGGGTTGGAAACGCTTTTCAGGCTCAGTACTGGGCTCAAAAGATGCAGCCCTGATCTCTCTCATGATAGCAGGTGGTTAAGTAGAAATTCGCTGCTCGGCTGACCCAGCAGGAGCAAAGGTATGCTAAAAATGTATGCAGAACCAAGCTTTTCAGTGAAGAGCAGCCAGGCACATTTTAGCACGTTTCACTTGTAAGTGGGGTTGGAAACGCTTTTCAGGCTCAGTACTGGGCTCAAAAGATGCAGCCCTGATGTCTCTCATGATAGCAGGTGGTTAAGTAGAAATTTGCTGCTCGGCTGACCCACCAGGAGCAAATGTATGCTAAAAATGTATGCAGAACCAAGCTTTTCAGTGAAGAGTAGCCAGGCACATTTTAGCAAGTTTCACTTGTAAGTGGGGTTGGAAACACTTTTCAGGCTCAGTACTGGGCTGAAAAGATGCAGCCCTGATGTCTCTCATGATAGCAGGTGGTTAAGTAGAAATTTGCTGCTCCGGTGGCCCAGCAGGAGCAAACGTATGCTAAAAATGTATGCAGAACCAAGCATTTCAGAGAAGAGCAGCCAGGCATATTTTAGCAAGTTTCACTTGTTGGTGGGGTTGGAAACGCTTTTCAGGCTCAGTACTGGGCTCAAAAGATGCAGCCCTGATGTCTCTCATGATAGCAGGTGGTTAAGTAGAAATTTGCTGCTCGGGTGACCCAGCAGGAGCAAACGTATGCTAAAAATGTATGCAGAACCAAGCATTTCAGTGAAAAGCAGCCAGGCACATTTTAGCAAGTTTCACTTGTAAGTGGGGTTGGAAACGCTTTTCAGGCTCAGTACTGGGCTCAAAAGATGCAGCCCTGATCTCTCTCATGATAGCAGGTGGTTAAGTAGAAATTCGCTGCTCGGCTGACCCAGCAGGAGCAAAGGTATGCTAAAAATGTATGCAGAACCAAGCTTTTCAGTGAAGAGCAGCCAGGCACATTTTAGCACGTTTCACTTGTAAGTGGGGTTGGAAACACTTTTCAGGCTCAGTACTGGGCTGAAAAGATGCAGCCCTGATGTCTCTCATGATAGCAGGTGGTTAAGTAGAAATTTGCTGCTCGGCTGACCCAGCAGGAGCAAACGTATGCTAAAAATGTATGCAGAACCAAGCTTTTCAGTGAAGAGCAGCCAGGCACATTTTAGCAGGTTTCACTTGTAAGTGGGGTTGGAAACACTTTTCAGGCTCAGTACTGGGCTCAAAAGATGCAGCCCTGATGTCTCTCATGATAGCAGGTGGTTAAGTAGAAATTTGCTGCTCGGGTGACCCAGCAGGAGCAAACGTATGCTAAAAATGTATGTAGAACCAAGCATTTCAGAGAAGAGCAGCCAGGCATATTTTAGCAAGTTTCACTTGTTGGTGGGGTTGGAAACGCTTTTCAGGCTCAGTACTGGGCTCAAAAGATGCAGCCCTGATCTCTCTCGTGATAGCAGGTGGTTAAGTAGAAATTTGCTGCTCGGCTGACCCAGCAGGAGCAAACGTATGCTAAAAATGTGTGCAGAACCGATCTTTTCAGTGAAGAGCAGCCAGGCACATTTTAGCAAAGTTCACTTGTAAGTGGGGTTGGAAATGCTTTTCAGGCTCAGTACTGGGCTCAAAAGATGCAGCCCTGATGTCTCTCATGATAGCAGGTGGTTAAGTAGAAATTTGCTGCTCGGCTAACCCAGCAGGAGCAAACATATGCTAAAAATGTATGCAGAACCAAGCTCTTCAGTGAAGAGCAGCCAGGCACATTTTAGCAGGTTTCACTTGTAAGTGGGGTTGGAAACGCTTTTCAGGCTCAGCACTGGGCTCAAAAGATGCAGCCCTGATATCTCTCATGATAGCAGGTGGTTAAGTAGAAATTTGCTGCTCGGCTGGCCCAGCAGGAGCAAACGTATGCTAAAAATGTATGCAGAACCAAGCATTTCAGAGAGGAGCAGCCAGGCATATTTTAGCAAGTTTCACTTGTTGGTGGGGTTGGAAACGCTTTTCAGGCTCAGTACTGGGCTCAAAAGATGCAGCCCTGATGTCTCTCATGATAGCAGGTGGTTAAGTAGAAATTTGCTGCTCGGGTGACCCAGCAGGAGCAAACGTATGCTAAAAATGTATGCAGAACCAAGCATTTCAGTGAAAAGCAGCCAGGCACATTTTAGCAAGTTTCACTTGTAAGTGGGGTTGGAAACGCTTTTCAGGCTCAGTACTGGGCTCAAAAGATGCAGCCCTGATCTCTCTCATGATAGCAGGTGGTTAAGTAGAAATTCGCTGCTCGGCTGACCCAGCAGGAGCAAAGGTATGCTAAAAATGTATGCAGAACCAAGCTTTTCAGTGAAGAGCAGCCAGGCACATTTTAGCACGTTTCACTTGTAAGTGGGGTTGGAAACACTTTTCAGGCTCAGTACTGGGCTGAAAAGATGCAGCCCTGATGTCTCTCATGATAGCAGGTGGTTAAGTAGAAATTTGCTGCTCGGCTGACCCAGCAGGAGCAAACGTATGCTAAAAATGTATGCAGAACCAAGCTTTTCAGTGAAGAGCAGCCAGGCACATTTTAGCAGGTTTCACTTGTAAGTGGGGTTGGAAACGCTTTTCAGGCTCAGTACTGGGCTCAAAAGATGCAGCCCTGATGTCTCTCATGATAGCAGGTGGTTAAGTAGAAATTTGCTGCTCGGGTGACCCAGCAGGAGCAAACGTATGCTAAAAATGTATGTAGAACCAAGCATTTCAGAGAAGAGCAGCCAGGCATATTTTAGCAAGTTTCACTTGTTGGTGGGGTTGGAAACGCTTTTCAGGCTCAGTACTGGGCTCAAAAGATGCAGCCCTGATGTTTCTCATGATAGCAGGTGGTTAAGTAGAAATTTGCTGCTCGGGTGACCCAGCAGGAGCAAACGTATGCTAAAAATGTATGCAGAACCAAGCATTTCAGTGAAAAGCAGCCAGGCACATTTTAGCAAGTTTCACTTGTAAGTGGGGTTGGAAACGCTTTTCAGCTCAGTACTGGGCTCAAAAGATGCAGCCCTGATCTCTCTCATGATAGCAGGTGGTTAAGTAGAAATTCGCTGCTCGGCTGACCCAGCAGGAGCAAAGGTATGCTAAAAATGTATGCAGAACCAAGCTTTTCAGTGAAGAGCAGAGAGGCACATTTTAGCAAGTTTCACTTGTAAGTGGGGTTGGAAACGCTTTTCAGGCTCAGTACTGGGCTCAAAAGATGCAGCTCTGATGTCTCTCATGATAGCAGGTGGTTAAGTAGAAATTCGCTGCTCGGCTGACCCTGCAGGAGCAAACGTATGCTAAAAATGTATGCAGAACCAAGCTTTTCAGTGAAGAGCAGCCAGGCACATTTTAGCACGTTTCACTTGTAAGTGGGGTTGGAAACGCTTTTCAGGCTCAGTACTGGGCTCAAAAGATGCAGCCCTGATGTCTCTCATGATAGCAGGTGGTTAAGTAGAAATTTGTTGCTCGGCTGACCCAGCAGGAGCAAACGTATGCTAAAAATGTATGCAGAACCAAGCTTTTCAGTGAAGAGCAGCCAGGCACATTTTAGCAGGTTTCACTTGTAAGTGGGGTTGGAAACGCTTTTCAGGCTCAGTACTGGGCTCAAAAGATGCAGCCCTGATGTCTCTCATGATAGCAGGTGGTTAAGTAGAAATTTGCTGCTCCGGTGACCCAGCAGGAGCAAACGTATGCTAAAAATGTATGCAGAACCAAGCATTTCAGTGAAGAGCAGCCAGGCACATTTTAGCAGGTTTCACTTGTAAGTGGGGTTGGAAACGCTTTTCAGGCTCAGTACTGGGCTCAAAAGATGCAGCCCTGATGTCTCTCATGATAGCAGGTGGTTAAGTAGAAATTTGCAGCCCTGATGTCTCTCAGGTGGTTAAGTAGAAATTTGCTGCTCGGCTAACCCAGCAGGAGCAAACATATGCTAAAAATGTATGCAGAACCAAGCTTTTCAGTGAAGAGCAGCCAGGCACATTTTAGCAAGTTTCACTTGTAAGTGGGGTTGGAAATGCTTTTCAGGCTCAGTACTGGGCTCAAAAGATGCAGCCCTGATCTCTCTCATGATAGCAGGTGGTTAAGTAAAAATTTGCTGCTCAGCTTACCCAGCAGGAGCAAACGTATGCTAAAAATGTATGCAGAACCAAGCTCTTCAGTGAAGAGCAGCCAGGCACATTTTAGCAGGTTTCACTTGTAAGTGGGGTTGGAAACGCTTTTCAGGCTCAGTACTGGGCTCAAAAGATGCAGCCCCGATCTCTCTCATGATAGCAGGTGGTTAAGTAGAAATTCGCTGCTCGGCTGACCCAGCAGGAGCAAACGTATGCCAAAAATGTATGCAGAACCAAGCTTTTCAGTGAAGAGCAGCCAGGCACATTTTAGCAAGTTTCACTTGTAAGTGGGGTTGGAAACGCTTTTCAGGCTCAGTACTGGGCTCAAAAGATGCAGCCCTGATGTCTCTCATGATAGCAGGTGGTTAAGTAGAAATTTGCTGCTCGGCTGACCCAGCAAGAGCAAACGTATGCCAAAAATGTATGCAGAACCAAGCTTTTCAGTGAAGAGCAGCCAGGCACATTTTAGCAAGTTTCACTTGTAAGTGGGGTTGGAAACGCTTTTCAGGCTCAGCACTGGGCTCAAAAGATGCAGCCCTGATGTCTCTCATGATAGCAGGTGGTTAAGTAGAAATTTGCTGCTCGGCTGGCCCAGCAGGAGCAAACGTATGCTAAAAATGTATGCAGAACCAAGCATTTCAGAGAAGAGCAGCCAGGCATATTTTAGCAAGTTTCACTTGTTGGTGGGGTTGGAAACGCTTTTCAGGCTCAGTACTGGGCTCAAAAGATGCAGCCCTGATGTCTCTCATGATAGCAGGTGGTTAAGTAGAAATTTGCTGCTCGGGTGACCCAGCAGGAGCAAACGTATGCTAAAAATGTATGCAGAACCAAGCATTTCAGTGAAAAGCAGCCAGGCACATTTTAGCAAGTTTCACTTGTAAGTGGGGTTGGAAACGGTTTTCAGGCTCAGTACTGGGCTCAAAAGATGCAGCCCTGATCTCTCTCATGATAGCAGGTGGTTAAGTAGAAATTCGCTGCTCGGCTGACCCAGCAGGAGCAAAGGTATGCTAAAAATGTATGCAGAACCAAGCTTTTCAGTGAAGAGCAGCCAGGCACATTTTAGCACGTTTCACTTGTAAGTGGGGCTGGAAACGCTTTTCAGGCTTAGTACTGGGCTCAAAAGAAGCAGCTCTAATGTCTCTCATGATAGCAGGTGGTTAAGTAGAAATTCGCTGCTCGGCTGACCCAGCAGGAGCAAACGTATGCTAAAAATGTATGCAGAACCAAGATTTTCAGTGAAGACCAGCCAGGCACATTTTAGCAAGTTTCACTTGTAAGTGGGGTTGGAAACGCTTTTCAGGCTCAGTACTGGGCTCAAAAGATGCAGCCCTGATGTCTCTCATGATAGCAGGTGGTTAAGTAGAAATTTGCTGCTCGGCTGACCCAGCAGGAGCAAACGTATGATAAAAATGTGTGCAGAACCAAGCTTTTCAGTGAAGAGCAGCTTTAGCAAGTTTCACTTGTAAGTGGGGTGGGAAACGCTTTTCAGGCTCAGTACTGGGCTCAAAAGATGCAGCCCTGATGTGTCTCATGATAGCAGTTGGTTAAGTAGAAATTCACTGCTCGGCTAACCCAGCAGGAGCAAATGTATGCCAAAAATGTATGCAGAACCAAGCTTTTCAGTGAAGAGCAGAGAGGCACATTTTAGCAAGTTTCACTTGTAAGTGGGGTGGGAAACGCTTTTCAGGCTCAGTACTGGGCTCAAAAGATGCAGCCCTTATGTCTCTCATGATAGCAGGTGGTTAAGTAGAAATTTGCTGCTCGGCTGGCCCAGCAGGAGCAAACGTATGCTAAAAATGTATGCAGAACCAAGCATTTCAGTGAAAAGCAGCCAGGCACATTTTAGCAAGTTTCACTTGTAAGTGGGGTTGGAAACGCTTTTCAGCTCAGTACTGGGCTCAAAAGATGCAGCCCTGATGTCTCTCTGATAGCAGGTGGTTAAGTAGAAATGTGCTGCTCAGCTGACCCAGCAGGAGCAAACGTATGCTAAAAATGTATGCAGAACCAAGCTTTTCAGTGAAGAGCAGCCAGGCACATTTTAGCAAGTTTCACTTGTAAGTGGGGTTGGAAACACTTTTCAGGCTCAGTACTGGGCTGAAAAGATGCAGCCCTGATGTCTCTCATGATAGCAGGTGGTTAAGTAGAAATTTGCTGCTCGGCTGACCCAGCAGGAGCAAACGTATGCTAAAAATGTATGCAGAACCAAGCTTTTCAGTGAAGAGCAGCCAGGTACATTTTAGCAGGTTTCACTTGTAAGTGGGGTTGGAAACGCTTTTCAGGCTCAGTACTGGGCTCAAAAGATGCAGCCCTGATGTCTCTCATGATAGCAGGTGGTTAAGTAGAAATTTGCTGCTCGGCTGACCCAGCAGGAGCAAACGTATGCTAAAAATGTGTGCAGAACCAAGCTTTTCAGTGAAGAGCAGCCAGGCACAAGTTTCACTTGTAAGTGGGGTTGGAAATGCTTTTCAGGCTCAGTACTGGCCTCAAAAGATGCAGCCCTGATGTCTCTCATGATAGCAGGTGGTTAAGTAGAAATTTGCTGCTCGGCTGACCCAGCAGGAGCAAACCTATGCCAAAAATGTACGCAGAATCAGCTTTTCAGTGAAGAGCAGAGAGGCACATTTTAGCAAGTTTCACTTGTAAGTGGGGTTGGAAACGCTTTTCAGGCTTAGTACTGGGCTCAAAAGATGCAGCTCTGATGTCTCTCATGATAGCAGGTGGTTAAGTAGAAATTCGCTGCTCGGCTGACCCTGCAGGAGCAAACGTATGCTAAAAATGTATGCAGAACCAAGCTTTTCAGTGAAGAGCAGCCAGGCACATTTTAGCACGTTTCACTTGTAAGTGGGGTTGGAAACGCTTTTCAGGCTCAGTACTGGGCTCAAAAGATGCAGCCCTGATGTCTCTCATGATAGCAGGTGGTTAAGTAGAAATTTGCTGCTCGGCTGACCCACCAGGAGCAAATGTATGCTAAAAATGTATGCAGAACCAAGCTTTTCAGTGAAGAG
The DNA here is from genome assembly GCF_964261635.1 of Lissotriton helveticus. Classification (NCBI taxonomy): domain Eukaryota; kingdom Metazoa; phylum Chordata; class Amphibia; order Caudata; family Salamandridae; genus Lissotriton; species Lissotriton helveticus. Next base: position 743,521,121 of record NC_136065.1, on the reverse strand, counting down.
TAGCCAGGCACATTTTAGCAAGTTTCACTTGTAAGTGGGGTTGGAAACGCTTTTCAGGCTCAGTACTGGGCTCAAAAGATGCAGCCCTGATGTCTCTCATGATAGCAGGTGGTTAAGTAGAAATTTGTTGCTCGGCTGACCCAGCAGGAGCAAACGTATGCTAAAAATGTATGCAGAACCAAGCTTTTCAGTGAAGAGCAGCCAGGCACATTTTAGCAGGTTTCACTTGTAAGTGGGGTTGGAAACGCTTTTCAGGCTCAGTACTGGGCTCAAAAGATGCAGCCCTGATGTCTCTCATGATAGCAGGTGGTTAAGTAGAAATTTGCTGCTCCGGTGACCCAGCAGGAGCAAACGTATGCTAAAAATGTATGCAGAACCAAGCATTTCAGTGAAGAGTAGCCAGGCACATTTTAGCAAGTTTCACTTGTAAGTGGGGTTGGAAACGCTTTTCAGGCTCAGTACTGGGCTCAAAAGATGCAGCCCTGATGTCTCTCATGATAGCAGGTGGTTAAGTAGAAATTTGTTGCTCGGCTGACCCAGCAGGAGCAAACGTATGCTAAAAATGTATGCAGAACCAAGCTTTTCAGTGAAGAGCAGCCAGGCACATTTTAGCAGGTTTCACTTGTAAGTGGGGTTGGAAACGCTTTTCAGGCTCAGTACTGGGCTCAAAAGATGCAGCCCTGATGTCTCTCATGATAGCAGGTGGTTAAGTAGAAATTTGCTGCTCCGGTGACCCAGCAGGAGCAAACGTATGCTAAAAATGTATGCAGAACCAAGCATTTCAGTGAAGAGCAGCCAGGCACATTTTAGCAAGTTTCACTTGTAAGTGGGGTTGGAAACGCTTTTCAGGCTCAGTACTGGGCTCAAAAGATGCAGCCCTGATGTCTCTCATGATAGCAGGTGGTTAAGTAGAAATTTGCTGCTCGGCTGACCCAGCAGGAGCAAACGTATGCTAAAAATGTGTGCAGAACCAAGCTTTTCAGTGAAGAGCAGCCAGGCACATTTTAGCAAAGTTCACTTGTAAGTGGGGTTGGAAATGCTTTTCAGGCTCAGTACTGGGCTCAAAAGATGCAGCCCTGATCTCTCTCGTGAACGCAGGTGGTTAAGTAGAAATTTGCTGCTCGGCTGACCCAGCAGGAGCAAACGTATGCTAAAAATGTGTGCAGAACCGATCTTTTCAGTGAAGAGCAGCCAGGCACATTTTAGCAAAGTTCACTTGTAAGTGGGGTTGGAAATGCTTTTCAGGCTCAGTACTGGGCTCAAAAGATGCAGCCCTGATCTCTCTCATGATAGCAGGTGGTTAAGTAGAAATTTGCTGCTCAGCTTACCCAGCAGGAGCAAACGTATGCCAAAAATGTATGCAGAACCAAGCTTTTCAGTAAAGAGCAGCCAGGCACATTTTAGCAAGTTTCACTTGTAAGTGGGGTTGGAAACGCTTTTCAGGCTCAGCACTGGGCTCAAAAGATGCAGCCCTGATGTCTCTCATGATAGCAGGTGGTTAAGTAGAAATTTGCTGCTCGGCTGGCCCAGCAGGAGCAAACGTATGCTAAAAATGTATGCAGAACCAAGCATTTCAGAGAAGAGCAGCCAGGCATATTTTAGCAAGTTTCACTTGTTGGTGGGGTTGGAAACGCTTTTCAGGCTCAGTACTGGGCTCAAAAGATGCAGCCCTGATCTCTCTCATGATAGCAGGTGGTTAAGTAGAAATTCGCTGCTCGGCTGACCCAGCAGGAGCAAAGGTATGCTAAAAATGTATGCAGAACCAAGCTTTTCAGTGAAGAGCAGCCAGGCACATTTTAGCACGTTTCACTTGTAAGTGGGGTTGGAAACGCTTTTCAGGCTCAGTACTGGGCTCAAAAGATGCAGCCCTGATGTCTCTCATGATAGCAGGTGGTTAAGTAGAAATTTGCTGCTCGGCTGACCCACCAGGAGCAAATGTATGCTAAAAATGTATGCAGAACCAAGCTTTTCAGTGAAGAGTAGCCAGGCACATTTTAGCAAGTTTCACTTGTAAGTGGGGTTGGAAACACTTTTCAGGCTCAGTACTGGGCTGAAAAGATGCAGCCCTGATGTCTCTCATGATAGCAGGTGGTTAAGTAGAAATTTGCTGCTCCGGTGACCCAGCAGGAGCAAACGTATGCTAAAAATGTATGCAGAACCAAGCATTTCAGTGAAGAGCAGCCAGGCACATTTTAGCAAGTTTCACTTGTAAGTGGGGTTGGAAACGCTTTTCAGGCTCAATACTGGGCTCAAAAGATGCAGCCCTGATGTCTCTCATGATAGCAGGTGGTTAAGTAGAAATTTGCTGCTCGGCTGACCCAGCAGGAGCAAAGGTATGCTAAAAATGTATGCAGAACCAAGCTTTTCAGTGAAGAGCAGCCAGGCACATTTTAGCACGTTTCACTTGTAAGTGGGGTTGGAAACGCTTTTCAGGCTCAGTACTGGGCTCAAAAGATGCAGCCCTGATGTCTCTCATGATAGCAGGTGGTTAAGTAGAAATTTGCTGCTCGGCTGACCCACCAGGAGCAAATGTATGCTAAAAATGTATGCAGAACCAAGCTTTTCAGTGAAGAGTAGCCAGGCACATTTTAGCAAGTTTCACTTGTAAGTGGGGTTGGAAACACTTTTCAGGCTCAGTACTGGGCTGAAAAGATGCAGCCCTGATGTCTCTCATGATAGCAGGTGGTTAAGTAGAAATTTGCTGCTCCGGTGACCCAGCAGGAGCAAACGTATGCTAAAAATGTATGCAGAACCAAGCATTTCAGTGAAGAGCAGCCAGGCACATTTTAGCAAGTTTCACTTGTAAGTGGGGTTGGAAACGCTTTTCAGGCTCAGTACTGGGCTCAAAAGATGCAGCCCTGATGTCTCTCATGATAGCAGGTGGTTAAGTAGAAATTTGCTGCTCGGCTGACCCAGCAGGAGCAAACGTATGCTAAAAATGTGTGCAGAACCAAGCTTTTCAGTGAAGAGCAGCCAGGCACATTTTAGCAAAGTTCACTTGTAAGTGGGGTTGGAAATGCTTTTCAGGCTCAGTACTGGGCTCAAAAGATGCAGCCCTGATCTCTCTCGTGAACGCAGGTGGTTAAGTAGAAATTTGCTGCTCGGCTGACCCAGCAGGAGCAAACGTATGCTAAAAATGTGTGCAGAACCGATCTTTTCAGTGAAGAGCAGCCAGGCACATTTTAGCAAAGTTCACTTGTAAGTGGGGTTGGAAATGCTTTTCAGGCTCAGTACTGGGCTCAAAAGATGCAGCCCTGATGTCTCTCATGATAGCAGGTGGTTAAGTAGAAATTTGCTGCTCGGCTAACCCAGCAGGAGCAAACATATGCTAAAAATGTATGCAGAACCAAGCTTTTCAGTGAAGAGCAGCCAGGCACATTTTAGCAAGTTTCCTTGTAAGTGGGGTTGGAAATGCTTTTCAGGCTCAGTACTGGGCTCAAAAGATGCAGCCCTGATCTCTCTCATGATAGCAGGTGGTTAAGTAGAAATTTGCTGCTCAGCTTACCCAGCAGGAGCAAACGTATGCTAAAAATGTATGCAGAACCAAGCTCTTCAGTGAAGAGCAGCCAGGCACATTTTAGCAGGTTTCACTTGTAAGTGGGGTTGGAAACGCTTTTCAGGCTCAGTACTGGGCTCAAAAGATGCAGCCCCGATCTCTCTCATGATAGCAGGTGGTTAAGTAGAAATTCGCTGCTCGGCTGACCCAGCAGGAGCAAACGTATGCCAAAAATGTATGCAGAACCAAGCTTTTCAGTGAAGAGCAGCCAGGCACATTTTAGCAAGTTTCACTTGTAAGTGGGGTTGGAAACGCTTTTCAGGCTCAGCACTGGGCTCAAAAGATGCAGCCCTGATGTCTCTCATGATAGCAGGTGGTTAAGTAGAAATTTGCTGCTCGGCTGGCCCAGCAGGAGCAAACGTATGCTAAAAATGTATGCAGAACCAAGCATTTCAGAGAAGAGCAGCCAGGCATATTTTAGCAAGTTTCACTTGTTGGTGGGGTTGGAAACGCTTTTCAGGCTCAGTACTGGGCTCAAAAGATGCAGCCCTGATGTCTCTCATGATAGCAGGTGGTTAAGTAGAAATTTGCTGCTCGGCTGACCCACCAGGAGCAAATGTATGCTAAAAATGTATGCAGAACCAAGCTTTTCAGTGAAGAGTAGCCAGGCACATTTTAGCAAGTTTCACTTGTAAGTGGGGTTGGAAACACTTTTCAGGCTCAGTACTGGGCTGAAAAGATGCAGCCCTGATGTCTCTCATGATAGCAGGTGGTTAAGTAGAAATTTGCTGCTCGGCTGACCCAGCAGGAGCAAACGTATGCTAAAAATGTATGCAGAACCAAGCTTTTCAGTGAAGAGCAGCCAGGCACATTTTAGCAGGTTTCACTTGTAAGTGGGGTTGGAAACGCTTTTCAGGCTCAGTACTGGGCTCAAAAGATGCAGCCCTGATGTCTCTCATGATAGCAGGTGGTTAAGTAGAAATTTGCTGCTCGGGTGACCCAGCAGGAGCAAACGTATGCTAAAAATGTATGTAGAACCAAGCATTTCAGAGAAGAGCAGCCAGGCATATTTTAGCAAGTTTCACTTGTTGGTGGGGTTGGAAACGCTTTTCAGGCTCAGTACTGGGCTCAAAAGATGCAGCCCTGATGTCTCTCATGATAGCAGGTGGTTAAGTAGAAATTTGCTGCTCGGCTGACCCAGCAGGAGCAAACGTATGCTAAAAATGTATGCAGAACCAAGCTTTTCAGTGAAGAGCAGCCAGGTACATTTTAGCAGGTTTCACTTGTAAGTGGGGTTGGAAACGCTTTTCAGGCTCAGTACTGGGCTCAAAAGATGCAGCCCTGATGTCTCTCATGATAGCAGGTGGTTAAGTAGAAATTTGCTGCTCGGCTGACCCAGCAGGAGCAAACGTATGCTAAAAATGTGTGCAGAACCAAGCTTTTCAGTGAAGAGCAGCCAGGCACAAGTTTCACTTGTAAGTGGGGTTGGAAATGCTTTTCAGGCTCAGTACTGGCCTCAAAAGATGCAGCCCTGATGTCTCTCATGATAGCAGGTGGTTAAGTAGAAATTTGCTGCTCGGCTGACCCAGCAGGAGCAAACCTATGCCAAAAATGTACGCAGAATCAGCTTTTCAGTGAAGAGCAGAGAGGCACATTTTAGCAAGTTTCACTTGTAAGTGGGGTTGGAAACGCTTTTCAGGCTAGTACTGGGCTCAAAAGATGCAGCTCTGATGTCTCTCATGATAGCAGGTGGTTAAGTAGAAATTCGCTGCTCGGCTGACCCTGCAGGAGCAAACGTATGCTAAAAATGTATGCAGAACCAAGCTTTTCAGTGAAGAGCAGCCAGGCACATTTTAGCACGTTTCACTTGTAAGTGGGGTTGGAAACGCTTTTCAGGCTCAGTACTGGGCTCAAAAGATGCAGCCCTGATGTCTCTCATGATAGCAGGTGGTTAAGTAGAAATTTGCTGCTCGGCTGACCCACCAGGAGCAAATGTATGCTAAAAATGTATGCAGAACCAAGCTTTTCAGTGAAGAGTAGCCAGGCACATTTTAGCAAGTTTCACTTGTAAGTGGGGTTGGAAACGCTTTTCAGGCTCAGTACTGGGCTCAAAAGATGCAGCCCTGATGTCTCTCATGATAGCAGGTGGTTAAGTAGAAATTTGTTGCTCGGCTGACCCAGCAGGAGCAAACGTATGCTAAAAATGTATGCAGAACCAAGCTTTTCAGTGAAGAGCAGCCAGGCACATTTTAGCAGGTTTCACTTGTAAGTGGGGTTGGAAACGCTTTTCAGGCTCAGTACTGGGCTCAAAAGATGCAGCCCTGATGTCTCTCATGATAGCAGGTGGTTAAGTAGAAATTTGCTGCTCGGCTGACCCACCAGGAGCAAATGTATGCTAAAAATGTATGCAGAACCAAGCTTTTCAGTGAAGAGTAGCCAGGCACATTTTAGCAAGTTTCACTTGTAAGTGGGGTTGGAAACGCTTTTCAGGCTCAGTACTGGGCTCAAAAGATGCAGCCCTGATGTCTCTCATGATAGCAGGTGGTTAAGTAGAAATTTGTTGCTCGGCTGACCCAGCAGGAGCAAACGTATGCTAAAAATGTATGCAGAACCAAGCTTTTCAGTGAAGAGCAGCCAGGCACATTTTAGCAGGTTTCACTTGTAAGTGGGGTTGGAAACGCTTTTCAGGCTCAGTACTGGGCTCAAAAGATGCAGCCCTGATGTCTCTCATGATAGCAGGTGGTTAAGTAGAAATTTGCTGCTCGGCTGACCCAGCAGGAGCAAACGTATGCTAAAAATGTGTGCAGAACCAAGCTTTTCAGTGAAGAGCAGCCAGGCACATTTTAGCAAAGTTCACTTGTAAGTGGGGTTGGAAATGCTTTTCAGGCTCAGTACTGGGCTCAAAAGATGCAGCCCTGATCTCTCTCGTGATAGCAGGTGGTTAAGTAGAAATTTGCTGCTCGGCTGACCCAGCAGGAGCAAACGTATGCTAAAAATGTGTGCAGAACCGATCTTTTCAGTGAAGAGCAGCCAGGCACATTTTAGCAAAGTTCACTTGTAAGTGGGGTTGGAAATGCTTTTCAGGCTCAGTACTGGGCTCAAAAGATGCAGCCCTGATCTCTCTCATGATAGCAGGTGGTTAAGTAGAAATTTGCTGCTCAGCTTACCCAGCAGGAGCAAACGTATGCTAAAAATGTATGCAGAACCAAGCTCTTCAGTGAAGAGCAGCCAGGCACATTTTAGCAGGTTTCACTTGTAAGTGGGGTTGGAAACGCTTTTCAGGCTCAGTACTGGGCTCAAAAGATGCAGCCCCGATCTCTCTCATGATAGCAGGTGGTTAAGTAGAAATTCGCTGCTCGGCTGACCCAGCAGGAGCAAACGTATGCCAAAAATGTATGCAGAACCAAGCTTTTCAGTGAAGAGCAGCCAGGCACATTTTAGCAAGTTTCACTTGTAAGTGGGGTTGGAAACGCTTTTCAGGCTCAGTACTGGGCTCAAAAGATGCAGCCCTGATGTCTCTCATGATAGCAGGTGGTTAAGTAGAAATTTGCTGCTCGGCTGACCCAGAAGGAGCAAACGTATGCCAAAAATGTATGCAGAACCAAGCTTTTCAGTGAAGAGCAGCCAGGCACATTTTAGCAAGTTTCACTTGTAAGTGGGGTTGGAAACGCTTTTCAGGCTCAGTACTGGGCTCAAAAGATGCAGCCCTGATGTCTCTCATGATAGCAGGTGGTTAAGTAGAAATTTGCTGCTCGGGTGACCCAGCAGGAGCAAACGTATGCTAAAAATGTATGCAGAACCAAGCATTTCAGTGAAAAGCAGCCAGGCACATTTTAGCAAGTTTCACTTGTAAGTGGGGTTGGAAACGCTTTTCAGGCTCAGTACTGGGCTGAAAAGATGCAGCCCTGATGTCTCTCATGATAGCAGGTGGTTAAGTAGAAATTTGCTGCTCGGCTGACCCACCAGGAGCAAATGTATGCTAAAAATGTATGCAGAACCAAGCTTTTCAGTGAAGAGTAGCCAGGCACATTTTAGCAAGTTTCACTTGTAAGTGGGGTTGGAAACACTTTTCAGGCTCAGTACTGGGCTGAAAAGATGCAGCCCTGATGTCTCTCATGATAGCAGGTGGTTAAGTAGAAATTTGCTGCTCGGCTGACCCAGCAGGAGCAAACGTATGCTAAAAATGTATGCAGAACCAAGCTTTTCAGTGAAGAGCAGCCAGGCACATTTTAGCAGGTTTCACTTGTAAGTGGGGTTGGAAATGCTTTTCAGGCTCAGTACTGGCCTCAAAAGATGCAGCCCTGATGTCTCTCATGATAGCAGGTGGTTAAGTAGAAATTTGCTGCTCGGCTGACCCAGCAGGAGCAAACCTATGCCAAAAATGTACGCAGAATCAGCTTTTCAGTGAAGAGCAGAGAGGCACATTTTAGCAAGTTTCACTTGTAAGTGGGGTGGGAAACGCTTTTCAGGCTCAGTACTGGGCTCAAAAGATGCAGCCCTTATGTCTCTCATGATAGCAGGTGGTTAAGTAGAAATTTGCTGCTCGGCTGGCCCAGCAGGAGCAAACGTATGCTAAAAATGTATGCAGAACCAAGCATTTCAGTGAAAAGCAGCCAGGCACATTTTAGCAAGTTTCACTTGTAAGTGGGGTTGGAAACGCTTTTCAGCTCAGTACTGGGCTCAAAAGATGCAGCCCTGATCTCTCTCATGATAGCAGGTGGTTAAGTAGAAATTCGCTGCTCGGCTGACCCAGCAGGAGCAAAGGTATGCTAAAAATGTATGCAGAACCAAGCTTTTCAGTGAAGAGCAGCCAGGCACATTTTAGCAGGTTTCACTTGTAAGTGGGGTTGGAAACGCTTTTCAGGCTCAGTACTGGGCTCAAAAGATGCAGCCCTGATGTCTCTCTGATAGCAGGTGGTTAAGTAGAAATGTGCTGCTCAGCTGACCCAGCAGGAGCAAACGTATGCTAAAAATGTATGCAGAACCAAGCTTTTCAGTGAAGAGCAGCCAGGCACATTTTAGCAAGTTTCACTTGTAAGTGGGGTTGGAAACACTTTTCAGGCTCAGTACTGGGCTGAAAAGATGCAGCCCTGATGTCTCTCATGATAGCAAGTGGTTAAGTAGAAATTTGCTGCTCGGCTGACCCAGCAGGAGCAAACGTATGCTAAAAATGTATGCAGAACCAAGCTTTTCAGTGAAGAGCAGCCAGGTACATTTTAGCAGGTTTCACTTGTAAGTGGGGTTGGAAACGCTTTTCAGGCTCAGTACTGGGCTCAAAAGATGCAGCCCTGATGTCTCTCATGATAGCAGGTGGTTAAGTAGAAATTTGCTGCTCGGCTGACCCAGCAGGAGCAAACGTATGCTAAAAATGTGTGCAGAACCAAGCTTTTCAGTGAAGAGCAGCCAGGCACAAGTTTCACTTGTAAGTGGGGTTGGAAATGCTTTTCAGGCTCAGTACTGGCCTCAAAAGATGCAGCCCTGATGTCTCTCATGATAGCAGGTGGTTAAAGTAGAAATTTGCTGCTCGGCTGACCCAGCAGGAGCAAACCTATGCCAAAAATGTACGCAGAATCAGCTTTTCAGTGAAGAGCAGAGAGGCACATTTTAGCAAGTTTCACTTGTAAGTGGGGTTGGAAACGCTTTTCAGGCTTAGTACTGGGCTCAAAAGATGCAGCTCTGATGTCTCTCATGATAGCAGGTGGTTAAGTAGAAATTCGCTGCTCGGCTGACCCTGCAGGAGCAAACGTATGCTAAAAATGTATGCAGAACCAAGCTTTTCAGTGAAGAGCAGCCAGGCACATTTTAGCACGTTTCACTTGTAAGTGGGGTTGGAAACGCTTTTCAGGCTCAGTACTGGGCTCAAAAGATGCAGCCCTGATGTCTCTCATGATAGCAGGTGGTTAAGTAGAAATTTGCTGCTCGGCTGACCCACCAGGAGCAAATGTATGCTAAAAATGTATGCAGAACCAAGCTTTTCAGTGAAGAGTAGCCAGGCACATTTTAGCAAGTTTCACTTGTAAGTGGGGTTGGAAACGCTTTTCAGGCTCAGTACTGGGCTCAAAAGATGCAGCCCTGATGTCTCTCATGATAGCAGGTGGTTAAGTAGAAATTTGCTGCTCCGGTGACCCAGCAGGAGCAAACGTATGCTAAAAATGTATGCAGAACCAAGCATTTCAGTGAAGAGCAGCCAGGCACATTTTAGCAAGTTTCACTTGTAAGTGGGGTTGGAAACGCTTTTCAGGCTCAGTACTGGGCTCAAAAGATGCAGCCCTGATGTCTCTCATGATAGCAGGTGGTTAAGTAGAAATTTGCTGCTCGGCTGACCCAGCAGGAGCAAACGTATGCTAAAAATGTGTGCAGAACCAAGCTTTTCAGTGAAGAGCAGCCAGGCACATTTTAGCAAAGTTCACTTGTAAGTGGGGTTGGAAATGCTTTTCAGGCTCAGTACTGGGCTCAAAAGATGCAGCCCTGATCTCTCTCGTGAACGCAGGTGGTTAAGTAGAAATTTGCTGCTCGGCTGACCCAGCAGGAGCAAACGTATGCTAAAAATGTGTGCAGAACCGATCTTTTCAGTGAAGAGCAGCCAGGCACATTTTAGCAAAGTTCACTTGTAAGTGGGGTTGGAAATGCTTTTCAGGCTCAGTACTGGGCTCAAAAGATGCAGCCCTGATGTCTCTCATGATAGCAGGTGGTTAAGTAGAAATTTGCTGCTCGGCTAACCCAGCAGGAGCAAACATATGCTAAAAATGTATGCAGAACCAAGCTTTTCAGTGAAGAGCAGCCAGGCACATTTTAGCAAGTTTCCTTGTAAGTGGGGTTGGAAATGCTTTTCAGGCTCAGTACTGGGCTCAAAAGATGCAGCCCTGATCTCTCTCATGATAGCAGGTGGTTAAGTAGAAATTTGCTGCTCAGCTTACCCAGCAGGAGCAAACGTATGCTAAAAATGTATGCAGAACCAAGCTCTTCAGTGAAGAGCAGCCAGGCACATTTTAGCAGGTTTCACTTGTAAGTGGGGTTGGAAATGCTTTTCAGGCTCAGTACTGGGCTCAAAAGATGCAGCCCCGATCTCTCTCATGATAGCAGGTGGTTAAGTAGAAATTCGCTGCTCGGCTGACCCAGCAGGAGCAAACGTATGCCAAAAATGTATGCAGAACCAAGCTTTTCAGTGAAGAGCAGCCAGGCACATTTTAGCAAGTTTCACTTGTAAGTGGGGTTGGAAACGCTTTTCAGGCTCAGCACTGGGCTCAAAAGATGCAGCCCTGATGTCTCTCATGATAGCAGGTGGTTAAGTAGAAATTTGCTGCTCGGCTGGCCCAGCAGGAGCAAACGTATGCTAAAAATGTATGCAGAACCAAGCATTTCAGAGAAGAGCAGCCAGGCATATTTTAGCAAGTTTCACTTGTTGGTGGGGTTGGAAACGCTTTTCAGGCTCAGTACTGGGCTCAAAAGATGCAGCCCTGATGTCTCTCATGATAGCAGGTGGTTAAGTAGAAATTTGCTGCTCGGGTGACCCAGCAGGAGCAAACGTATGCTAAAAATGTATGCAGAACCAAGCATTTCAGTGAAAAGCAGCCAGGCACATTTTAGCAAGTTTCACTTGTAAGTGGGGTTGGAAACGCTTTTCAGGCTCAGTACTGGGCTCAAAAGATGCAGCCCTGATCTCTCTCATGATAGCAGGTGGTTAAGTAGAAATTCGCTGCTCGGCTGACCCAGCAGGAGCAAAGGTATGCTAAAAATGTATGCAGAACCAAGCTTTTCAGTGAAGAGCAGCCAGGCACATTTTAGCACGTTTCACTTGTAAGTGGGGTTGGAAACGCTTTTCAGGCTCAGTACTGGGCTCAAAAGATGCAGCCCTGATGTCTCTCATGATAGCAGGTGGTTAAGTAGAAATTTGCTGCTCGGCTGACCCACCAGGAGCAAATGTATGCTAAAAATGTATGCAGAACCAAGCTTTTCAGTGAAGAGTAGCCAGGCACATTTTAGCAAGTTTCACTTGTAAGTGGGGTTGGAAACACTTTTCAGGCTCAGTACTGGGCTGAAAAGATGCAGCCCTGATGTCTCTCATGATAGCAGGTGGTTAAGTAGAAATTTGCTGCTCCGGTGACCCAGCAGGAGCAAACGTATGCTAAAAATGTATGCAGAACCAAGCATTTCAGTGAAGAGCAGCCAGGCACATTTTAGCAAGTTTCACTTGTAAGTGGGGTTGGAAACGCTTTTCAGGCTCAGTACTGGGCTCAAAAGATGCAGCCCTGATGTCTCTCATGATAGCAGGTGGTTAAGTAGAAATTTGCTGCTCGGCTGACCCAGCAGGAGCAAAGGTATGCTAAAAATGTATGCAGAACCAAGCTTTTCAGTGAAGAGCAGCCAGGCAAATTTTAGCACGTTTCACTTGTAAGTGGGGTTGGAAACGCTTTTCAGGCTCAGTACTGGGCTCAAAAGATGCAGCCCTGATGTCTCTCATGATAGCAGGTGGTTAAGTAGAAATTTGCTGCTCCGGTGACCCAGCAGGAGCAAACGTATGCTAAAAATGTATGCAGAACCAAGCATTTCAGTGAAGAGCAGCCAGGCACATTTTAGCAAGTTTCACTTGTAAGTGGGGTTGGAAACGCTTTTCAGGCTCAGTACCGGGCTCAAAAGATGCAGCCCTGATGTCTCTCATGATAGCAGGTGGTTAAGTAGAAATTTGCTGCTCGGCTGACCCAGCAGGAGCAAACGTATGCTAAAAATGTGTGCAGAACCAAGCTTTTCAGTGAAGAGCAGCCAGGCACATTTTAGCAAAGTTCACTTGTAAGTGGGGTTGGAAATGCTTTTCAGGCTCAGTACTGGGCTCAAAAGATGCAGCCCTGATCTCTCTCGTGAACGCAGGTGGTTAAGTAGAAATTTGCTGCTCGGCTGACCCAGCAGGAGCAAACGTATGCTAAAAATGTGTGCAGAACCGATCTTTTCAGTGAAGAGCAGCCAGGCACATTTTAGCAAAGTTCACTTGTAAGTGGGGTTGGAAATGCTTTTCAGGCTCAGTACTGGGCTCAAAAGATGCAGCCCTGATGTCTCTCATGATAGCAGGTGGTTAAGTAGAAATTTGCTGCTCGGCTAACCCAGCAGGAGCAAACATATGCTAAAAATGTATGCAGAACCAAGCTTTTCAGTGAAGAGCAGCCAGGCACATTTTAGCAAGTTTCCTTGTAAGTGGGGTTGGAAATGCTTTTCAGGCTCAGTACTGGGCTCAAAAGATGCAGCCCTGATCTCTCTCATGATAGCAGGTGGTTAAGTAGAAATTTGCTGCTCAGCTTACCCAGCAGGAGCAAATGTATGCTAAAAATGTATGCAGAACCAAGCTCTTCAGTGAAGAGCAGCCAGGCACATTTGAGCAGGTTTCACTTGTAAGTGGGGTTGGAAACGCTTTTCAGGCTCAGTACTGGGCTCAAAAGATGCAGCCCCGATCTCTCTCATGATAGCAGGTGGTTAAGTAGAAATTCGCTGCTCGGCTGACCCAGCAGGAGCAAACGTATGCCAAAAATGTATGCAGAACCAAGCTTTTCAGTGAAGAGCAGAGAGGCACATTTTAGCAAGTTTCACTTGTAAGTGGGGTGGGAAACACTTTTCAGGCTCAGTACTGGGCTCAAAAGATGCAGCCCTGATGTCTCTCATGATAGCAGGTGGCTAAGTAGAAATTTGCTGCTCGGGTGACCCAGCAGGAGCAAACGTATGCTAAAAATGTATGCAGAACCACGCATTTCAGTGAAGAGCAGCCAGGCACATTTTAGCAAGTTTCACTTGTAAATGGGGTTGGAAACGCTTTTCAGGCTCAGTACTGGGCTCAAAAGATGCAGCCCTGATGTCTCTCATGATAGCAGGTGGTTAAGTAGAAATTCGCTGCTCGGCTGACCCAGTAGGAGCAAACGTATGCCAAAAATGTATGCAGAAACAAGCTTTTCAGTGAAGAGCAGCTAGGCACATTTTAGCAAGTTTCACTTGTAAGTGGGGTTGGAAACGCTTTTCAGTCTTAGTACTGGCCTCAAAAGATGCAGCCCTGATGTCTCTCATGATAGCAGGTGGTTAAGTAGAAATTTGCTGCTCGGCTGACCCAGCAGGGGCAAACCTATGCCAAAAATGTACGCAGAATCAGCTTTTCAGTGAAGAGCAGCCAGGCACATTTTAGCAAGTTTCACTTGTAAGTGGGGTTGGAAATGCTTTTCAGGCTCAGTACTGGGCTCAAAAGATGCAGCCCTGATCTCTCTCATGATAGCAGGTGGTTAAGTAGAAATTTGCTGCTCGGCTGACCCAGCAGGAGCAAACGTATGCTAAAAATGTATGCAGAACCAAGCTTTTCAGTGAAGAGCAGCCAGGCACATTTTAGCAGGTTTCACTTGTAAGTGGGGTTGGAAACGCTTTTCAGGCTCAGTACTGGGCTCAAAAGATGCAGCCCTGATGTCTCTCATGATAGCAGGTGGTTAAGTAGAAATTTGCTGCTCGGGTGACCCAGCAGGAGCAAACGTGTGCTAAAAATGTATGCAGAACCAAGCATTTCAGTGAAGAGCAGCCAGGCACATTTTAGCAAGTTTCACTTGTAAGTGGGGTTGGAAACGCTTTTCAGGCTCAGTACTGGGCTCAAAAGATGCAGCCCTGAGGTCTCTCATGATAGCAGGTGGTTAAGTAGAAATTTGCTGCTCGGCTGACCCAGCAGGAGCAAACGTATGCTAAAAATGTATGCAGAACCAAGCATTTCAGTGAAGAGCAGCCAGGCACATTTTAGCAAGTTTCACTTGTAAGTGGGGTTGGAAACGCTTTTCAGGCTCAGTACTGGGCTCAAAAGATGCAGCCCTGATGTCTCTCATGATAGCATGTGGTTAAGTAGAAATTTGCTGCTCGGCTGACCCAGCAGGAGCAAACGTATGCTAAAAATGTGTGCAGAACCAAGCTTTTCAGTGAAGAGCAGCTTTAGCAAGTTTCACTTGTAAGTGGGGCTGGAAACGCTTTTCAGGCTTAGTACTGGGCTCAAAAGAAGCAGCTCTAATGTCTCTCATGATAGCAGGTGGTTAAGTAGAAATTCGCTGCTCGGCTGACCCAGCAGGAGCAAACGTATGCTAAAAATTTATGCAGAACCAAGATTTTCAGTGAAGACCAGCCAGGCACATTTTAGCACGTTTCACTTGTAAGTGGGGTTGGAAACGCTTTTCAGGCTCAGTACTGGGCTCAAAAGATGCAGCCCTTATGTCTCTCATGATAGCAGGTGGTTAAGTAGAAATTTGCTGCTCGGCTGGCCCAGCAGGAGCAAACGTATGCTAAAAATGTATGTAGAACCAAGCATTTCAGAGAAGAGCAGCCAGGCATATTTTAGCAAGTTTCACTTGTTGGTGGGGTTGGAAACGCTTTTCAGGCTCAGTACTGGGCTCAAAAGATGCAGCCCTGATGTCTCTCATGATAGCAGGTGGTTAAGTAGAAATTTGCTGCTCGGGTGACCCAGCAGGAGCAAACGTATGCTAAAAATGTATGCAGAACCAAGCATTTCAGTGAAAAGCAGCCAGGCACATTTTAGCAAGTTTCACTTGTAAGTGGGGTTGGAAACGCTTTTCAGCTCAGTACTGGGCTCAAAAGATGCAGCCCTGATCTCTCTCATGATAGCAGGTGGTTAAGTAGAAATTTGCTGCTCGGCTGACCCACCAGGAGCAAATGTATGCTAAAAATGTATGCAGAACCAAGCTTTTCAGTGAAGAGCAGCCAGGCACATTTTAGCAAGTTTCACTTGTAAGTGGGGTTGGAAACGCTTTTCAGGCTCAGTACTGGGCTGAAAAGATGCAGCCCTGATGTCTCTCATGATAGCAGGTGGTTAAGTAGAAATTTGCTGCTCGGCTGACCCAGCAGGAGCAAACGTATGCTAAAAATGTATGCAGAACCAAGCTTTTCAGTGAAGAGCAGCCAGGTACATTTTAGCAGGTTTCACTTGTAAGTGGGGTTGGAAACGCTTTTCAGGCTCAGTACTGGGCTCAAAAGATGCAGCCCTGATGTCTCTCATGATAGCAGGTGGTTAAGTAGAAATTTGCTGCTCGGCTGACCCAGCAGGAGCAAACGTATGCTAAAAATGTATGCAGAACCAAGCTTTTCAGTGAAGAGCAGCCAGGTACATTTTAGCAGGTTTCACTTGTAAGTGGGGTTGGAAACGCTTTTCAGGCTCAGTACTGGGCTCAAAAGATGCAGCCCTGATGTCTCTCATGATAGCAGGTGGTTAAGTAGAAATTTGCTGCTCGGCTGACCCAGCAGGAGCAAACCTATGCCAAAAATGTACGCAGAATCAGCTTTTCAGTGAAGAGCAGAGAGGCACATTTTAGCAAGTTTCACTTGTAAGTGGGGTTGGAAACGCTTTTCAGGCTTAGTACTGGGCTCAAAAGATGCAGCTCTGATGTCTCTCATGATAGCAGGTGGTTAAGTAGAAATTCGCTGCTCGGCTGACCCTGCAGGAGCAAACGTATGCTAAAAATGTATGCAGAACCAAGCTTTTCAGTGAAGAGCAGCCAGGCACATTTTAGCACGTTTCACTTGTAAGTGGGGTTGGAAACGCTTTTCAGGCTCAGTACTGGGCTCAAAAGATGCAGCCCTGATGTCTCTCATGATAGCAGGTGGTTAAGTAGAAATTTGCTGCTCGGCTGACCCACCAGGAGCAAATGTATGCTAAAAATGTATGCAGAACCAAGCTTTTCAGTGAAGAGTAGCCAGGCACATTTTAGCAAGTTTCACTTGTAAGTGGGGTTGGAAACGCTTTTCAGGCTCAGTACTGGGCTCAAAAGATGCAGCCCTGATGTCTCTCATGATAGCAGGTGGTTAAGTAGAAATTTGCTGCTCGGCTGACCCAGCAGGAGCAAACGTATGCTAAAAATGTGTGCAGAACCAAGCTTTTCAGTGAAGAGCAGCCAGGCACATTTTAGCAAAGTTCACTTGTAAGTGGGGTTGGAAATGCTTTTCAGGCTCAGTACTGGGCTCAAAAGATGCAGCCCTGATCTCTCTCGTGATAGCAGGTGGTTAAGTAGAAATTTGCTGCTCGGCTGACCCAGCAGGAGCAAACGTATGCTAAAAATGTGTGCAGAACCGATCTTTTCAGTGAAGAGCAGCCAGGCACATTTTAGCAAAGTTCACTTGTAAGTGGGGTTGGAAATGCTTTTCAGGCTCAGTACTGGGCTCAAAAGATGCAGCCCTGATGTCTCTCATGATAGCAGGTGGTTAAGTAGAAATTTGCTGCTCAGCTTACCCAGCAGGAGCAAACGTATGCTAAAAATGTATGCAGAACCAAGCTCTTCAGTGAAGAGCAGCCAGGCACATTTTAGCAAGTTTCACTTGTAAGTGGGGTTGGAAACGCTTTTCAGGCTCAGTACTGGGCTCAAAAGATGCAGCCCTGATCTCTCTCATGATAGCAGGTGGTTAAGTAGAAATTCGCTGCTCGGCTGACCCAGCAGGAGCAAAGGTATGCTAAAAATGTATGCAGAACCAAGCTTTTCAGTGAAGAGTAGCCAGGCACATTTTAGCAAGTTTCACTTGTAAGTGGGGTTGGAAACACTTTTCAGGCTCAGTACTGGGCTGAAAAGATGCAGCCCTGATGTCTCTCATGATAGCAGGTGGTTAAGTAGAAATTTGCTGCTCGGCTGACCCAGCAGGAGCAAACGTATGCTAAAAATGTATGCAGAACCAAGCTTTTCAGTGAAGAGCAGCCAGGCACAGTACTGGGCTCAAAAGATGCACATTTTAGCAGGTTTCACTTGTAAGTGGGGTTGGAAACGCTTTTCAGGCTCAGTACTGGGCTCAAAAGATGCAGCCCTGATGTCTCTCATGATAGCAGGTGGTTAAGTAGAAATTTGCTGCTCGGGTGACCCAGCAGGAGCAAACGTATGCTAAAAATGTATGTAGAACCAAGCATTTCAGAGAAGAGCAGCCAGGCATATTTTAGCAAGTTTCACTTGTAAGTGGGGTTGGAAATGCTTTTCAGGCTCAGTACTGGGCTCAAAAGATGCAGCCCTGATGTCTCTCATGATAGCAGGTGGTTAAGTAGAAATTTGCTGCTCGGCTGACCCAGCAGGAGCAAACCTATGCCAAAAATGTACGCAGAATCAGCTTTTCAGTGAAGAGCAGAGAGGCACATTTTAGCAAGTTTCACTTGTAAGTGGGGTTGGAAACGCTTTTCAGGCTTAGTACTGGGCTCAAAAGATGCAGCTCTGATGTCTCTCATGATAGCAGGTGGTTAAGTAGAAATTCGCTGCTCGGCTGACCCTGCAGGAGCAAACGTATGCTAAAAATGTATGCAGAACCAAGCTTTTCAGTGAAGAGCAGCCAGGCACATTTTAGCACGTTTCACTTGTAAGTGGGGTTGGAAACGCTTTTCAGGCTCAGTACTGGGCTCAAAAGATGCAGCCCTGATGTCTCTCATGATAGCAGGTGGTTAAGTAGAAATTTGCTGCTCGGCTGACCCACCAGGAGCAAATGTATGCTAAAAATGTATGCAGAACCAAGCTTTTCAGTGAAGAGTAGCCAGGCACATTCTAGCAAGTTTCACTTGTAAGTGGGGTTGGAAACGCTTTTCAGGCTCAGTACTGGGCTCAAAAGATGCAGCCCTGATGTCTCTCATGATAGCAGGTGGTTAAGTAGAAATTTGTTGCTCGGCTGACCCAGCAGGAGCAAACGTATGCTAAAAATGTATGCAGAACCAAGCTTTTCAGTGAAGAGCAGCCAGGCACATTTTAGCAGGTTTCACTTGTAAGTGGGGTTGGAAACGCTTTTCAGGCTCAGTACTGGGCTCAAAAGATGCAGCCCTGATGTCTCTCATGATAGCAGGTGGTTAAGTAGAAATTTGCTGCTCCGGTGACCCAGCAGGAGCAAACGTATGCTAAAAATGTATGCAGAACCAAGCATTTCAGTGAAGAGCAGCCAGGCACATTTTAGCAAGTTTCACTTGTAAGTGGGGTTGGAAATGCTTTTCAGGCTCAGTACTGGGCTCAAAAGATGCAGCCCTGATCTCTCTCGTGATAGCAGGTGGTTAAGTAGAAATTTGCTGCTCGGCTGACCCAGCAGGAGCAAACGTATGCTAAAAATGTGTGCAGAACCGATCTTTTCAGTGAAGAGCAGCCAGGCACATTTTAGCAAAGTTCACTTGTAAGTGGGGTTGGAAATGCTTTTCAGGCTCAGTACTAGGCTCAAAAGATGCAGCCCTGATGTCTCTCATGATAGCAGGTGGTTAAGTAGAAATTTGCTGCTCGCTAACCCAGCAGGAGCAAACATATGCTAAAAATGTATGCAGAACCAAGCTTTTCAGTGAAGAGCAGCCAGGCACATTTTAGCAAGTTTCACTTGTAAGTGGGGTTGGAAATGCTTTTCAGGCTCAGTACTGGGCTCAAAAGATGCAGCCCTGATCTCTCTCATGATAGCAGGTGGTTAAGTAGAAATTTGCTGCTCAGCTTACCCAGCAGGAGCAAACGTATGCTAAAAATGTATGCAGAACCAAGCTCTTCAGTGAAGAGCAGCCAGGCACATTTTAGCAGGTTTCACTTGTAAGTGGGGTTGGAAACGCTTTTCAGGCTCAGTACTGGGCTCAAAAGATGCAGCCCCGATCTCTCTCATGATAGCAGGTGGTTAAGTAGAAATTCGCTGCTCGGCTGACCCAGCAGGAGCAAACGTATGCCAAAAATGTATGCAGAACCAAGCTTTTCAGTGAAGAGCAGCCAGGCACATTTTAGCAAGTTTCACTTGTAAGTGGGGTTGGAAACGCTTTTCAGGCTCAGTACTGGGCTCAAAAGATGCAGCCCTGATGTCTCTCATGATAGCAGGTGGTTAAGTAGAAATTTGCTGCTCGGCTGACCCAGCAGGAGCAAACGTATGCCAAAAATGTATGCAGAACCAAGCTTTTCAGTGAAGAGCAGCCAGGCACATTTTAGCAAGTTTCACTTGTAAGTGGGGTTGGAAACGCTTTTCAGGCTCAGCACTGGGCTCAAAAGATGCAGCCCTGATATCTCTCATGATAGCAGGTGGTTAAGTAGAAATTTGCTGCTCGGCTGGCCCAGCAGGAGCAAACGTATGCTAAAAATGTATGCAGAACCAAGCATTTCAGAGAAGAGCAGCCAGGCATATTTTAGCAAGTTTCACTTGTTGGTGGGGTTGGAAACGCTTTTCAGGCTCAGTACTGGGCTCAAAAGATGCAGCCCTGATGTCTCTCATGATAGCAGGTGGTTAAGTAGAAATTTGCTGCTCGGGTGACCCAGCAGGAGCAAACGTATGCTAAAAATGTATGCAGAACCAAGCATTTCAGTGAAAAGCAGCCAGGCACATTTTAGCAAGTTTCACTTGTAAGTGGGGTTGGAAACGCTTTTCAGGCTCAGTACTGGGCTCAAAAGATGCAGCCCTGATCTCTCTCATGATAGCAGGTGGTTAAGTAGAAATTCGCTGCTCGGCTGACCCAGCAGGAGCAAAGGTATGCTAAAAATGTATGCAGAACCAAGCTTTTCAGTGAAGAGCAGCCAGGCACATTTTAGCACGTTTCACTTGTAAGTGGGGTTGGAAACACTTTTCAGGCTCAGTACTGGGCTGAAAAGATGCAGCCCTGATGTCTCTCATGATAGCAGGTGGTTAAGTAGAAATTTGCTGCTCGGCTGACCCAGCAGGAGCAAACGTATGCTAAAAATGTATGCAGAACCAAGCTTTTCAGTGAAGAGCAGCCAGGCACATTTTAGCAGGTTTCACTTGTAAGTGGGGTTGGAAACACTTTTCAGGCTCAGTACTGGGCTCAAAAGATGCAGCCCTGATGTCTCTCATGATAGCAGGTGGTTAAGTAGAAATTTGCTGCTCGGGTGACCCAGCAGGAGCAAACGTATGCTAAAAATTTATGTAGAACCAAGCATTTCAGAGAAGAGCAGCCAGGCATATTTTAGCAAGTTTCACTTGTTGGTGGGGTTGGAAACACTTTTCAGGCTCAGTACTGGGCTCAAAAGATGCAGCCCTGATCTCTCTCGTGATAGCAGGTGGTTAAGTAGAAATTTGCTGCTCGGCTGACCCAGCAGGAGCAAACGTATGCTAAAAATGTGTGCAGAACCGATCTTTTCAGTGAAGAGCAGCCAGGCACATTTTAGCAAAGTTCACTTGTAAGTGGGGTTGGAAATGCTTTTCAGGCTCAGTACTGGGCTCAAAAGATGCAGCCCTGATGTCTCTCATGATAGCAGGTGGTTAAGTAGAAATTTGCTGCTCGGCTAACCCAGCAGGAGCAAACATATGCTAAAAATGTATGCAGAACCAAGCTCTTCAGTGAAGAGCAGCCAGGCACATTTTAGCAGGTTTCACTTGTAAGTGGGGTTGGAAACGCTTTTCAGGCTCAGCACTGGGCTCAAAAGATGCAGCCCTGATATCTCTCATGATAGCAGGTGGTTAAGTAGAAATTTGCTGCTCGGCTGGCCCAGCAGGAGCAAACGTATGCTAAAAATGTATGCAGAACCAAGCATTTCAGAGAGGAGCAGCCAGGCATATTTTAGCAAGTTTCACTTGTTGGTGGGGTTGGAAACGCTTTTCAGGCTCAGTACTGGGCTCAAAAGATGCAGCCCTGATGTCTCTCATGATAGCAGGTGGTTAAGTAGAAATTTGCTGCTCGGGTGACCCAGCAGGAGCAAACGTATGCTAAAAATGTATGCAGAACCAAGCATTTCAGTGAAAAGCAGCCAGGCACATTTTAGCAAGTTTCACTTGTAAGTGGGGTTGGAAACGCTTTTCAGGCTCAGTACTGGGCTCAAAAGATGCAGCCCTGATCTCTCTCATGATAGCAGGTGGTTAAGTAGAAATTCGCTGCTCGGCTGACCCAGCAGGAGCAAAGGTATGCTAAAAATTTATGCAGAACCAAGCTTTTCAGTGAAGAGCAGCCAGGCACATTTTAGCACGTTTCACTTGTAAGTGGGGTTGGAAACACTTTTCAGGCTCAGTACTGGGCTGAAAAGATGCAGCCCTGATGTCTCTCATGATAGCAGGTGGTTAAGTAGAAATTTGCTGCTCGGCTGACCCAGCAGGAGCAAACGTATGCTAAAAATGTATGCAGAACCAAGCTTTTCAGTGAAGAGCAGCCAGGCACATTTTAGCAGGTTTCACTTGTAAGTGGGGTTGGAAACGCTTTTCAGGCTCAGTACTGGGCTCAAAAGATGCAGCCCTGATGTCTCTCATGATAGCAGGTGGTTAAGTAGAAATTTGCTGCTCGGGTGACCCAGCAGGAGCAAACGTATGCTAAAAATGTATGTAGAACCAAGCATTTCAGAGAAGAGCAGCCAGGCATATTTTAGCAAGTTTCACTTGTTGGTGGGGTTGGAAACGCTTTTCAGGCTCAGTACTGGGCTCAAAAGATGCAGCCCTGATGTTTCTCATGATAGCAGGTGGTTAAGTAGAAATTTGCTGCTCGGGTGACCCAGCAGGAGCAAACGTATGCTAAAAATGTATGCAGAACCAAGCATTTCAGTGAAAAGCAGCCAGGCACATTTTAGCAAGTTTCACTTGTAAGTGGGGTTGGAAACGCTTTTCAGCTCAGTACTGGGCTCAAAAGATGCAGCCCTGATCTCTCTCATGATAGCAGGTGGTTAAGTAGAAATTCGCTGCTCGGCTGACCCAGCAGGAGCAAAGGTATGCTAAAAATGTATGCAGAACCAAGCTTTTCAGTGAAGAGCAGAGAGGCACATTTTAGCAAGTTTCACTTGTAAGTGGGGTTGGAAACGCTTTTCAGGCTCAGTACTGGGCTCAAAAGATGCAGCTCTGATGTCTCTCATGATAGCAGGTGGTTAAGTAGAAATTCGCTGCTCGGCTGACCCTGCAGGAGCAAACGTATGCTAAAAATGTATGCAGAACCAAGCTTTTCAGTGAAGAGCAGCCAGGCACATTTTAGCACGTTTCACTTGTAAGTGGGGTTGAAAACGCTTTTCAGGCTCAGTACTGGGCTCAAAAGATGCAGCCCTGATGTCTCTCATGATAGCAGGTGGTTAAGTAGAAATTTGTTGCTCAGCTGACCCAGCAGGAGCAAACGTATGCTAAAAATGTATGCAGAACCAAGCTTTTCAGTGAAGAGCAGCCAGGCACATTTTAGCAGGTTTCACTTGTAAGTGGGGTTGGAAACGCTTTTCAGGCTCAGTACTGGGCTCAAAAGATGCAGCCCTGATGTCTCTCATGATAGCAGGTGGTTAAGTAGAAATTTGCTGCTCCGGTGACCCAGCAGGAGCAAACGTATGCTAAAAATGTATGCAGAACCAAGCATTTCAGTGAAGAGCAGCCAGGCACATTTTAGCAGGTTTCACTTGTAAGTGGGGTTGGAAACGCTTTTCAGGCTCAGTACTGGGCTCAAAAGATGCAGCCCTGATGTCTCTCATGATAGCAGGTGGTTAAGTAGAAATTTGCAGCCCTGATGTCTCTCAGGTGGTTAAGTAGAAATTTGCTGCTCGGCTAACCCAGCAGGAGCAAACATATGCTAAAAATGTATGCAGAACCAAGCTTTTCAGTGAAGAGCAGCCAGGCACATTTTAGCAAGTTTCACTTGTAAGTGGGGTTGGAAATGCTTTTCAGGCTCAGTACTGGGCTCAAAAGATGCAGCCCTGATCTCTCTCATGATAGCAGGTGGTTAAGTAAAAATTTGCTGCTCAGCTTACCCAGCAGGAGCAAACGTATGCTAAAAATGTATGCAGAACCAAGCTCTTCAGTGAAGAGCAGCCAGGCACATTTTAGCAGGTTTCACTTGTAAGTGGGGTTGGAAACGCTTTTCAGGCTCAGTACTGGGCTCAAAAGATGCAGCCCCGATCTCTCTCATGATAGCAGGTGGTTAAGTATAAATTCGCTGCTCGGCTGACCCAGCAGGAGCAAACGTATGCCAAAAATGTATGCAGAACCAAGCTTTTCAGTGAAGAGCAGCCAGGCACATTTTAGCAAGTTTCACTTGTAAGTGGGGTTGGAAACGCTTTTCAGGCTCAGTACTGGGCTCAAAAGATGCAGCCCTGATGTCTCTCATGATAGCAGGTGGTTAAGTAGAAATTTGCTGCTCGGCTGACCCAGCAAGAGCAAACGTATGCCAAAAATGTATGCAGAACCAAGCTTTTCAGTGAAGAGCAGCCAGGCACATTTTAGCAAGTTTCACTTGTAAGTGGGGTTGGAAACGCTTTTCAGGCTCAGCACTGGGCTCAAAAGATGCAGCCCTGATGTCTCTCATGATAGCAGGTGGTTAAGTAGAAATTTGCTGCTCGGCTGGCCCAGCAGGAGCAAACGTATGCTAAAAATGTATGCAGAACCAAGCATTTCAGAGAAGAGCAGCCAGGCATATTTTAGCAAGTTTCACTTGTTGGTGGGGTTGGAAACGCTTTTCAGGCTCAGTACTGGGCTCAAAAGATGCAGCCCTGATGTCTCTCATGATAGCAGGTGGTTAAGTAGAAATTTGCTGCTCGGGTGACCCAGCAGGAGCAAACGTATGCTAAAAATGTATGCAGAACCAAGCATTTCAGTGAAAAGCAGCCAGGCACATTTTAGCAAGTTTCACTTGTAAGTGGGGTTGGAAACGGTTTTCAGGCTCAGTACTGGGCTCAAAAGATGCAGCCCTGATCTCTCTCATGATAGCAGGTGGTTAAGTAGAAATTCGCTGCTCGGCTGACCCAGCAGGAGCAAAGGTATGCTAAAAATGTATGCAGAACCAAGCTTTTCAGTGAAGAGCAGCCAGGCACATTTTAGCACGTTTCACTTGTAAGTGGGGCTGGAAACGCTTTTCAGGCTTAGTACTGGGCTCAAAAGAAGCAGCTCTAATGTCTCTCATGATAGCAGGTGGTTAAGTAGAAATTCGCTGCTCGGCTGACCCAGCAGGAGCAAACGTATGCTAAAAATTTATGCAGAACCAAGATTTTCAGTGAAGACCAGCCAGGCACATTTTAGCAAGTTTCACTTGTAAGTGGGGTTGGAAACGCTTTTCAGGCTCAGTACTGGGCTCAAAAGATGCAGCCCTGATGTCTCTCATGATAGCAGGTGGTTAAGTAGAAATTTGCTGCTCGGCTGACCCAGCAGGAGCAAACGTATGATAAAAATGTGTGCAGAACCAAGCTTTTCAGTGAAGAGCAGCTTTAGCAAGTTTCACTTGTAAGTGGGGTGGGAAACGCTTTTCAGGCTCAGTACTGGGCTCAAAAGATGCAGCCCTGATGTGTCTCATGATAGCAGTTGGTTAAGTAGAAATTCACTGCTCGGCTAACCCAGCAGGAGCAAATGTATGCCAAAAATGTATGCAGAACCAAGCTTTTCAGTGAAGAGCAGAGAGGCACATTTTAGCAAGTTTCACTTGTAAGTGGGGTGGGAAACGCTTTTCAGGCTCAGTACTGGGCTCAAAAGATGCAGCCCTTATGTCTCTCATGATAGCAGGTGGTTAAGTAGAAATTTGCTGCTCGGCTGGCCCAGCAGGAGCAAACGTATGCTAAAAATGTATGCAGAACCAAGCATTTCAGTGAAAAGCAGCCAGGCACATTTTAGCAAGTTTCACTTGTAAGTGGGGTTGGAAACGCTTTTCAGCTCAGTACTGGGCTCAAAAGATGCAGCCCTGATGTCTCTCTGATAGCAGGTGGTTAAGTAGAAATGTGCTGCTCAGCTGACCCAGCAGGAGCAAACGTATGCTAAAAATTTATGCAGAACCAAGCTTTTCAGTGAAGAGCAGCCAGGCACATTTTAGCAAGTTTCACTTGTAAGTGGGGTTGGAAACACTTTTCAGGCTCAGTACTGGGCTGAAAAGATGCAGCCCTGATGTCTCTCATGATAGCAGGTGGTTAAGTAGAAATTTGCTGCTCGGCTGACCCAGCAGGAGCAAACGTATGCTAAAAATGTATGCAGAACCAAGCTTTTCAGTGAAGAGCAGCCAGGTACATTTTAGCAGGTTTCACTTGTAAGTGGGGTTGGAAACGCTTTTCAGGCTCAGTACTGGGCTCAAAAGATGCAGCCCTGATGTCTCTCATGATAGCAGGTGGTTAAGTAGAAATTTGCTGCTCGGCTGACCCAGCAGGAGCAAACGTATGCTAAAAATGTGTGCAGAACCAAGCTTTTCAGTGAAGAGCAGCCAGGCACATTTTAGCACGTTTCACTTGTAAGTGGGGTTGAAAACGCTTTTCAGGCTCAGTACTGGGCTCAAAAGATGCAGCCCTGATGTCTCTCATGATAGCAGGTGGTTAAGTAGAAATTTGTTGCTCAGCTGACCCAGCAGGAGCAAACGTATGCTAAAAATGTATGCAGAACCAAGCTTTTCAGTGAAGAGCAGCCAGGCACATTTTAGCAGGTTTCACTTGTAAGTGGGGTTGGAAACGCTTTTCAGGCTCAGTACTGGGCTCAAAAGATGCAGCCCTGATGTCTCTCATGATAGCAGGTGGTTAAGTAGAAATTTGCTGCTCCGGTGACCCAGCAGGAGCAAACGTATGCTAAAAATGTATGCAGAACCAAGCATTTCAGTGAAGAGCAGCCAGGCACATTTTAGCAGGTTTCACTTGTAAGTGGGGTTGGAAACGCTTTTCAGGCTCAGTACTGGGCTCAAAAGATGCAGCCCTGATGTCTCTCATGATAGCAGGTGGTTAAGTAGAAATTTGCAGCCCTGATGTCTCTCAGGTGGTTAAGTAGAAATTTGCTGCTCGGCTAACCCAGCAGGAGCAAACATATGCTAAAAATGTATGCAGAACCAAGCTTTTCAGTGAAGAGCAGCCAGGCACATTTTAGCAAGTTTCACTTGTAAGTGGGGTTGGAAATGCTTTTCAGGCTCAGTACTGGGCTCAAAAGATGCAGCCCTGATCTCTCTCATGATAGCAGGTGGTTAAGTAAAAATTTGCTGCTCAGCTTACCCAGCAGGAGCAAACGTATGCTAAAAATGTATGCAGAACCAAGCTCTTCAGTGAAGAGCAGCCAGGCACATTTTAGCAGGTTTCACTTGTAAGTGGGGTTGGAAACGCTTTTCAGGCTCAGTACTGGGCTCAAAAGATGCAGCCCCGATCTCTCTCATGATAGCAGGTGGTTAAGTAGAAATTCGCTGCTCGGCTGACCCAGCAGGAGCAAACGTATGCCAAAAATGTATGCAGAACCAAGCTTTTCAGTGAAGAGCAGCCAGGCACATTTTAGCAAGTTTCACTTGTAAGTGGGGTTGGAAACGCTTTTCAGGCTCAGTACTGGGCTCAAAAGATGCAGCCCTGATGTCTCTCATGATAGCAGGTGGTTAAGTAGAAATTTGCTGCTCGGCTGACCCAGCAAGAGCAAACGTATGCCAAAAATGTATGCAGAACCAAGCTTTTCAGTGAAGAGCAGCCAGGCACATTTTAGCAAGTTTCACTTGTAAGTGGGGTTGGAAACGCTTTTCAGGCTCAGCACTGGGCTCAAAAGATGCAGCCCTGATGTCTCTCATGATAGCAGGTGGTTAAGTAGAAATTTGCTGCTCGGCTGGCCCAGCAGGAGCAAACGTATGCTAAAAATGTATGCAGAACCAAGCATTTCAGAGAAGAGCAGCCAGGCATATTTTAGCAAGTTTCACTTGTTGGTGGGGTTGGAAACGCTTTTCAGGCTCAGTACTGGGCTCAAAAGATGCAGCCCTGATGTCTCTCATGATAGCAGGTGGTTAAGTAGAAATTTGCTGCTCGGGTGACCCAGCAGGAGCAAACGTATGCTAAAAATGTATGCAGAACCAAGCATTTCAGTGAAAAGCAGCCAGGCACATTTTAGCAAGTTTCACTTGTAAGTGGGGTTGGAAACGGTTTTCAGGCTCAGTACTGGGCTCAAAAGATGCAGCCCTGATCTCTCTCATGATAGCAGGTGGTTAAGTAGAAATTCGCTGCTCGGCTGACCCAGCAGGAGCAAAGGTATGCTAAAAATGTATGCAGAACCAAGCTTTTCAGTGAAGAGCAGCCAGGCACATTTTAGCACGTTTCACTTGTAAGTGGGGCTGGAAACGCTTTTCAGGCTTAGTACTGGGCTCAAAAGAAGCAGCTCTAATGTCTCTCATGATAGCAGGTGGTTAAGTAGAAATTCGCTGCTCGGCTGACCCAGCAGGAGCAAACGTATGCTAAAAATTTATGCAGAACCAAGATTTTCAGTGAAGACCAGCCAGGCACATTTTAGCAAGTTTCACTTGTAAGTGGGGTTGGAAACGCTTTTCAGGCTCAGTACTGGGCTCAAAAGATGCAGCCCTGATGTCTCTCATGATAGCAGGTGGTTAAGTAGAAATTTGCTGCTCGGCTGACCCAGCAGGAGCAAACGTATGATAAAAATGTGTGCAGAACCAAGCTTTTCAGTGAAGAGCAGCTTTAGCAAGTTTCACTTGTAAGTGGGGTGGGAAACGCTTTTCAGGCTCAGTACTGGGCTCAAAAGATGCAGCCCTGATGTGTCTCATGATAGCAGTTGGTTAAGTAGAAATTCACTGCTCGGCTAACCCAGCAGGAGCAAATGTATGCCAAAAATGTATGCAGAACCAAGCTTTTCAGTGAAGAGCAGAGAGGCACATTTTAGCAAGTTTCACTTGTAAGTGGGGTGGGAAACGCTTTTCAGGCTCAGTACTGGGCTCAAAAGATGCAGCCCTTATGTCTCTCATGATAGCAGGTGGTTAAGTAGAAATTTGCTGCTCGGCTGGCCCAGCAGGAGCAAACGTATGCTAAAAATGTATGCAGAACCAAGCATTTCAGTGAAAAGCAGCCAGGCACATTTTAGCAAGTTTCACTTGTAAGTGGGGTTGGAAACGCTTTTCAGCTCAGTACTGGGCTCAAAAGATGCAGCCCTGATGTCTCTCTGATAGCAGGTGGTTAAGTAGAAATGTGCTGCTCAGCTGACCCAGCAGGAGCAAACGTATGCTAAAAATGTATGCAGAACCAAGCTTTTCAGTGAAGAGCAGCCAGGCACATTTTAGCAAGTTTCACTTGTAAGTGGGGTTGGAAACACTTTTCAGGCTCAGTACTGGGCTGAAAAGATGCAGCCCTGATGTCTCTCATGATAGCAGGTGGTTAAGTAGAAATTTGCTGCTCGGCTGACCCAGCAGGAGCAAACGTATGCTAAAAATGTATGCAGAACCAAGCTTTTCAGTGAAGAGCAGCCAGGTACATTTTAGCAGGTTTCACTTGTAAGTGGGGTTGGAAACGCTTTTCAGGCTCAGTACTGGGCTCAAAAGATGCAGCCCTGATGTCTCTCATGATAGCAGGTGGTTAAGTAGAAATTTGCTGCTCGGCTGACCCAGCAGGAGCAAACGTATGCTAAAAATGTGTGCAGAACCAAGCTTTTCAGTGAAGAGCAGCCAGGCACAAGTTTCACTTGTAAGTGGGGTTGGAAATGCTTTTCAGGCTCAGTACTGGCCTCAAAAGATGCAGCCCTGATGTCTCTCATGATAGCAGGTGGTTAAGTAGAAATTTGCTGCTCGGCTGACCCAGCAGGAGCAAACCTATGCCAAAAATGTACGCAGAATCAGCTTTTCAGTGAAGAGCAGAGAGGCACATTTTAGCAAGTTTCACTTGTAAGTGGGGTTGGAAACGCTTTTCAGGCTTAGTACTGGGCTCAAAAGATGCAGCTCTGATGTCTCTCATGATAGCAGGTGGTTAAGTAGAAATTCGCTGCTCGGCTGACCCTGCAGGAGCAAACGTATGCTAAAAATGTATGCAGAACCAAGCTTTTCAGTGAAGAGCAGCCAGGCACATTTTAGCACGTTTCACTTGTAAGTGGGGTTGGAAACGCTTTTCAGGCTCAGTACTGGGCTCAAAAGATGCAGCCCTGATGTCTCTCATGATAGCAGGTGGTTAAGTAGAAATTTGCTGCTCGGCTGACCCACCAGGAGCAAATGTATGCTAAAAATGTATGCAGAACCAAGCTTTTCAGTGAAGAGTAGCCAGGCACATTTTAGCAAGTTTCACTTGTAAGTGGGGTTGGAAACGCTTTTCAGGCTCAGTACTGGGCTCAAAAGATGCAGCCCTGATGTCTCTCATGATAGCAGGTGGTTAAGTAGAAATTTGTTGCTCGGCTGACCCAGCAGGAGCAAACGTATGCTAAAAATGTATGCAGAACCAAGCTTTTCAGTGAAGAGCAGCCAGGCACATTTTAGCAGGTTTCACTTGTAAGTGGGGTTGGAAACGCTTTTCAGGCTCAGTACTGGGCTCAAAAGATGCAGCCCTGATGTCTCTCATGATAGCAGGTGGTTAAGTAGAAATTTGCTGCTCCGGTGACCCAGCAGGAGCAAACGTATGCTAAAAATGTATGCAGAACCAAGCATTTCAGTGAAGAGTAGCCAGGCACATTTTAGCAAGTTTCACTTGTAAGTGGGGTTGGAAACGCTTTTCAGGCTCAGTACTGGGCTCAAAAGATGCAGCCCTGATGTCTCTCATGATAGCAGGTGGTTAAGTAGAAATTTGTTGCTCGGCTGACCCAGCAGGAGCAAACGTATGCTAAAAATGTATGCAGAACCAAGCTTTTCAGTGAAGAGCAGCCAGGCACATTTTAGCAGGTTTCACTTGTAAGTGGGGTTGGAAACGCTTTTCAGGCTCAGTACTGGGCTCAAAAGATGCAGCCCTGATGTCTCTCATGATAGCAGGTGGTTAAGTAGAAATTTGCTGCTCCGGTGACCCAGCAGGAGCAAACGTATGCTAAAAATGTATGCAGAACCAAGCATTTCAGTGAAGAGCAGCCAGGCACATTTTAGCAAGTTTCACTTGTAAGTGGGGTTGGAAACGCTTTTCAGGCTCAGTACTGGGCTCAAAAGATGCAGCCCTGATGTCTCTCATGATAGCAGGTGGTTAAGTAGAAATTTGCTGCTCGGCTGACCCAGCAGGAGCAAACGTATGCTAAAAATGTGTGCAGAACCAAGCTTTTCAGTGAAGAGCAGCCAGGCACATTTTAGCAAGTTTCACTTGTAAGTGGGGTTGGAAACGCTTTTCAGGCTCAGCACTGGGCTCAAAAGATGCAGCCCTGATGTCTCTCATGATAGCAGGTGGTTAAGTAGAAATTTGCTGCTCGGCTGGCCCAGCAGGAGCAAACGTATGCTAAAAATGTATGCAGAACCAAGCATTTCAGAGAAGAGCAGCCAGGCATATTTTAGCAAGTTTCACTTGTTGGTGGGGTTGGAAACTCTTTTCAGGCTCAGTACTGGGCTCAAAAGATGCAGCCCTGATCTCTCTCATGATAGCAGGTGGTTAAGTAGAAATTCGCTGCTCGGCTGACCCAGCAGGAGCAAAGGTATGCTAAAAATGTATGCAGAACCAAGCTTTTCAGTGAAGAGCAGCCAGGCACATTTTAGCACGTTTCACTTGTAAGTGGGGTTGGAAACGCTTTTCAGGCTCAGTACTGGGCTCAAAAGATGCAGCCCTGATGTCTCTCATGATAGCAGGTGGTTAAGTAGAAATTTGCTGCTCGGCTGACCCACCAGGAGCAAATGTATGCTAAAAATGTATGCAGAACCAAGCTTTTCAGTGAAGAGTAGCCAGGCACATTTTAGCAAGTTTCACTTGTAAGTGGGGTTGGAAACACTTTTCAGGCTCAGTACTGGGCTGAAAAGATGCAGCCCTGATGTCTCTCATGATAGCAGGTGGTTAAGTAGAAATTTGCTGCTCCGGTGACCCAGCAGGAGCAAACGTATGCTAAAAATGTATGCAGAACCAAGCATTTCAGTGAAGAGCAGCCAGGCACATTTTAGCAAGTTTCACTTGTAAGTGGGGTTGGAAACGCTTTTCAGGCTCAGTACTGGGCTCAAAAGATGCAGCCCTGATGTCTCTCATGATAGCAGGTGGTTAAGTAGAAATTTGCTGCTCGGCTGACCCAGCAGGAGCAAAGGTATGCTAAAAATGTATGCAGAACCAAGCTTTTCAGTGAAGAGCAGCCAGGCACATTTTAGCACGTTTCACTTGTAAGTGGGGTTGGAAACGCTTTTCAGGCTCAGTACTGGGCTCAAAAGATGCAGCCCTGATGTCTCTCATGATAGCAGGTGGTTAAGTAGAAATTTGCTGCTCGGCTGACCCACCAGGAGCAAATGTATGCTAAAAATGTATGCAGAACCAAGCTTTTCAGTGAAGAGTAGCCAGGCACATTTTAGCAAGTTTCACTTGTAAGTGGGGTTGGAAACACTTTTCAGGCTCAGTACTGGGCTGAAAAGATGCAGCCCTGATGTCTCTCATGATAGCAGGTGGTTAAGTAGAAATTTGCTGCTCCGGTGACCCAGCAGGAGCAAACGTATGCTAAAAATGTGTGCAGAACCAAGCTTTTCAGTGAAGAGCAGCCAGGCACATTTTAGCAAAGTTCACTTGTAAGTGGGGTTGGAAATGCTTTTCAGGCTCAGTACTGGGCTCAAAAGATGCAGCCCTGATCTCTCTCGTGAACGCAGGTGGTTAAGTAGAAATTTGCTGCTCGGCTGACCCAGCAGGAGCAAACGTATGCTAAAAATGTGTGCAGAACCGATCTTTTCAGTGAAGAGCAGCCAGGCACATTTTAGCAAAGTTCACTTGTAAGTGGGGTTGGAAATGCTTTTCAGGCTCAGTACTGGGCTCAAAAGATGCAGCCCTGATGTCTCTCATGATAGCAGGTGGTTAAGTAGAAATTTGCTGCTCGGCTGGCCCAGCAGGAGCAAACGTATGCTAAAAATGTATGGAGAACCAAGCATTTCAGAGAAGAGCAGCCAGGCATATTTTAGCAAGTTTCACTTGTTAGTGGGGTTGGAAACGCTTTTCAGGCTCAGTACTGGGCTCAAAAGATGCAGCCCTGATGTCTCTCATGATAGCAGGTGGTTAAGTAGAAATTTGCTGCTCGGCTGACCCACCAGGAGCAAATGTATGCTAAAAATGTATGCAGAACCAAGCTTTTCAGTGAAGAGTAGCCAGGCACATTTTAGCAAGTTTCACTTGTAAGTGGGGTTGGAAACACTTTTCAGGCTCAGTACTGGGCTGAAAAGATGCAGCCCTGATGTCTCTCATGATAGCAGGTGGTTAAGTAGAAATTTGCTGCTCGGCTGACCCAGCAGGAGCAAACGTATGCTAAAAATGTATGCAGAACCAAGCTTTTCAGTGAAGAGCAGCCAGGCACATTTTAGCAGGTTTCACTTGTAAGTGGGGTTGGAAACGCTTTTCAGGCTCAGTACTGGGCTCAAAAGATGCAGCCCTGATGTCTCTCATGATAGCAGGTGGTTAAGTAGAAATTTGCTGCTCGGGTGACCCAGCAGGAGCAAACGTATGCTAAAAATGTATGTAGAACCAAGCATTTCAGAGAAGAGCAGCCAGGCATATTTTAGCAAGTTTCACTTGTTGGTGGGGTTGGAAACGCTTTTCAGGCTCAGTACTGGGCTCAAAAGATGCAGCCCTGATGTCTCTCATGATAGCAGGTGGTTAAGTAGAAATTTGCTGCTCGGCTGACCCAGCAGGAGCAAACGTATGCTAAAAATGTATGCAGAACCAAGCTTTTCAGTGAAGAGCAGCCAGGTACATTTTAGCAGGTTTCACTTGTAAGTGGGGTTGGAAACGCTTTTCAGGCTCAGTACTGGGCTCAAAAGATGCAGCCCTGATGTCTCTCATGATAGCAGGTGGTTAAGTAGAAATTTGCTGCTCGGCTGACCCAGCAGGAGCAAACGTATGCTAAAAATGTGTGCAGAACCAAGCTTTTCAGTGAAGAGCAGCCAGGCACAAGTTTCACTTGTAAGTGGGGTTGGAAATGCTTTTCAGGCTCAGTACTGGCCTCAAAAGATGCAGCCCTGATGTCTCTCATGATAGCAGGTGGTTAAGTAGAAATTTGCTGCTCGGCTGACCCAGCAGGAGCAAACCTATGCCAAAAATGTACGCAGAATCAGCTTTTCAGTGAAGAGCAGAGAGGCACATTTTAGCAAGTTTCACTTGTAAGTGGGGTTGGAAACGCTTTTCAGGCTAGTACTGGGCTCAAAAGATGCAGCTCTGATGTCTCTCATGATAGCAGGTGGTTAAGTAGAAATTCGCTGCTCGGCTGACCCTGCAGGAGCAAACGTATGCTAAAAATGTATGCAGAACCAAGCTTTTCAGTGAAGAGCAGCCAGGCACATTTTAGCACGTTTCACTTGTAAGTGGGGTTGGAAACGCTTTTCAGGCTCAGTACTGGGCTCAAAAGATGCAGCCCTGATGTCTCTCATGATAGCAGGTGGTTAAGTAGAAATTTGCTGCTCGGCTGACCCACCAGGAGCAAATGTATGCTAAAAATGTATGCAGAACCAAGCTTTTCAGTGAAGAGTAGCCAGGCACATTTTAGCAAGTTTCACTTGTAAGTGGGGTTGGAAACGCTTTTCAGGCTCAGTACTGGGCTCAAAAGATGCAGCCCTGATGTCTCTCATGATAGCAGGTGGTTAAGTAGAAATTTGTTGCTCGGCTGACCCAGCAGGAGCAAACGTATGCTAAAAATGTATGCAGAACCAAGCTTTTCAGTGAAGAGCAGCCAGGCACATTTTAGCAGGTTTCACTTGTAAGTGGGGTTGGAAACGCTTTTCAGGCTCAGTACTGGGCTCAAAAGATGCAGCCCTGATGTCTCTCATGATAGCAGGTGGTTAAGTAGAAATTTGCTGCTCGGCTGACCCAGCAGGAGCAAACGTATGCTAAAAATGTGTGCAGAACCAAGCTTTTCAGTGAAGAGCAGCCAGGCACATTTTAGCAAAGTTCACTTGTAAGTGGGGTTGGAAATGCTTTTCAGGCTCAGTACTGGGCTCAAAAGATGCAGCCCTGATCTCTCTCGTGATAGCAGGTGGTTAAGTAGAAATTTGCTGCTCGGCTGACCCAGCAGGAGCAAACGTATGCTAAAAATGTGTGCAGAACCGATCTTTTCAGTGAAGAGCAGCCAGGCACATTTTAGCAAAGTTCACTTGTAAGTGGGGTTGGAAATGCTTTTCAGGCTCAGTACTGGGCTCAAAAGATGCAGCCCTGATCTCTCTCATGATAGCAGGTGGTTAAGTAGAAATTTGCTGCTCAGCTTACCCAGCAGGAGCAAACGTATGCTAAAAATGTATGCAGAACCAAGCTCTTCAGTGAAGAGCAGCCAGGCACATTTTAGCAGGTTTCACTTGTAAGTGGGGTTGGAAACGCTTTTCAGGCTCAGTACTGGGCTCAAAAGATGCAGCCCCGATCTCTCTCATGATAGCAGGTGGTTAAGTAGAAATTCGCTGCTCGGCTGACCCAGCAGGAGCAAACGTATGCCAAAAATGTATGCAGAACCAAGCTTTTCAGTGAAGAGCAGCCAGGCACATTTTAGCAAGTTTCACTTGTAAGTGGGGTTGGAAACGCTTTTCAGGCTCAGTACTGGGCTCAAAAGATGCAGCCCTGATGTCTCTCATGATAGCAGGTGGTTAAGTAGAAATTTGCTGCTCGGCTGACCCAGCAGGAGCAAACGTATGCCAAAAATGTATGCAGAACCAAGCTTTTCAGTGAAGAGCAGCCAGGCACATTTTAGCAAGTTTCACTTGTAAGTGGGGTTGGAAACGCTTTTCAGGCTCAGTACTGGGCTCAAAAGATGCAGCCCTGATGTCTCTCATGATAGCAGGTGGTTAAGTAGAAATTTGCTGCTCGGGTGACCCAGCAGGAGCAAACGTATGCTAAAAATGTATGCAGAACCAAGCATTTCAGTGAAAAGCAGCCAGGCACATTTTAGCAAGTTTCACTTGTAAGTGGGGTTGGAAACGCTTTTCAGGCTCAGTACTGGGCTGAAAAGATGCAGCCCTGATGTCTCTCATGATAGCAGGTGGTTAAGTAGAAATTTGCTGCTCGGCTGACCCACCAGGAGCAAATGTATGCTAAAAATGTATGCAGAACCAAGCTTTTCAGTGAAGAGTAGCCAGGCACATTTTAGCAAGTTTCACTTGTAAGTGGGGTTGGAAACACTTTTCAGGCTCAGTACTGGGCTGAAAAGATGCAGCCCTGATGTCTCTCATGATAGCAGGTGGTTAAGTAGAAATTTGCTGCTCGGCTGACCCAGCAGGAGCAAACGTATGCTAAAAATGTATGCAGAACCAAGCTTTTCAGTGAAGAGCAGCCAGGCACATTTTAGCAGGTTTCACTTGTAAGTGGGGTTGGAAATGCTTTTCAGGCTCAGTACTGGCCTCAAAAGATGCAGCCCTGATGTCTCTCATGATAGCAGGTGGTTAAGTAGAAATTTGCTGCTCGGCTGACCCAGCAGGAGCAAACCTATGCCAAAAATGTACGCAGAATCAGCTTTTCAGTGAAGAGCAGAGAGGCACATTTTAGCAAGTTTCACTTGTAAGTGGGGTGGGAAACGCTTTTCAGGCTCAGTACTGGGCTCAAAAGATGCAGCCCTTATGTCTCTCATGATAGCAGGTGGTTAAGTAGAAATTTGCTGCTCGGCTGGCCGAGCAGGAGCAAACGTATGCTAAAAATGTATGCAGAACCAAGCATTTCAGTGAAAAGCAGCCAGGCACATTTTAGCAAGTTTCACTTATAAGTGGGGTTGGAAACGCTTTTCAGCTCAGTACTGGGCTCAAAAGATGCAGCCCTGATCTCTCTCATGATAGCAGGTGGTTAAGTAGAAATTCGCTGCTCGGCTGACCCAGCAGGAGCAAAGGTATGCTAAAAATGTATGCAGAACCAAGCTTTTCAGTGAAGAGCAGCCAGGCACATTTTAGCAGGTTTCACTTGTAAGTGGGGTTGGAAACGCTTTTCAGGCTCAGTACTGGGCTCAAAAGATGCAGCCCTGATGTCTCTCTGATAGCAGGTGGTTAAGTAGAAATGTGCTGCTCAGCTGACCCAGCAGGAGCAAACGTATGCTAAAAATGTATGCAGAACCAAGCTTTTCAGTGAAGAGCAGCCAAGCACATTTTAGCAAGTTTCACTTGTAAGTGGGGTTGGAAACACTTTTCAGGCTCAGTACTGGGCTGAAAAGATGCAGCCCTGATGTCTCTCATGATAGCAGGTGGTTAAGTAGAAATTTGCTGCTCGGCTGACCCAGCAGGAGCAAACGTATGCTAAAAATGTATGCAGAACCAAGCTTTTCAGTGAAGAGCAGCCAGGTACATTTTAGCAGGTTTCACTTGTAAGTGGGGTTGGAAACGCTTTTCAGGCTCAGTACTGGGCTCAAAAGATGCAGCCCTGATGTCTCTCATGATAGCAGGTGGTTAAGTAGAAATTTGCTGCTCGGCTGACCCAGCAGGAGCAAACGTATGCTAAAAATGTGTGCAGAACCAAGCTTTTCAGTGAAGAGTAGCCAGGCACAAGTTTCACTTGTAAGTGGGGTTGGAAATGCTTTTCAGGCTCAGTACTGGCCTCAAAAGATGCAGCCCTGATGTCTCTCATGATAGCAGGTGGTTAAAGTAGAAATTTGCTGCTCGGCTGACCCAGCATGAGCAAACCTATGCCAAAAATGTACGCAGAATCAGCTTTTCAGTGAAGAGCAGAGAGGCACATTTTAGCAAGTTTCACTTGTAAGTGGGGTTGGAAACGCTTTTCAGGCTTAGTACTGGGCTCAAAAGATGCAGCTCTGATGTCTCTCATGATAGCAGGTGGTTAAGTAGAAATTCGCTGCTCGGCTGACCCTGCAGGAGCAAACGTATGCTAAAAATGTATGCAGAACCAAGCTTTTCAGTGAAGAGCAGCCAGGCACATTTTAGCACGTTTCACTTGTAAGTGGGGTTGGAAACGCTTTTCAGGCTCAGTACTGGGCTCAAAAGATGCAGCCCTGATGTCTCTCATGATAGCAGGTGGTTAAGTAGAAATTTGCTGCTCGGCTGACCCACCAGGAGCAAATGTATGCTAAAAATGTATGCAGAACCAAGCTTTTCAGTGAAGAGTAGCCAGGCACATTTTAGCAAGTTTCACTTGTAAGTGGGGTTGGAAACGCTTTTCAGGCTCAGTACTGGGCTCAAAAGATGCAGCCCTGATGTCTCTCATGATAGCAGGTGGTTAAGTAGAAATTTGCTGCTCCGGTGACCCAGCAGGAGCAAACGTATGCTAAAAATGTATGCAGAACCAAGCATTTCAGTGAAGAGCAGCCAGGCACATTTTAGCAAGTTTCACTTGTAAGTGGGGTTGGAAACGCTTTTCAGGCTCAGTACTGGGCTCAAAAGATGCAGCCCTGATGTCTCTCATGATAGCAGGTGGTTAAGTAGAAATTTGCTGCTCGGCTGACCCAGCAGGAGCAAACGTATGCTAAAAATGTGTGCAGAACCAAGCTTTTCAGTGAAGAGCAGCCAGGCACATTTTAGCAAAGTTCACTTGTAAGTGGGGTTGGAAATGCTTTTCAGGCTCAGTACTGGGCTCAAAAGATGCAGCCCTGATCTCTCTCGTGAACGCAGGTGGTTAAGTAGAAATTTGCTGCTCGGCTGACCCAGCAGGAGCAAACGTATGCTAAAAATGTGTGCAGAACCGATCTTTTCAGTGAAGAGCAGCCAGGCACATTTTAGCAAAGTTCACTTGTAAGTGGGGTTGGAAATGCTTTTCAGGCTCAGTACTGGGCTCAAAAGATGCAGCCCTGATGTCTCTCATGATAGCAGGTGGTTAAGTAGAAATTTGCTGCTCGGCTAACCCAGCAGGAGCGAACATATGCTAAAAATGTATGCAGAACCAAGCTTTTCAGTGAAGAGCAGCCAGGCACATTTTAGCAAGTTTCCTTGTAAGTGGGGTTGGAAATGCTTTTCAGGCTCAGTACTGGGCTCAAAAGATGCAGCCCTGATCTCTCTCATGATAGCAGGTGGTTAAGTAGAAATTTGCTGCTCAGCTTACCCAGCAGGAGCAAACGTATGCTAAAAATGTATGCAGAACCAAGCTCTTCAGTGAAGAGCAGCCAGGCACATTTTAGCAGGTTTCACTTGTAAGTGGGGTTGGAAATGCTTTTCAGGCTCAGTACTGGGCTCAAAAGATGCAGCCCCGATCTCTCTCATGATAGCAGGTGGTTAAGTAGAAATTCGCTGCTCGGCTGACCCAGCAGGAGCAAACGTATGCCAAAAATGTATGCAGAACCAAGCTTTTCAGTGAAGAGCAGCCAGGCACATTTTAGCAAGTTTCACTTGTAAGTGGGGTTGGAAACGCTTTTCAGGCTCAGCACTGGGCTCAAAAGATGCAGCCCTGATGTCTCTCATGATAGCAGGTGGTTAAGTAGAAATTTGCTGCTCGGCTGGCCCAGCAGGAGCAAACGTATGCTAAAAATGTATGCAGAACCAAGCATTTCAGAGAAGAGCAGCCAGGCATATTTTAGCAAGTTTCACTTGTTGGTGGGGTTGGAAACGCTTTTCAGGCTCAGTACTGGGCTCAAAAGATGCAGCCCTGATGTCTCTCATGATAGCAGGTGGTTAAGTAGAAATTTGCTGCTCGGGTGACCCAGCAGGAGCAAACGTATGCTAAAAATGTATGCAGAACCAAGCATTTCAGTGAAAAGCAGCCAGGCACATTTTAGCAAGTTTCACTTGTAAGTGGGGTTGGAAACGCTTTTCAGGCTCAGTACTGGGCTCAAAAGATGCAGCCCTGATCTCTCTCATGATAGCAGGTGGTTAAGTAGAAATTCGCTGCTCGGCTGACCCAGCAGGAGCAAAGGTATGCTAAAAATGTATGCAGAACCAAGCTTTTCAGTGAAGAGCAGCCAGGCACATTTTAGCACGTTTCACTTGTAAGTGGGGTTGGAAACGCTTTTCAGGCTCAGTACTGGGCTCAAAAGATGCAGCCCTGATGTCTCTCATGATAGCAGGTGGTTAAGTAGAAATTTGCTGCTCGGCTGACCCACCAGGAGCAAATGTATGCTAAAAATGTATGCAGAACCAAGCTTTTCAGTGAAGAGTAGCCAGGCACATTTTAGCAAGTTTCACTTGTAAGTGGGGTTGGAAACACTTTTCAGGCTCAGTACTGGGCTGAAAAGATGCAGCCCTGATGTCTCTCATGATAGCAGGTGGTTAAGTAGAAATTTGCTGCTCCGGTGACCCAGCAGGAGCAAACGTATGCTAAAAATGTATGCAGAACCAAGCATTTCAGTGAAGAGCAGCCAGGCACATTTTAGCAAGTTTCACTTGTAAGTGGGGTTGGAAACGCTTTTCAGGCTCAGTACTGGGCTCAAAAGATGCAGCCCTGATGTCTCTCATGATAGCAGGTGGTTAAGTAGAAATTTGCTGCTCGGCTGACCCAGCAGGAGCAAAGGTATGCTAAAAATGTATGCAGAACCAAGCTTTTCAGTGAAGAGCAGCCAGGCAAATTTTAGCACGTTTCACTTGTAAGTGGGGTTGGAAACGCTTTTCAGGCTCAGTACTGGGCTCAAAAGATGCAGCCCTGATGTCTCTCATGATAGCAGGTGGTTAAGTAGAAATTTGCTGCTCCGGTGACCCAGCAGGAGCAAACGTATGCTAAAAATGTATGCAGAACCAAGCATTTCAGTGAAGAGCAGCCAGGCACATTTTAGCAAGTTTCACTTGTAAGTGGGGTTGAAAACGCTTTTCAGGCTCAGTACCGGGCTCAAAAGATGCAGCCCTGATGTCTCTCATGATAGCAGGTGGTTAAGTAGAAATTTGCTGCTCGGCTGACCCAGCAGGAGCAAACGTATGCTAAAA
Organism: Lissotriton helveticus; assembly: GCF_964261635.1. Lineage (NCBI taxonomy): Eukaryota > Metazoa > Chordata > Amphibia > Caudata > Salamandridae > Lissotriton > Lissotriton helveticus. The sequence goes on along the minus strand of NC_136065.1, from coordinate 743,481,150 downwards.
ATGTGTGCAGAACCAAGCTTTTCAGTGAAGAGCAGCCAGGCACATTTTAGCAAAGTTCACTTGTAAGTGGGGTTGGAAATGCTTTTCAGGCTCAGTACTGGGCTCAAAAGATGCAGCCCTGATCTCTCTCGTGAACGCAGGTGGTTAAGTAGAAATTTGCTGCTCGGCTGACCCAGCAGGAGCAAACGTATGCTAAAAATGTGTGCAGAACCGATCTTTTCAGTGAAGAGCAGCCAGGCACATTTTAGCAAAGTTCACTTGTAAGTGGGGTTGGAAATGCTTTTCAGGCTCAGTACTGGGCTCAAAAGATGCAGCCCTGATGTCTCTCATGATAGCAGGTGGTTAAGTAGAAATTTGCTGCTCGGCTAACCCAGCAGGAGCAAACATATGCTAAAAATGTATGCAGAACCAAGCTTTTCAGTGAAGAGCAGCCAGGCACATTTTAGCAAGTTTCCTTGTAAGTGGGGTTGGAAATGCTTTTCAGGCTCAGTACTGGGCTCAAAAGATGCAGCCCTGATCTCTCTCATGATAGCAGGTGGTTAAGTAGAAATTTGCTGCTCAGCTTACCCAGCAGGAGCAAATGTATGCTAAAAATGTATGCAGAACCAAGCTCTTCAGTGAAGAGCAGCCAGGCACATTTGAGCAGGTTTCACTTGTAAGTGGGGTTGGAAACGCTTTTCAGGCTCAGTACTGGGCTCAAAAGATGCAGCCCCGATCTCTCTCATGATAGCAGGTGGTTAAGTAGAAATTCGCTGCTCGGCTGACCCAGCAGGAGCAAACGTATGCCAAAAATGTATGCAGAACCAAGCTTTTCAGTGAAGAGCAGCCAGGCACATTTTAGCAAGTTTCACTTGTAAGTGGGGTTGGAAACGCTTTTCAGGCTCAGCACTGGGCTCAAAAGATGCAGCCCTGATGTCTCTCATGATAGCAGGTGGTTAAGTAGAAATTTGCTGCTCGGCTGGCCCAGCAGGAGCAAACGTATGCTAAAAATGTATGCAGAACCAAGCATTTCAGAGAAGAGCAGCCAGGCATATTTTAGCAGGTTTCACTTGTTGGTGGGGTTGGAAACGCTTTTCAGGCTCAGTACTGGGCTCAAAAGATGCAGCCCTGATCTCTCTCATGATAGCAGGTGGTTAAGTAGAAATTTGCTGCTCGGGTGACCCAGCAGGAGCAAACGTATGCTAAAAATGTATGCAGAACCAAGCATTTCAGTGAAAAGCAGCCAGGCACATTTTAGCAAGTTTCACTTGTAAGTGGGGTTGGAAACGCTTTTCAGGCTCAGTACTGGGCTCAAAAGATGCAGCCCTGATGTCTCTCATGATAGCAGGTGGTTAAGTAGAAATTTGCTGCTCGGCTGACCCAGCAGGAGCAAAGGTATGCTAAAAATGTATGCAGAACCAAGCTTTTCAGTGAAGAGCAGCCAGGCACATTTTAGCACGTTTCACTTGTAAGTGGGGTTGGAAACGCTTTTCAGGCTCAGTACTGGGCTCAAAAGATGCAGCCCTGATGTCTCTCATGATAGCAGGTGGTTAAGTAGAAATTTGCTGCTCCGGTGACCCAGCAGGAGCAAACGTATGCTAAAAATGTATGCAGAACCAAGCATTTCAGTGAAGAGCAGCCAGGCACATTTTAGCAAGTTTCACTTGTAAGTGGGGTTGGAAACGCTTTTCAGGCTCAGTACTGGGCTCAAAAGATGCAGCCCTGATGTCTCTCATGATAGCAGGTGGTTAAGTAGAAATTTGCTGCTCGGCTGACCCAGCAGGAGCAAACGTATGCTAAAAATGTGTGCAGAACCAAGCTTTTCAGTGAAGAGCAGCCAGGCACATTTTAGCAAAGTTCACTTGTAAGTGGGGTTGGAAATGCTTTTCAGGCTCAGTACTGGGCTCAAAAGATGCAGCCCTGATCTCTCTCGTGAACGCAGGTGGTTAAGTAGAAATTTGCTGCTCGGCTGACCCAGCAGGAGCAAACGTATGCTAAAAATGTGTGCAGAACCGATCTTTTCAGTGAAGAGCAGCCAGGCACATTTTAGCAAAGTTCACTTGTAAGTGGGGTTGGAAATGCTTTTCAGGCTCAGTACTGGGCTCAAAAGATGCAGCCCTGATGTCTCTCATGATAGCAGGTGGTTAAGTAGAAATTTGCTGCTCGGCTAACCCAGCAGGAGCAAACATATGCTAAAAATGTATGCAGAACCAAGCTTTTCAGTGAAGAGCAGCCAGGCACATTTTAGCAAGTTTCCTTGTAAGTGGGGTTGGAAATGCTTTTCAGGCTCAGTACTGGGCTCAAAAGATGCAGCCCTGATCTCTCTCATGATAGCAGGTGGTTAAGTAGAAATTTGCTGCTCAGCTTACCCAGCAGGAGCAAATGTATGCTAAAAATGTATGCAGAACCAAGCTCTTCAGTGAAGAGCAGCCAGGCACATTTTAGCAGGTTTCACTTGTAAGTGGGGTTGGAAACGCTTTTCAGGCTCAGTACTGGGCTCAAAAGATGCAGCCCCGATCTCTCTCATGATAGCAGGTGGTTAAGTAGAAATTCGCTGCTCGGCTGACCCAGCAGGAGCAAACGTATGCCAAAAATGTATGCAGAACCAAGCTTTTCAGTGAAGAGCAGCCAGGCACATTTTAGCAAGTTTCACTTGTAAGTGGGGTTGGAAACGCTTTTCAGGCTCAGCACTGGGCTCAAAAGATGCAGCCCTGATGTCTCTCATGTTAGCAGGTGGTTAAGTAGAAATTTGCTGCTCGGCTGGCCCAGCAGGAGCAAACGTATGCTAAAAATGTATGCAGAACCAAGCATTTCAGAGAAGAGCAGCCAGGCATATTTTAGCAGGTTTCACTTGTTGGTGGGGTTGGAAACGCTTTTCAGGCTCAGTACTGGGCTCAAAAGATGCAGCCCTGATCTCTCTCATGATAGCAGGTGGTTAAGTAGAAGTTTGCTGCTCGGGTGACCAAGCAGGAGCAAACGTATGCTAAAAATGTATGCAGAACCAAGCATTTCAGTGAAAAGCAGCCAGGCACATTTTAGCAAGTTTCACTTGTAAGTGGGGTTGGAAACGCTTTTCAGGCTCAGTACTGGGCTCAAAAGATGCAGCCCTGATGTCTCTCATGATAGCAGGTGGTTAAGTAGAAATTTGCTGCTCGGCTGACCCAGCAGGAGCAAAGGTATGCTAAAAATGTATGCAGAACCAAGCTTTTCAGTGAAGAGCAGCCAGGCACATTTTAGCACGTTTCACTTGTAAGTGGGGTTGGAAACGCTTTTCAGGCTCAGTACTGGGCTCAAAAGATGCAGCCCTGATGTCTCTCATGATAGCAGGTGGTTAAGTAGAAATTTGCTGCTCGGCTGACCCACCAGGAGCAAATGTATGCTAAAAATGTATGCAGAACCAAGCTTTTCAGTGAAGAGCAGCCAGGCACATTTTAGCAGGTTTCACTTGTAAGTGGGGTTGGAAACGCTTTTCAGGCTCAGTACTGGGCTCAAAAGATGCAGCCCTGATGTCTCTCATGATAGCAGGTGGTTAAGTAGAAATGTGCTGCTCGGGTGACCCAGCAGGAGCAAACGTATGCTAAAAATGTATGTAGAACCAAGCATTTCAGAGAAGAGCAGCCAGGCATATTTGAGCAAGTTTCACTTGTTGGTGGGGTTGGAAACGCTTTTCAGGCTCAGTACTGGGCTCAAAAGATGCAGCCCTGATGTCTCTCATGATAGCAGGTGGTTAAGTAGAAATTTGCTGCTCGGCTGACCCAGCAGGAGCAAACGTATGCTAAAAATGTATGCAGAACCAAGCTTTTCAGTGAAGAGCAGCCAGGTACATTTTAGCAGGTTTCACTTGTAAGTGTGGTTGGAAACGCTTTTCAGGCTCAGTACTGGGCTCAAAAGATGCAGCCCTGATGTCTCTCATGATAGCAGGTGGTTAAGTAGAAATTTGCTGCTCGGGTGACCCAGCAGGAGCAAACGTATGCTAAAAATGTATGTAGAACCAAGCATTTCAGAGAAGAGCAGCCAGGCATATTTTAGCAAGTTTCACTTGTTGGTGGGGTTGGAAACGCTTTTCAGGCTCAGTACTGGGCTCAAAAGATGCAGCCCTGATGTCTCTCATGATAGCAGGTGGTTAAGTAGAAATTTGCTGCTCGGCTGACCCAGCAGGAGCAAACGTATGCTAAAAATGTATGCAGAACCAAGCTTTTCAGTGAAGAGCAGCCAGGTACATTTTAGCAGGTTTCACTTGTAAGTGGGGTTGGAAACGCTTTTCAGGCTCAGTACTGGGCTCAAAAGATGCAGCCCTGATGTCTCTCATGATAGCAGGTGGTTAAGTAGAAATTTGCTGCTCGGCTGACCCAGCAGGAGCAAACGTATGCTAAAAATGTGTGCAGAACCAAGCTTTTCAGTGAAGAGCAGCCAGGCACAAGTTTCACTTGTAAGTGGGGTTGGAAATGCTTTTCAGGCTCAGTACTGGCCTCAAAAGATGCAGCCCTGATGTCTCTCATGATAGCAGGTGGTTAAGTAGAAATTTGCTGCTCGGCTGACCCAGCAGGAGCAAACCTATGCCAAAAATGTACGCAGAATCAGCTTTTCAGTGAAGAGCAGAGAGGCACATTTTAGCAAGTTTCACTTGTAAGTGGGGTTGGAAACGCTTTTCAGGCTCAGTACTGGGCTCAAAAGATGCAGCCCTGATGTCTCTCATGATAGCAGGTGGTTAAGTAGAAATTTGCTGCTCGGCTGACCCACCAGGAGCAAATGTATGCTAAAAATGTATGCAGAACCAAGCGTTTCAGTGAAGAGTAGCCAGGCACATTTTAGCAAGTTTCACTTGTAAGTGGGGTTGGAAACGCTTTTCAGGCTCAGTACTGGGCTGAAAAGATGCAGCCCTGATGTCTCTCATGATAGCAGGTGGTTAAGTAGAAATTTGCTGCTCGGCTGACCCAGCAGGAGCAAACGTATGCTAAAAATGTATGCAGAACCAAGCTTTTCAGTGAAGAGCAGCCAGGCACATTTTAGCAGGTTTCACTTGTAAGTGGGGTTGGAAATGCTTTTCAGGCTCAGTACTGGCCTCAAAAGATGCAGCCCTGATGTCTCTCATGATAGCAGGTGGTTAAGTAGAAATTTGCTGCTCGGCTGACCCAGCAGGAGCAAACCTATGCCAAAAATGTACGCAGAATCAGCTTTTCAGTGAAGAGCAGAGAGGCACATTTTAGCAAGTTTCACTTGTAAGTGGGGTTGGAAACGCTTTTCAGGCTAGTACTGGGCTCAAAAGATGCAGCTCTGATGTCTCTCATGATAGCAGGTGGTTAAGTAGAAATTCGCTGCTCGGCTGACCCTGCAGGAGCAAACGTATGCTAAAAATGTATGCAGAACCAAGCTTTTCAGTGAAGAGCAGCCAGGCACATTTTAGCACGTTTCACTTGTAAGTGGGGTTGGAAACGCTTTTCAGGCTCAGTACTGGGCTCAAAAGATGCAGCCCTGATGTCTCTCATGATAGCAGGTGGTTAAGTAGAAATTTGCTGCTCGGCTGACCCACCAGGAGCAAATGTATGCTAAAAATGTATGCAGAACCAAGCTTTTCAGTGAAGAGTAGCCAGGCACATTTTAGCAAGTTTCACTTGTAAGTGGGGTTGGAAACGCTTTTCAGGCTCAGTACTGGGCTCAAAAGATGCAGCCCTGATGTCTCTCATGATAGCAGGTGGTTAAGTAGAAATTTGCTGCTCCGGTGACCCAGCAGGAGCAAACGTATGCTAAAAATGTATGCAGAACCAAGCATTTCAGTGAAGAGCAGCCAGGCACATTTTAGCAAGTTTCACTTGTAAGTGGGGTTGGAAACGCTTTTCAGGCTCAGTACTGGGCTCAAAAGATGCAGCCTGATGTCTCTCATGATAGCAGGTGGTTAAGTAGAAATTTGCTGCTCGGCTGACCCAGCAGGAGCAAACGTATGCTAAAAATGTGTGCAGAACCAAGCTTTTCAGTGAAGAGCAGCCAGGCACATTTTAGCAAAGTTCACTTGTAAGTGGGGTTGGAAATGCTTTTCAGGCTCAGTACTGGGCTCAAAAGATGCAGCCCTGATCTCTCTCGTGATAGCAGGTGGTTAAGTAGAAATTTGCTGCTCGGCTGACCCAGCAGGAGCAAACGTATGCTAAAAATGTGTGCAGAACCGATCTTTTCAGTGAAGAGCAGCCAGGCACATTTTAGCAAAGTTCACTTGTAAGTGGGGTTGGAAATGCTTTTCAGGCTCAGTACTGGGCTCAAAAGATGCAGCCCTGATGTCTCTCATGATAGCAGGTGGTTAAGTAGAAATTTGCTGCTCGGCTAACCCAGCAGGAGCAAACATATGCTAAAAATGTATGCAGAACCAAGCTTTTCAGTGAAGAGCAGCCAGGCACATTTTAGCACGTTTCACTTGTAAGTGGGGTTGGAAACGCTTTTCAGGCTCAGTACTGGGCTCAAAAGATGCAGCCCTGATCTCTCTCATGATAGCAGGTGGTTAAGTAGAAGTTTGCTGCTCGGGTGACCCAGCAGGAGCAAACGTATGCTAAAAATGTATGCAGAACCAAGCATTTCAGTGAAAAGCAGCCAGGCACATTTTAGCAAGTTTCACTTGTAAGTGGGGTTGGAAACGCTTTTCAGGCTCAGTACTGGGCTCAAAAGATGCAGCCCTGATGTCTCTCATGATAGCAGGTGGTTAAGTAGAAATTTGCTGCTCGGCTGACCCAGCAGGAGCAAAGGTATGCTAAAAATGTATGCAGAACCAAGCTTTTCAGTCAAGAGCAGCCAGGCACATTTTAGCACGTTTCACTTGTAAGTGGGGTTGGAAACGCTTTTCAGGCTCAGTACTGGGCTCAAAAGATGCAGCCCTGATGTCTCTCATGATAGCAGGTGGTTAAGTAGAAATTTGCTGCTCGGCTGACCCACCAGGAGCAAATGTATGCTAAAAATGTATGCAGAACCAAGCTTTTCAGTGAAGAGCAGCCAGGCACATTTTAGCAGGTTTCACTTGTAAGTGGGGTTGGAAACGCTTTTCAGGCTCAGTACTGGGCTCAAAAGATGCAGCCCTGATGTCTCTCATGATAGCAGGTGGTTAAGTAGAAATGTGCTGCTCGGGTGACCCAGCAGGAGCAAACGTATGCTAAAAATGTATGTAGAACCAAGCATTTCAGAGAAGAGCAGCCAGGCATATTTGAGCAAGTTTCACTTGTTGGTGGGGTTGGAAACGCTTTTCAGGCTCAGTACTGGGCTCAAAAGATGCAGCCCTGATGTCTCTCATGATAGCAGGTGGTTAAGTAGAAATTTGCTGCTCGGCTGACCCAGCAGGAGCAAACGTATGCTAAAAATGTATGCAGAACCAAGCTTTTCAGTGAAGAGCAGCCAGGTACATTTTAGCAGGTTTCACTTGTAAGTGGGGTTGGAAACGCTTTTCAGGCTCAGTACTGGGCTCAAAAGATGCAGCCCTGATGTCTCTCATGATAGCAGGTGGTTAAGTAGAAATTTGCTGCTCGGGTGACCCAGCAGGAGCAAACGTATGCTAAAAATGTATGTAGAACCAAGCATTTCAGAGAAGAGCAGCCAGGCATATTTTAGCAAGTTTCACTTGTTGGTGGGGTTGGAAACGCTTTTCAGGCTCAGTACTGGGCTCAAAAGATGCAGCCCTGATGTCTCTCATGATAGCAGGTGGTTAAGTAGAAATCTGCTGCTCGGCTGACCCAGCAGGAGCAAACGTATGCTAAAAATGTATGCAGAACCAAGCTTTTCAGTGAAGAGCAGCCAGGTACATTTTAGCAGGTTTCACTTGTAAGTGGGGTTGGAAACGCTTTTCAGGCTCAGTACTGGGCTCAAAAGATGCAGCCCTGATGTCTCTCATGATAGCAGGTGGTTAAGTAGAAATTTGCTGCTCGGCTGACCCAGCAGGAGCAAACGTATGCTAAAAATGTGTGCAGAACCAAGCTTTTCAGTGAAGAGCAGCCAGGCACAAGTTTCACTTGTAAGTGGGGTTGGAAATGCTTTTCAGGCTCAGTACTGGCCTCAAAAGATGCAGCCCTGATGTCTCTCATGATAGCAGGTGGTTAAGTAGAAATTTGCTGCTCGGCTGACCCAGCAGGAGCAAACCTATGCCAAAAATGTACGCAGAATCAGCTTTTCAGTGAAGAGCAGAGAGGCACATTTTAGCAAGTTTCACTTGTAAGTGGGGTTGGAAACGCTTTTCAGGCTCAGTACTGGGCTCAAAAGATGCAGCCCTGATGTCTCTCATGATAGCAGGTGGTTAAGTAGAAATTTGCTGCTCGGCTGACCCACCAGGAGCAAATGTATGCTAAAAATGTATGCAGAACCAAGCTTTTCAGTGAAGAGTAGCCAGGCACATTTTAGCAAGTTTCACTTGTAAGTGGGGTTGGAAACGCTTTTCAGGCTCAGTACTGGGCTGAAAAGATGCAGCCCTGATGTCTCTCATGATAGCAGGTGGTTAAGTAGAAATTTGCTGCTCGGCTGACCCAGCAGGAGCAAACGTATGCTAAAAATGTATGCAGAACCAAGCTTTTCAGTGAAGAGCAGCCAGGCACATTTTAGCAGGTTTCACTTGTAAGTGGGGTTGGAAATGCTTTTCAGGCTCAGTACTGGCCTCAAAAGATGCAGCCCTGATGTCTCTCATGATAGCAGGTGGTTAAGTAGAAATTTGCTGCTCGGCTGACCCAGCAGGAGCAAACCTATGCCAAAAATGTACGCAGAATCAGCTTTTCAGTGAAGAGCAGAGAGGCACATTTTAGCAAGTTTCACTTGTAAGTGGGGTTGGAAACGCTTTTCAGGCTAGTACTGGGCTCAAAAGATGCAGCTCTGATGTCTCTCATGATAGCAGGTGGTTAAGTAGAAATTCGCTGCTCGGCTGACCCTGCAGGAGCAAACGTATGCTAAAAATGTATGCAGAACCAAGCTTTTCAGTGAAGAGCAGCCAGGCACATTTTAGCACGTTTCACTTGTAAGTGGGGTTGGAAACGCTTTTCAGGCTCAGTACTGGGCTCAAAAGATGCAGCCCTGATGTCTCTCGTGATAGCAGGTGGTTAAGTAGAAATTTGCTGCTCGGCTGACCCACCAGGAGCAAATGTATGCTAAAAATGTATGCAGAACCAAGCTTTTCAGTGAAGAGTAGCCAGGCACATTTTAGCAAGTTTCACTTGTAAGTGGGGTTGGAAACGCTTTTCAGGCTCAGTACTGGGCTCAAAAGATGCAGCCCTGATGTCTCTCATGATAGCAGGTGGTTAAGTAGAAATTTGCTGCTCCGGTGACCCAGCAGGAGCAAACGTATGCTAAAAATGTATGCAGAACCAAGCATTTCAGTGAAGAGCAGCCAGGCACATTTTAGCAAGTTTCACTTGTAAGTGGGGTTGGAAACGCTTTTCAGGCTCAGTACTGGGCTCAAAAGATGCAGCCCTGATGTCTCTCATGATAGCAGGTGGTTAAGTAGAAATTTGCTGCTCGGCTGACCCAGCAGGAGCAAACGTATGCTAAAAATGTGTGCAGAACCAAGCTTTTCAGTGAAGAGCAGCCAGGCACATTTTAGCAAAGTTCACTTGTAAGTGGGGTTGGAAATGCTTTTCAGGCTCAGTACTGGGCTCAAAAGATGCAGCCCTGATCTCTCTCGTGATAGCAGGTGGTTAAGTAGAAATTTGCTGCTCGGCTGACCCAGCAGGAGCAAACGTATGCTAAAAATGTGTGCAGAACCGATCTTTTCAGTGAAGAGCAGCCAGGCACATTTTAGCAAAGTTCACTTGTAAGTGGGGTTGGAAATGCTTTTCAGGCTCAGTACTGGGCTCAAAAGATGCAGCCCTGATGTCTCTCATGATAGCAGGTGGTTAAGTAGAAATTTGCTGCTCGGCTAACCCAGCAGGAGCAAACATATGCTAAAAATGTATGCAGAACCAAGCTTTTCAGTGAAGAGCAGCCAGGCACATTTTAGCAAGTTTCACTTGTAAGTGGGGTTGGAAACGCTTTTCAGGCTCAGTACTGGGCTCAAAAGATGCAGCCCCGATCTCTCTCATGATAGCAGGTGGTTAAGTAGAAATTCGCTGCTCAGCTTACCCAGCAGGAGCAAACGTATGCCAAAAATGTATGCAGAACCAAGCTCTTCAGTGAAGATCAGCCAGGCACATTTTAGCAGGTTTCACTTGTAAGTGGGGTTGGAAACGCTTTTCAGGCTCAGTACTGGGCTCAAAAGATGCAGCCCTGATGTCTCTCATGATAGCAGGTGGTTAAGTAGAAATTTGCTGCTCGGCTGACCCAGCAGGAGCAAACGTATGCCAAAAATGTATGCAGAACCAAGCTTTTCAGTGAAGAGCAGCCAGGCACATTTTAGCAAGTTTCACTTGTAAGTGGGGTTGGAAACGCTTTTCAGGCTCAGCACTGGGCTCAAAAGATGCAGCCCTGATGTCTCTCATGATAGCAGGTGGTTAAGTAGAAATTTGCTGCTCGGCTGGCCCAGCAGGAGCAAACGTATGCTAAAAATGTATGCAGAACCAAGCATTTCAGAGAAGAGCAGCCAGGCATATTTTAGCAAGTTTCACTTGTTGGTGGGGTTGGAAACGCTTTTCAGGCTCAGTACTGGGCTCAAAAGATGCAGCCCTGATGTCTCTCATGATAGCTGGTGGTTAAGTAGAAATTTGCTGCTCGGGTGACCCAGCAGGAGCAAACGTATGCTAAAAATGTATGCAGAACGAAGCATTTCAGTGAAGAGCAGCCAGGCACATTTTAGCAAGTTTCACTTGTAAGTTGGGTTGGAAACGCTTTTCAGGCTCAGTACTGGGCTCAAAAGATGCAGCCCTGATGTCTCTCATGATAGCAGGTGGTTAAGTAGAAATTTGCTGCTCGGCTGACCCAGCAGGAGCAAACGTATGCTAAAAATGTGTGCAGAACCAAGCTTTTCAGTGAAGAGCAGCCAGGCACATTTTAGCAAAGTTCACTTGTAAGTGGGGTTGGAAATGCTTTTCAGGCTCAGTACTGGGCTCAAAAGATGCAGCCCTGATCTCTCTCGTGATAGCAGGTGGTTAAGTAGAAATTTGCTGCTCGGCTGACCCAGCAGGAGCAAACGTATGCTAAAAATGTGTGCAGAACCGATCTTTTCAGTGAAGAGCAGCCAGGCACATTTTAGCAAAGTTCACTTGTAAGTGGGGTTGGAAATGCTTTTCAGGCTCAGTACTGGGCTCAAAAGATGCAGCCCTGATGTCTCTCATGATAGCAGGTGGTTAAGTAGAAATTTGCTGCTCGGCTAACCCAGCAGGAGCAAACATATGCTAAAAATGTATGCAGAACCAAGCTTTTTAGTGAAGAGCAGCCAGGCACATTTTAGCAAGTTTCACTTGTAAGTGGGGTTGGAAACGCTTTTCAGGCTCAGTACTGGGCTCAAAAGATGCAGCCCCGATCTCTCTCATGATAGCAGGTGGTTAAGTAGAAATTCGCTGCTCAGCTTACCCAGCAGGAGCAAACGTATGCCAAAAATGTATGCAGAACCAAGCTCTTCAGTGAAGATCAGCCAGGCACATTTTAGCAGGTTTCACTTGTAAGTGGGGTTGGAAACGCTTTTCAGGCTCAGTACTGGGCTCAAAAGATGCAGCCCTGATGTCTCTCATGATAGCAGGTGGTTAAGTAGAAATTTGCTGCTCGGCTGACCCAGCAGGAGCAAACGTATGCCAAAAATGTATGCAGAACCAAGCTTTTCAGTGAAGAGCAGCCAGGCACATTTTAGCAAGTTTCACTTGTAAGTGGGGTTGGAAACGCTTTTCAGGCTCAGCACTGGGCTCAAAAGATGCAGCCCTGATGTCTCTCATGATAGCAGGTGGTTAAGTAGAAATTTGCTGCTCGGCTGGCCCAGCAGGAGCAAACGTATGCTAAAAATGTATGCAGAACCAAGCATTTCAGAGAAGAGCAGCCAGGCATATTTTAGCAAGTTTCACTTGTTGGTGGGGTTGGAAACGCTTTTCAGGCTCAGTACTGGGCTCAAAAGATGCAGCCCTGATGTCTCTCATGATAGCAGGTGGTTAAGTAGAAATTTGCTGCTCGGGTGACCCAGCAGGAGCAAACGTATGCTAAAAATGTATGCAGAACCAAGCTTTTCAGTGAAGAGCAGCCAGGCACATTTTAGCACATTTCACTTGTAAGTGGGGTTGGAAACGCTTTTCAGGCTCAGTACTGGGCTCAAAAGATGCAGCCCTGTTGTCTCTCATGATAGCAGGTGGTTAAGTAGAAATTTGTTGCTCGGCTGACCCAGCAGGAGCAAACGTATGCTAAAAATGTATGCAGAACCAAGCTTTTCAGTGAAGAGCAGCCAGGCACATTTTAGCAGGTTTCACTTGTAAGTGGGGTTGGAAACGCTTTTCAGGCTCAGTACTGGGCTCAAAAGATGCAGCCCTGATGTCTCTCATGATAGCAGGTGGTTAAGTAGAAATTTGCTGCTCCGGTGACCCAGCAGGACAAACGTATGCTAAAAATGTATGCAGAACCAAGCATTTCAGTGAAGAGCAGCCAGGCACATTTTAGCAAGTTTCACTTGTAAGTGGGGTTGGAAACGCTTTTCAGGCTCAGTACTGGGCTCAAAAGATGCAGCCCTGATGTCTCTCATGATAGCAGGTGGTTAAGTAGAAATTTGCTGCTCGGCTGACCCAGCAGGAGCAAACGTATGCTAAAAATGTGTGCAGAACCAAGCTTTTCAGTGAAGAGCAGCCAGGCACAAGTTTCACTTGTAAGTGGGGTTGGAAATGCTTTTCAGGCTCAGTACTGGCCTCAAAAGATGCAGCCCTGATGTCTCTCATGATAGCAGGTGGTTAAGTAGAAATTTGCTGCTCGGCTGACCCAGCAGGAGCAAACCTATGCCAAAAATGTACGCAGAATCAGCTTTTCAGTGAAGAGCAGAGAGGCACATTTTAGCAAGTTTCACTTGTAAGTGGGGTTGGAAACGCTTTTCAGGCTAGTACTGGGCTCAAAAGATGCAGCTCTGATGTCTCTCATGATAGCAGGTGGTTAAGTAGAAATTCGCTGCTCGGCTGACCCTGCAGGAGCAAACGTATGCTAAAAATGTATGCAGAACCAAGCTTTTCAGTGAAGAGCAGCCAGGCACATTTTAGCAAGTTTCACTTGTAAGTGGGGTTGGAAACGCTTTTCAGGCTCAGTACTGGGCTCAAAAGATGCAGCCCTGATGTCTCTCATGATAGCAGGTGGTTAAGTAGAAATTTGCTGCTCGGCTGACCCACCAGGAGCAAATGTATGCTAAAAATGTATGCAGAACCAAGCTTTTCAGTGAAGAGTAGCCAGGCACATTTTAGCAAGTTTCACTTGTAAGTGGGGTTGGAAACACTTTTCAGGCTCAGTACTGGGCTGAAAAGATGCAGCCCTGATGTCTCTCATGATAGCAGGTGGTTAAGTAGAAATTTGCTGCTCGGCTGACCCAGCAGGAGCAAACGTATGCTAAAAATGTATGCAGAACCAAGCTTTTCAGTGAAGAGCAGCCAGGCACATTTTAGCAGGTTTCACTTGTAAGTGGGGTTGGAAATGCTTTTCAGGCTCAGTACTGGCCTCAAAAGATGCAGCCCTGATGTCTCTCATGATAGCAGGTGGTTAAGTAGAAATTTGCTGCTCGGCTGACCCAGCAGGAGCAAACCTATGCCAAAAATGTACGCAGAATCAGCTTTTCAGTGAAGAGCAGAGAGGCACATTTTAGCAAGTTTCACTTGTAAGTGGGGTTGGAAACGCTTTTCAGGCTAGTACTGGGCTCAAAAGATGCAGCTCTGATGTCTCTCATGATAGCAGGTGGTTAAGTAGAAATTCGCTGCTCGGCTGACCCTGCAGGAGCAAACGTATGCTAAAAATGTATGCAGAACCAAGCTTTTCAGTGAAGAGCAGCCAGGCACATTTTAGCACGTTTCACTTGTAAGTGGGGTTGGAAACGCTTTTCAGGCTCAGTACTGGGCTCAAAAGATGCAGCCCTGATGTCTCTCATGATAGCAGGTGGTTAAGTAGAAATCTGCTGCTCGGCTGACCCACCAGGAGCAAATGTATGCTAAAAATGTATGCAGAACCAAGCTTTTCAGTGAAGAGTAGCCAGGCACATTTTAGCAAGTTTCACTTGTAAGTGGGGTTGGAAACGCTTTTCAGGCTCAGTACTGGGCTCAAAAGATGCAGCCCTGATGTCTCTCATGATAGCAGGTGGTTAAGTAGAAATTTGCTGCTCCGGTGACCCAGCAGGAGCAAACGTATGCTAAAAATGTATGCAGAACCAAGCATTTCAGTGAAGAGCAGCCAGGCACATTTTAGCAAGTTTCACTTGTAAGTGGGGTTGGAAACGCTTTTCAGGCTCAGTACTGGGCTCAAAAGATGCAGCCCTGATGTCTCTCATGATAGCAGGTGGTTAAGTAGAAATTTGCTGCTCGGCTGACCCAGCAGGAGCAAACGTATGCTAAAAATGTGTGCAGAACCAAGCTTTTCAGTGAAGAGCAGCCAGGCACATTTTAGCAAAGTTCACTTGTAAGTGGGGTTGGAAATGCTTTTCAGGCTCAGTACTGGGCTCAAAAGATGCAGCCCTGATCTCTCTCGTGATAGCAGGTGGTTAAGTAGAAATTTGCTGCTCGGCTGACCCAGCAGGAGCAAACGTATGCTAAAAATGTGTGCAGAACCGATCTTTTCAGTGAAGAGCAGCCAGGCACATTTTAGCAAAGTTCACTTGTAAGTGGGGTTGGAAATGCTTTTCAGGCTCAGTACTGGGCTCAAAAGATGCAGCCCTGATGTCTCTCATGATAGCAGGTGGTTAAGTAGAAATTTGCTGCTCGGCTAACCCAGCAGGAGCAAACATATGCTAAAAATGTATGCAGAACCAAGCTTTTCAGTGAAGAGCAGCCAGGCACATTTTAGCAAGTTTCACTTGTAAGTGGGGTTGGAAACGCTTTTCAGGCTCAGTACTGGGCTCAAAAGATGCAGCCCCGATCTCTCTCATGATAGCAGGTGGTTAAGTAGAAATTCGCTGCTCAGCTTACCCAGCAGGAGCAAACGTATGCCAAAAATGTATGCAGAACCAAGCTCTTCAGTGAAGATCAGCCAGGCACATTTTAGCAGGTTTCACTTGTAAGTGGGGTTGGAAACGCTTTTCAGGCTCAGTACTGGGCTCAAAAGATGCAGCCCTGATGTCTCTCATGATAGCAGGTGGTTAAGTAGAAATTTGCTGCTCGGCTGACCCAGCAGGAGCAAACGTATGCCAAAAATGTATGCAGAACCAAGCTTTTCAGTGAAGAGCAGCCAGGCACATTTTAGCAAGTTTCACTTGTAAGTGGGGTTGGAAACGCTTTTCAGGCTCAGCACTGGGCTCAAAAGATGCAGCCCTGATGTCTCTCATGATAGCAGGTGGTTAAGTAGAAATTTGCTGCTCGGCTGGCCCAGCAGGAGCAAACGTATGCTAAAAATGTATGCAGAACCAAGCATTTCAGAGAAGAGCAGCCAGGCATATTTTAGCAAGTTTCACTTGTAAGTGGGGTTGGAAATGCTTTTCAGGCTCAGTACTGGGCTCAAAAGATGCAGCCCTGATCTCTCTCGTGATAGCAGGTGGTTAAGTAGAAATTTGCTGCTCGGCTGACCCAGCAGGAGCAAACGTATGCTAAAAATGTGTGCAGAACCGATCTTTTCAGTGAAGAGCAGCCAGGCACATTTTAGCAAAGTTCACTTGTAAGTGGGGTTGGAAATGCTTTTCAGGCTCAGTACTGGGCTCAAAAGATGCAGCCCTGATGTCTCTCATGATAGCAGGTGGTTAAGTAGAAATTTGCTGCTCGGCTAACCCAGCAGGAGCAAACATATGCTAAAAATGTATGCAGAACCAAGCTTTTCAGTGAAGAGCAGCCAGGCACATTTTAGCACGTTTCACTTGTAAGTGGGGTTGGAAACGCTTTTCAGGCTCAGTACTGGGCTCAAAAGATGCAGCCCTGATCTCTCTCATGATAGCAGGTGGTTAAGTAGAAGTTTGCTGCTCGGGTGACCCAGCAGGAGCAAACGTATGCTAAAAATGTATGCAGAACCAAGCATTTCAGTGAAAAGCAGCCAGGCACATTTTAGCAAGTTTCACTTGTAAGTGGGGTTGGAAACGCTTTTCAGGCTCAGTACTGGGCTCAAAAGATGCAGCCCTGATGTCTCTCATGATAGCAGGTGGTTAAGTAGAAATTTGCTGCTCGGCTGACCCACCAGGAGCAAATGTATGCTAAAAATGTATGCAGAACCAAGCTTTTCAGTGAAGAGCAGCCAGGCACATTTTAGCAGGTTTCACTTGTAAGTGGGGTTGGAAACGCTTTTCAGGCTCAGTACTGGGCTCAAAAGATGCAGCCCTGATGTCTCTCATGATAGCAGGTGGTTAAGTAGAAATGTGCTGCTCGGGTGACCCAGCAGGAGCAAACGTATGCTAAAAATGTATGTAGAACCAAGCATTTCAGAGAAGAGCAGCCAGGCATATTTGAGCAAGTTTCACTTGTTGGTGGGGTTGGAAACGCTTTTCAGGCTCAGTACTGGGCTCAAAAGATGCAGCCCTGATGTCTCTCATGATAGCAGGTGGTTAAGTAGAAATTTGCTGCTCGGCTGACCCAGCAGGAGCAAACGTATGCTAAAAATGTATGCAGAACCAAGCTTTTCAGTGAAGAGCAGCCAGGTACATTTTAGCAGGTTTCACTTGTAAGTGGGGTTGGAAACGCTTTTCAGGCTCAGTACTGGGCTCAAAAGATGCAGCCCTGATGTCTCTCATGATAGCAGGTGGTTAAGTAGAAATTTGCTGCTCGGGTGACCCAGCAGGAGCAAACGTATGCTAAAAATGTATGTAGAACCAAGCATTTCAGAGAAGAGCAGCCAGGCATATTTTAGCAAGTTTCACTTGTTGGTGGGGTTGGAAACGCTTTTCAGGCTCAGTACTGGGCTCAAAAGATGCAGCCCTGATGTCTCTCATGATAGCAGGTGGTTAAGTAGAAATTTGCTGCTCGGCTGACCCAGCAGGAGCAAACGTATGCTAAAAATGTATGCAGAACCAAGCTTTTCAGTGAAGAGCAGCCAGGTACATTTTAGCAGGTTTCACTTGTAAGTGGGGTTGGAAACGCTTTTCAGGCTCAGTACTGGGCTCAAAAGATGCAGCCCTGATGTCTCTCATGATAGCAGGTGGTTAAGTAGAAATTTGCTGCTCGGCTGACCCAGCAGGAGCAAACGTATGCTAAAAATGTGTGCAGAACCAAGCTTTTCAGTGAAGAGCAGCCAGGCACAAGTTTCACTTGTAAGTGGGGTTGGAAATGCTTTTCAGGCTCAGTACTGGCCTCAAAAGATGCAGCCCTGATGTCTCTCATGATAGCAGGTGGTTAAGTAGAAATTTGCTGCTCGGCTGACCCAGCAGGAGCAAACCTATGCCAAAAATGTACGCAGAATCAGCTTTTCAGTGAAGAGCAGAGAGGCACATTTTAGCAAGTTTCACTTGTAAGTGGGGTTGGAAACGCTTTTCAGGCTCAGTACTGGGCTCAAAAGATGCAGCCCTGATGTCTCTCATGATAGCAGGTGGTTAAGTAGAAATTTGCTGCTCGGCTGACCCACCAGGAGCAAATGTATGCTAAAAATGTATGCAGAACCAAGCTTTTCAGTGAAGAGTAGCCAGGCACATTTTAGCAAGTTTCACTTGTAAGTGGGGTTGGAAACGCTTTTCAGGCTCAGTACTGGGCTGAAAAGATGCAGCCCTGATGTCTCTCATGATAGCAGGTGGTTAAGTAGAAATTTGCTGCTCGGCTGACCCAGCAGGAGCAAACGTATGCTAAAAATGTATGCAGAACCAAGCTTTTCAGTGAAGAGCAGCCAGGCACATTTTAGCAGGTTTCACTTGTAAGTGGGGTTGGAAATGCTTTTCAGGCTCAGTACTGGCCTCAAAAGATGCAGCCCTGATGTCTCTCATGATAGCAGGTGGTTAAGTAGAAATTTGCTGCTCGGCTGACCCAGCAGGAGCAAACCTATGCCAAAAATGTACGCAGAATCAGCTTTTCAGTGAAGAGCAGAGAGGCACATTTTAGCAAGTTTCACTTGTAAGTGGGGTTGGAAACGCTTTTCAGGCTAGTACTGGGCTCAAAAGATGCAGCTCTGATGTCTCTCATGATAGCAGGTGGTTAAGTAGAAATTCGCTGCTCGGCTGACCCTGCAGGAGCAAACGTATGCTAAAAATGTATGCAGAACCAAGCTTTTCAGTGAAGAGCAGCCAGGCACATTTTAGCACGTTTCACTTGTAAGTGGGGTTGGAAACGCTTTTCAGGCTCAGTACTGGGCTCAAAAGATGCAGCCCTGATGTCTCTCGTGATAGCAGGTGGTTAAGTAGAAATTTGCTGCTCGGCTGACCCACCAGGAGCAAATGTATGCTAAAAATGTATGCAGAACCAAGCTTTTCAGTGAAGAGTAGCCAGGCACATTTTAGCAAGTTTCACTTGTAAGTGGGGTTGGAAACACTTTTCAGGCTCAGTACTGGGCTCAAAAGATGCAGCCCTGATGTCTCTCATGATAGCAGGTGGTTAAGTAGAAATTTGCTGCTCCGGTGACCCAGCAGGAGCAAACGTATGCTAAAAATGTATGCAGAACCAAGCATTTCAGTGAAGAGCAGCCAGGCACATTTTAGCAAGTTTCACTTGTAAGTGGGGTTGGAAACGCTTTTCAGGCTCAGTACTGGGCTCAAAAGATGCAGCCCTGATGTCTCTCATGATAGCAGGTGGTTAAGTAGAAATTTGCTGCTCGGCTGACCCAGCAGGAGCAAACGTATGCTAAAAATGTGTGCAGAACCAAGCTTTTCAGTGAAGAGCAGCCAGGCACATTTTAGCAAAGTTCACTTGTAAGTGGGGTTGGAAATGCTTTTCAGGCTCAGTACTGGGCTCAAAAGATGCAGCCCTGATCTCTCTCGTGATAGCAGGTGGTTAAGTAGAAATTTGCTGCTCGGCTGACCCAGCAGGAGCAAACGTATGCTAAAAATGTGTGCAGAACCGATCTTTTCAGTGAAGAGCAGCCAGGCACATTTTAGCAAAGTTCACTTGTAAGTGGGGTTGGAAATGCTTTTCAGGCTCAGTACTGGGCTCAAAAGATGCAGCCCTGATGTCTCTCATGATAGCAGGTGGTTAAGTAGAAATTTGCTGCTCGGCTAACCCAGCAGGAGCAAACATATGCTAAAAATGTATGCAGAACCAAGCTTTTCAGTGAAGAGCAGCCAGGCACATTTTTGCAAGTTTCACTTGTAAGTGGGGTTGGAAACGCTTTTCAGGCTCAGTACTGGGCTCAAAAGATGCAGCCCCGATCTCTCTCATGATAGCAGGTGGTTAAGTAGAAATTCGCTGCTCAGCTTACCCAGCAGGAGCAAACGTATGCCAAAAATGTATGCAGAACCAAGCTCTTCAGTGAAGATCAGCCAGGCACATTTTAGCAGGTTTCACTTGTAAGTGGGGTTGGAAACGCTTTTCAGGCTCAGTACTGGGCTCAAAAGATGCAGCCCTGATGTCTCTCATGATAGCAGGTGGTTAAGTAGAAATTTGCTGCTCGGCTGACCCAGCAGGAGCAAACGTATGCCAAAAATGTATGCAGAACCAAGCTTTTCAGTGAAGAGCAGCCAGGCACATTTTAGCAAGTTTCACTTGTAAGTGGGGTTGGAAACGCTTTTCAGGCTCAGCACTGGGCTCAAAAGATGCAGCCCTGATGTCTCTCATGATAGCAGGTGGTTAAGTAGAAATTTGCTGCTCGGCTGGCCCAGCAGGAGCAAACGTATGCTAAAAATGTATGCAGAACCAAGCATTTCAGAGAAGAGCAGCCAGGCATATTTTAGCAAGTTTCACTTGTTGGTGGGGTTGGAAACGCTTTTCAGGCTCAGTACTGGGCTCAAAAGATGCAGCCCTGATGTCTCTCATGATAGCAGGTGGTTAAGTAGAAATTTGCTGCTCGGGTGACCCAGCAGGAGCAAACGTATGCTAAAAATGTATGCAGAACCAAGCATTTCAGTGAAGAGCAGCCAGGCACATTTTAGCAAGTTTCACTTGTAAGTGGGGTTGGAAACGCTTTTCAGGCTCAGTACTGGGCTCAAAAGATGCAGCCCTGATGTCTCTCATGATAGCAGGTGGTTAAGTAGAAATTTGCTGCTCGGCTGACCCAGCAGGAGCAAACGTATGCTAAAAATGTGTGCAGAACCAAGCTTTTCAGTGAAGAGCAGCCAGACACATTTTAGCAAAGTTCACTTGTAAGTGGGGTTGGAAATGCTTTTCAGGCTCAGTACTGGGCTCAAAAGATGCAGCCCTGATCTCTCTCGTGATAGCAGGTGGTTAAGTAGAAATTTGCTGCTCGGCTGACCCAGCAGGAGCAAACGTATGCTAAAAATGTGTGCAGAACCGATCTTTTCAGTGAAGAGCAGCCAGGCACATTTTAGCAAAGTTCACTTGTAAGTGGGGTTGGAAATGCTTTTCAGGCTCAGTACTGGGCTCAAAAGATGCAGCCCTGATGTCTCTCATGATAGCAGGTGGTTAAGTAGAAATTTGCTGCTCGGCTAACCCAGCAGGAGCAAACATATGCTAAAAATGTATGCAGAACCAAGCTTTTTAGTGAAGAGCAGCCAGGCACATTTTAGCAAGTTTCACTTGTAAGTGGGGTTGGAAACGCTTTTCAGGCTCAGTACTGGGCTCAAAAGATGCAGCCCCGATCTCTCTCATGATAGCAGGTGGTTAAGTAGAAATTCGCTGCTCAGCTTACCCAGCAGGAGCAAACGTATGCCAAAAATGTATGCAGAACCAAGCTCTTCAGTGAAGATCAGCCAGGCACATTTTAGCAGGTTTCACTTGTAAGTGGGGTTGGAAACGCTTTTCAGGCTCAGTACTGGGCTCAAAAGATGCAGCCCTGATGTCTCTCATGATAGCAGGTGGTTAAGTAGAAATTTGCTGCTCGGCTGACCCAGCAGGAGCAAACGTATGCCAAAAATGTATGCAGAACCAAGCTTTTCAGTGAAGAGCAGCCAGGCACATTTTAGCAAGTTTCACTTGTAAGTGGGGTTGGAAACGCTTTTCAGGCTCAGCACTGGGCTCAAAAGATGCAGCCCTGATGTCTCTCATGATAGCAGGTGGTTAAGTAGAAATTTGCTGCTCGGCTGGCCCAGCAGGAGCAAACGTATGCTAAAAATGTATGCAGAACCAAGCATTTCAGAGAAGAGCAGCCAGGCATATTTTAGCAAGTTTCACTTGTTGGTGGGGTTGGAAACGCTTTTCAGGCTCAGTACTGGGCTCAAAAGATGCAGCCCTGATGTCTCTCATGATAGCAGGTGGTTAAGTAGAAATTTGCTGCTCGGGTGACCCAGCAGGAGCAAACGTATGCTAAAAATGTATGCAGAACCAAGCTTTTCAGTGAAGAGCAGCCAGGCACATTTTAGCACATTTCACTTGTAAGTGGGGTTGGAAACGCTTTTCAGGCTCAGTACTGGGCTCAAAAGATGCAGCCCTGTTGTCTCTCATGATAGCAGGTGGTTAAGTAGAAATTTGTTGCTCGGCTGACCCAGCAGGAGCAAACGTATGCTAAAAATGTATGCAGAACCAAGCTTTTCAGTGAAGAGCAGCCAGGCACATTTTAGCAGGTTTCACTTGTAAGTGGGGTTGGAAACGCTTTTCAGGCTCAGTACTGGGCTCAAAAGATGCAGCCCTGATGTCTCTCATGATAGCAGGTGGTTAAGTAGAAATTTGCTGCTCCGGTGACCCAGCAGGACAAACGTATGCTAAAAATGTATGCAGAACCAAGCATTTCAGTGAAGAGCAGCCAGGCACATTTTAGCAAGTTTCACTTGTAAGTGGGGTTGGAAACGCTTTTCAGGCTCAGTACTGGGCTCAAAAGATGCAGCCCTGATGTCTCTCATGATAGCAGGTGGTTAAGTAGAAATTTGCTGCTCGGCTGACCCAGCAGGAGCAAACGTATGCTAAAAATGTGTGCAGAACCAAGCTTTTCAGTGAAGAGCAGCCAGGCACAAGTTTCACTTGTAAGTGGGGTTGGAAACGCTTTTCAGGCTAGTACTGGGCTCAAAAGATGCAGCTCTGATGTCTCTCATGATAGCAGGTGGTTAAGTAGAAATTCGCTGCTCGGCTGACCCTGCAGGAGCAAACGTATGCTAAAAATGTATGCAGAACCAAGCTTTTCAGTGAAGAGCAGCCAGGCACATTTTAGCAAGTTTCACTTGTAAGTGGGGTTGGAAACGCTTTTCAGGCTCAGTACTGGGCTCAAAAGATGCAGCCCTGATGTCTCTCATGATAGCAGGTGGTTAAGTAGAAATTTGCTGCTCGGCTGACCCACCAGGAGCAAATGTATGCTAAAAATGTATGCAGAACCAAGCTTTTCAGTGAAGAGTAGCCAGGCACATTTTAGCAAGTTTCACTTGTAAGTGGGGTTGGAAACACTTTTCAGGCTCAGTACTGGGCTGAAAAGATGCAGCCCTGATGTCTCTCATGATAGCAGGTGGTTAAGTAGAAATTTGCTGCTCGGCTGACCCAGCAGGAGCAAACGTATGCTAAAAATGTATGCAGAACCAAGCTTTTCAGTGAAGAGCAGCCAGGCACATTTTAGCAGGTTTCACTTGTAAGTGGGGTTGGAAATGCTTTTCAGGCTCAGTACTGGCCTCAAAAGATGCAGCCCTGATGTCTCTCATGATAGCAGGTGGTTAAGTAGAAATTTGCTGCTCGGCTGACCCAGCAGGAGCAAACCTATGCCAAAAATGTACGCAGAATCAGCTTTTCAGTGAAGAGCAGAGAGGCACATTTTAGCAAGTTTCACTTGTAAGTGGGGTTGGAAACGCTTTTCAGGCTAGTACTGGGCTCAAAAGATGCAGCTCTGATGTCTCTCATGATAGCAGGTGGTTAAGTAGAAATTCGCTGCTCGGCTGACCCTGCAGGAGCAAACGTATGCTAAAAATGTATGCAGAACCAAGCTTTTCAGTGAAGAGCAGCCAGGCACATTTTAGCACGTTTCACTTGTAAGTGGGGTTGGAAACGCTTTTCAGGCTCAGTACTGGGCTCAAAAGATGCAGCCCTGATGTCTCTCATGATAGCAGGTGGTTAAGTAGAAATTTGCTGCTCGGCTGACCCACCAGGAGCAAATGTATGCTAAAAATGTATGCAGAACCAAGCTTTTCAGTGAAGAGTAGCCAGGCACATTTTAGCAAGTTTCACTTGTAAGTGGGGTTGGAAACGCTTTTCAGGCTCAGTACTGGGCTCAAAAGATGCAGCCCTGATGTCTCTCATGATAGCAGGTGGTTAAGTAGAAATTTGCTGCTCCGGTGACCCAGCAGGAGCAAACGTATGCTAAAAATGTATGCAGAACCAAGCATTTCAGTGAAGAGCAGCCAGGCACATTTTAGCAAGTTTCACTTGTAAGTGGGGTTGGAAACGCTTTTCAGGCTCAGTACTGGGCTCAAAAGATGCAGCCCTGATGTCTCTCATGATAGCAGGTGGTTAAGTAGAAATTTGCTGCTCGGCTGACCCAGCAGGAGCAAACGTATGCTAAAAATGTGTGCAGAACCAAGCTTTTCAGTGAAGAGCAGCCAGGCACATTTTAGCAAAGTTCACTTGTAAGTGGGGTTGGAAATGCTTTTCAGGCTCAGTACTGGGCTCAAAAGATGCAGCCCTGATCTCTCTCGTGATAGCAGGTGGTTAAGTAGAAATTTGCTGCTCGGCTGACCCAGCAGGAGCAAACGTATGCTAAAAATGTGTGCAGAACCGATCTTTTCAGTGAAGAGCAGCCAGGCACATTTTAGCAAAGTTCACTTGTAAGTGGGGTTGGAAATGCTTTTCAGGCTCAGTACTGGGCTCAAAAGATGCAGCCCTGATGTCTCTCATGATAGCAGGTGGTTAAGTAGAAATTTGCTGCTCGGCTAACCCAGCAGGAGCAAACATATGCTAAAAATGTATGCAGAACCAAGCTTTTCAGTGAAGAGCAGCCAGGCACATTTTAGCAAGTTTCACTTGTAAGTGGGGTTGGAAACGCTTTTCAGGCTCAGTACTGGGCTCAAAAGATGCAGCCCCGATCTCTCTCATGATAGCAGGTGGTTAAGTAGAAATTCGCTGCTCAGCTTACCCAGCAGGAGCAAACGTATGCCAAAAATGTATGCAGAACCAAGCTCTTCAGTGAAGATCAGCCAGGCACATTTTAGCAGGTTTCACTTGTAAGTGGGGTTGGAAACGCTTTTCAGGCTCAGTACTGGGCTCAAAAGATGCAGCCCTGATGTCTCTCATGATAGCAGGTGGTTAAGTAGAAATTTGCTGCTCGGCTGACCCAGCAGGAGCAAACGTATGCCAAAAATGTATGCAGAACCAAGCTTTTCAGTGAAGAGCAGCCAGGCACATTTTAGCAAGTTTCACTTGTAAGTGGGGTTGGAAACGCTTTTCAGGCTCAGCACTGGGCTCAAAAGATGCAGCCCTGATGTCTCTCATGATAGCAGGTGGTTAAGTAGAAATTTGCTGCTCGGCTGGCCCAGCAGGAGCAAACGTATGCTAAAAATGTATGCAGAACCAAGCATTTCAGAGAAGAGCAGCCAGGCATATTTTAGCAAGTTTCACTTGTTGGTGGGGTTGGAAACGCTTTTCAGGCTCAGTACTGGGCTCAAAAGATGCAGCCCTGATGTCTCTCATGATAGCAGGTGGTTAAGTAGAAATTTGCTGCTCGGGTGACCCAGCAGGAGCAAACGTATGCTAAAAATGTATGCAGAACCAAGCATTTCAGTGAAGAGCAGCCAGGCACATTTTAGCAAGTTTCACTTGTAAGTGGGGTTGGAAACGCTTTTCAGGCTCAGTACTGGGCTCAAAAGATGCAGCCCTGATGTCTCTCATGATAGCAGGTGGTTAAGTAGAAATTTGCTGCTCGGCTGACCCAGCAGGAGCAAACGTATGCTAAAAATGTGTGCAGAACCAAGCTTTTCAGTGAAGAGCAGCCAGGCACATTTTAGCAAAGTTCACTTGTAAGTGGGGTTGGAAATGCTTTTCAGGCTCAGTACTGGGCTCAAAAGATGCAGCCCTGATCTCTCTCGTGATAGCAGGTGGTTAAGTAGAAATTTGCTGCTCGGCTGACCCAGCAGGAGCAAACGTATGCTAAAAATGTGTGCAGAACCGATCTTTTCAGTGAAGAGCAGCCAGGCACATTTTAGCAAAGTTCACTTGTAAGTGGGGTTGGAAATGCTTTTCAGGCTCAGTACTGGGCTCAAAAGATGCAGCCCTGATGTCTCTCATGATAGCAGGTGGTTAAGTAGAAATTTGCTGCTCGGCTAACCCAGCAGGAGCAAACATATGCTAAAAATGTATGCAGAACCAAGCTTTTCAGTGAAGAGCAGCCAGGCACATTTTAGCAAGTTTCACTTGTAAGTGGGGTTGGAAACGCTTTTCAGGCTCAGTACTGGGCTCAAAAGATGCAGCCCCGATCTCTCTCATGATAGCAGGTGGTTAAGTAGAAATTCGCTGCTCAGCTTACCCAGCAGGAGCAAACGTATGCCAAAAATGTATGCAGAACCAAGCTCTTCAGTGAAGATCAGCCAGGCACATTTTAGCAGGTTTCACTTGTAAGTGGGGTTGGAAACGCTTTTCAGGCTCAGTACTGGGCTCAAAAGATGCAGCCCTGATGTCTCTCATGATAGCAGGTGGTTAAGTAGAAATTTGCTGCTCGGCTGACCCAGCAGGAGCAAACGTATGCCAAAAATGTATGCAGAACCAAGCTTTTCAGTGAAGAGCAGCCAGGCACATTTTAGCAAGTTTCACTTGTAAGTGGGGTTGGAAACGCTTTTCAGGCTCAGCACTGGGCTCAAAAGATGCAGCCCTGATGTCTCTCATGATAGCAGGTGGTTAAGTAGAAATTTGCTGCTCGGCTGGCCCAGCAGGAGCAAACGTATGCTAAAAATGTATGCAGAACCAAGCATTTCAGAGAAGAGCAGCCAGGCATATTTTAGCAAGTTTCACTTGTTGGTGGGGTTGGAAACGCTTTTCAGGCTCAGTACTGGGCTCAAAAGATGCAGCCCTGATGTCTCTCATGATAGCAGGTGGTTAAGTAGAAATTTGCTGCTCGGGTGACCCAGCAGGAGCAAACGTATGCTAAAAATGTATGCAGAACCAAGCTTTTCAGTGAAGAGCAGCCAGGCACATTTTAGCACGTTTCACTTGTAAGTGGGGTTGGAAACGCTTTTCAGGCTCAGTACTGGGCTCAAAAGATGCAGCCCTGATGTCTCTCATGATAGCAGGTGGTTAAGTAGAAATTTGTTGCTCGGCTGACCCAGCAGGAGCAAACGTATGCTAAAAATGTATGCAGAACCAAGCTTTTCAGTGAAGAGCAGCCAGGCACATTTTAGCAGGTTTCACTTGTAAGTGGGGTTGGAAACGCTTTTCAGGCTCAGTACTGGGCTCAAAAGATGCAGCCCTGATGTCTCTCATGATAGCAGGTGGTTAAGTAGAAATTTGCTGCTCCGGTGACCCAGCAGGACAAACGTATGCTAAAAATGTATGCAGAACCAAGCATTTCAGTGAAGAGCAGCCAGGCACATTTTAGCAAGTTTCACTTGTAAGTGGGGTTGGAAACGCTTTTCAGGCTCAGTACTGGGCTCAAAAGATGCAGCCCTGATGTCTCTCATGATAGCAGGTGGTTAAGTAGAAATTTGCTGCTCGGCTGACCCAGCAGGAGCAAACGTATGCTAAAAATGTGTGCAGAACCAAGCTTTTCAGTGAAGAGCAGCCAGGCACAAGTTTCACTTGTAAGTGGGGTTGGAAATGCTTTTCAGGCTCAGTACTGGCCTCAAAAGATGCAGCCCTGATGTCTCTCATGATAGCAGGTGGTTAAGTAGAAATTTGCTGCTCGGCTGACCCAGCAGGAGCAAACCTATGCCAAAAATGTACGCAGAATCAGCTTTTCAGTGAAGAGCAGAGAGGCACATTTTAGCAAGTTTCACTTGTAAGTGGGGTTGGAAACGCTTTTCAGGCTAGTACTGGGCTCAAAAGATGCAGCTCTGATGTCTCTCATGATAGCAGGTGGTTAAGTAGAAATTCGCTGCTCGGCTGACCCTGCAGGAGCAAACGTATGCTAAAAATGTATGCAGAACCAAGCTTTTCAGTGAAGAGCAGCCAGGCACATTTTAGCAAGTTTCACTTGTAAGTGGGGTTGGAAACGCTTTTCAGGCTCAGTACTGGGCTCAAAAGATGCAGCCCTGATGTCTCTCATGATAGCAGGTGGTTAAGTAGAAATTTGCTGCTCGGCTGACCCACCAGGAGCAAATGTATGCTAAAAATGTATGCAGAACCAAGCTTTTCAGTGAAGAGTAGCCAGGCACATTTTAGCAAGTTTCACTTGTAAGTGGGGTTGGAAACACTTTTCAGGCTCAGTACTGGGCTGAAAAGATGCAGCCCTGATGTCTCTCATGATAGCAGGTGGTTAAGTAGAAATTTGCTGCTCGGCTGACCCAGCAGGAGCAAACGTATGCTAAAAATGTATGCAGAACCAAGCTTTTCAGTGAAGAGCAGCCAGGCACATTTTAGCAGGTTTCACTTGTAAGTGGGGTTGGAAATGCTTTTCAGGCTCAGTACTGGCCTCAAAAGATGCAGCCCTGATGTCTCTCATGATAGCAGGTGGTTAAGTAGAAATTTGCTGCTCGGCTGACCCAGCAGGAGCAAACCTATGCCAAAAATGTACGCAGAATCAGCTTTTCAGTGAAGAGCAGAGAGGCACATTTTAGCAAGTTTCACTTGTAAGTGGGGTTGGAAACGCTTTTCAGGCTAGTACTGGGCTCAAAAGATGCAGCTCTGATGTCTCTCATGATAGCAGGTGGTTAAGTAGAAATTCGCTGCTCGGCTGACCCTGCAGGAGCAAACGTATGCTAAAAATGTATGCAGAACCAAGCTTTTCAGTGAAGAGCAGCCAGGCACATTTTAGCACGTTTCACTTGTAAGTGGGGTTGGAAACGCTTTTCAGGCTCAGTACTGGGCTCAAAAGATGCAGCCCTGATGTCTCTCATGATAGCAGGTGGTTAAGTAGAAATTTGCTGCTCGGCTGACCCACCAGGAGCAAATGTATGCTAAAAATGTATGCAGAACCAAGCTTTTCAGTGAAGAGTAGCCAGGCACATTTTAGCAAGTTTCACTTGTAAGTGGGGTTGGAAACGCTTTTCAGGCTCAGTACTGGGCTCAAAAGATGCAGCCCTGATGTCTCTCATGATAGCAGGTGGTTAAGTAGAAATTTGCTGCTCCGGTGACCCAGCAGGAGCAAACGTATGCTAAAAATGTATGCAGAACCAAGCATTTCAGTGAAGAGCAGCCAGGCACATTTTAGCAAGTTTCACTTGTAAGTGGGGTTGGAAACGCTTTTCAGGCTCAGTACTGGGCTCAAAAGATGCAGCCCTGATGTCTCTCATGATAGCAGGTGGTTAAGTAGAAATTTGCTGCTCGGCTGACCCAGCAGGAGCAAACGTATGCTAAAAATGTGTGCAGAACCAAGCTTTTCAGTGAAGAGCAGCCAGGCACATTTTAGCAAAGTTCACTTGTAAGTGGGGTTGGAAATGCTTTTCAGGCTCAGTACTGGGCTCAAAAGATGCAGCCCTGATCTCTCTTGTGATAGCAGGTGGTTAAGTAGAAATTTGCTGCTCGGCTGACCCAGCAGGAGCAAACGTATGCTAAAAATGTGTGCAGAACCGATCTTTTCAGTGAAGAGCAGCCAGGCACATTTTAGCAAAGTTCACTTGTAAGTGGGGTTGGAAATGCTTTTCAGGCTCAGTACTGGGCTCAAAAGATGCAGCCCTGATGTCTCTCATGATAGCAGGTGGTTAAGTAGAAATTTGCTGCTCGGCTAACCCAGCAGGAGCAAACATATGCTAAAAATGTATGCAGAACCAAGCTTTTCAGTGAAGAGCAGCCAGGCACATTTTAGCAAGTTTCACTTGTAAGTGGGGTTGGAAACGCTTTTCAGGCTCAGTACTGGGCTCAAAAGATGCAGCCCCGATCTCTCTCATGATAGCAGGTGGTTAAGTAGAAATTCGCTGCTCAGCTTACCCAGCAGGAGCAAACGTATGCCAAAAATGTATGCAGAACCAAGCTCTTCAGTGAAGATCAGCCAGGCACATTTTAGCAGGTTTCACTTGTAAGTGGGGTTGGAAACGCTTTTCAGGCTCAGTACTGGGCTCAAAAGATGCAGCCCTGATGTCTCTCATGATAGCAGGTGGTTAAGTAGAAATTTGCTGCTCGGCTGACCCAGCAGGAGCAAACGTATGCCAAAAATGTATGCAGAACCAAGCTTTTCAGTGAAGAGCAGCCAGGCACATTTTAGCAAGTTTCACTTGTAAGTGGGGTTGGAAACGCTTTTCAGGCTCAGCACTGGGCTCAAAAGATGCAGCCCTGATGTCTCTCATGATAGCAGGTGGTTAAGTAGAAATTTGCTGCTCGGCTGGCCCAGCAGGAGCAAACGTATGCTAAAAATGTATGCAGAACCAAGCATTTCAGAGAAGAGCAGCCAGGCATATTTTAGCAAGTTTCACTTGTTGGTGGGGTTGGAAACGCTTTTCAGGCTCAGTACTGGGCTCAAAAGATGCAGCCCTGATGTCTCTCATGATAGCAGGTGGTTAAGTAGAAATTTGCTGCTCGGGTGACCCAGCAGGAGCAAACGTATGCTAAAAATGTATGCAGAACCAAGCATTTCAGTGAAGAGCAGCCAGGCACATTTTAGCAAGTTTCACTTGTAAGTGGGGTTGGAAACGCTTTTCAGGCTCAGTACTGGGCTCAAAAGATGCAGCCCTGATGTCTCTCATGATAGCAGGTGGTTAAGTAGAAATTTGCTGCTCGGCTGACCCAGCAGGAGCAAACGTATGCTAAAAATGTGTGCAGAACCAAGCTTTTCAGTGAAGAGCAGCCAGGCACATTTTAGCAAAGTTCACTTGTAAGTGGGGTTGGAAATGCTTTTCAGGCTCAGTACTGGGCTCAAAAGATGCAGCCCTGATCTCTCTCGTGATAGCAGGTGGTTAAGTAGAAATTTGCTGCTCGGCTGACCCAGCAGGAGCAAACGTATGCTAAAAATGTGTGCAGAACCGATCTTTTCAGTGAAGAGCAGCCAGGCACATTTTAGCAAAGTTCACTTGTAAGTGGGGTTGGAAATGCTTTTCAGGCTCAGTACTGGGCTCAAAAGATGCAGCCCTGATGTCTCTCATGATAGCAGGTGGTTAAGTAGAAATTTGCTGCTCGGCTAACCCAGCAGGAGCAAACATATGCTAAAAATGTATGCAGAACCAAGCTTTTCAGTGAAGAGCAGCCAGGCACATTTTAGCAAGTTTCACTTGTAAGTGGGGTTGGAAACGCTTTTCAGGCTCAGTACTGGGCTCAAAAGATGCAGCCCCGATCTCTCTCATGATAGCAGGTGGTTAAGTAGAAATTCGCTGCTCAGCTTACCCAGCAGGAGCAAACGTATGCCAAAAATGTATGCAGAACCAAGCTCTTCAGTGAAGATCAGCCAGGCACATTTTAGCAGGTTTCACTTGTAAGTGGGGTTGGAAACGCTTTTCAGGCTCAGTACTGGGCTCAAAAGATGCAGCCCTGATGTCTCTCATGATAGCAGGTGGTTAAGTAGAAATTTGCTGCTCGGCTGACCCAGCAGGAGCAAACGTATGCCAAAAATGTATGCAGAACCAAGCTTTTCAGTGAAGAGCAGCCAGGCACATTTTAGCAAGTTTCACTTGTAAGTGGGGTTGGAAACGCTTTTCAGGCTCAGCACTGGGCTCAAAAGATGCAGCCCTGATGTCTCTCATGATAGCAGGTGGTTAAGTAGAAATTTGCTGCTCGGCTGGCCCAGCAGGAGCAAACGTATGCTAAAAATGTATGCAGAACCAAGCATTTCAGAGAAGAGCAGCCAGGCATATTTTAGCAAGTTTCACTTGTTGGTGGGGTTGGAAACGCTTTTCAGGCTCAGTACTGGGCTCAAAAGATGCAGCCCTGATGTCTCTCATGATAGCAGGTGGTTAAGTAGAAATTTGCTGCTCGGGTGACCCAGCAGGAGCAAACGTATGCTAAAAATGTATGCAGAACCAAGCTTTTCAGTGAAGAGCAGCCAGGCACATTTTAGCACGTTTCACTTGTAAGTGGGGTTGGAAACGCTTTTCAGGCTCAGTACTGGGCTCAAAAGATGCAGCCCTGATGTCTCTCATGATAGCAGGTGGTTAAGTAGAAATTTGTTGCTCGGCTGACCCAGCAGGAGCAAACGTATGCTAAAAATGTATGCAGAACCAAGCTTTTCAGTGAAGAGCAGCCAGGCACATTTTAGCAGGTTTCACTTGTAAGTGGGGTTGGAAACGCTTTTCAGGCTCAGTACTGGGCTCAAAAGATGCAGCCCTGATGTCTCTCATGATAGCAGGTGGTTAAGTAGAAATTTGCTGCTCCGGTGACCCAGCAGGACAAACGTATGCTAAAAATGTATGCAGAACCAAGCATTTCAGTGAAGAGCAGCCAGGCACATTTTAGCAAGTTTCACTTGTAAGTGGGGTTGGAAACGCTTTTCAGGCTCAGTACTGGGCTCAAAAGATGCAGCCCTGATGTCTCTCATGATAGCAGGTGGTTAAGTAGAAATTTGCTGCTCGGCTGACCCAGCAGGAGCAAACGTATGCTAAAAATGTGTGCAGAACCAAGCTTTTCAGTGAAGAGCAGCCAGGCACATTTTAGCAAAGTTCACTTGTAAGTGGGGTTGGAAATGCTTTTCAGGCTCAGTACTGGGCTCAAAAGATGCAGCCCTGATCTCTCTCGTGATAGCAGGTGGTTAAGTAGAAATTTGCTGCTCGGCTGACCCAGCAGGAGCAAACGTATGCTAAAAATGTGTGCAGAACCGATCTTTTCAGTGAAGAGCAGCCAGGCACATTTTAGCAAAGTTCACTTGTAAGTGGGGTTGGAAATGCTTTTCAGGCTCAGTACTGGGCTCAAAAGATGCAGCCCTGATGTCTCTCATGATAGCAGGTGGTTAAGTAGAAATTTGCTGCTCGGCTAACCCAGCAGGAGCAAACATATGCTAAAAATGTATGCAGAACCAAGCTTTTCAGTGAAGAGCAGCCAGGCACATTTTAGCAAGTTTCACTTGTAAGTGGGGTTGGAAATGCTTTTCAGGCTCAGTACTGGGCTCAAAAGATGCAGCCCTGATCTCTCTCATGATAGCAGGTGGTTAAGTAGAAATTTGCTGCTCAGCTTACCCAGCAGGAGCAAACGTATGCCAAAAATGTATGCAGAACCAAGCTTTTCAGTGAAGAGCAGCCAGGCATATTTTAGCAAGTTTCACTTGTTGGTGGGGTTGGAAACGCTTTTCAGGCTCAGTACTGGGCTCAAAAGATGCAGCCCTGATGTCTCTCATGATAGCAGGTGGTTAAGTAGAAATTTGCTGCTCGGCTGACCCAGCAGGAGCAAACGTATGCTAAAAATGTATGCAGAACCAAGCTTTTCAGTGAAGAGCAGCCAGGCACATTTTAGCACGTTTCACTTGTAAGTGGGGTTGGAAACACTTTTCAGGCTCAGTACTGGGCTGAAAAGATGCAGCCCTGATGTCTCTCATGATAGCAGGTGGTTAAGTAGAAATTTGCTGCTCGGCTGACCCAGCAGGAGCAAACGTATGCTAAAAATGTATGCAGAACCAAGCTTTTCAGTGAAGAGCAGCCAGGCACATTTTAGCAGGTTTCACTTGTAAGTGGGGTTGGAAACGCTTTTCAGGCTCAGTACTGGGCTCAAAAGATGCAGCCCTGATGTCTCTCATGATAGCAGGTGGTTAAGTAGAAATTTGCTGCTCGGGTGACCCAGCAGGAGCAAACGTATGCTAAAAATGTATGTAGAACCAAGCATTTCAGAGAAGAGCAGCCAGGCATATTTTAGCAAGTTTCACTTGTTGGTGGGGTTGGAAACGCTTTTCAGGCTCAGTACTGGGCTCAAAAGATGCAGCCCTGATGTCTCTCATGATAGCAGGTGGTTAAGTAGAAATTTGCTGCTCGGGTGACCCAGCAGGAGCAAACGTATGCTAAAAATGTATGCAGAACCAAGCATTTCAGTGAAAAGCAGCCAGGCACATTTTAGCAAGTTTCACTTGTAAGTGGGGTTGGAAACGCTTTTCAGCTCAGTACTGGGCTCAAAAGATGCAGCCCTGATCTCTCTCATGATAGCAGGTGGTTAAGTAGAAATTCGCTGCTCGACTGACCCAGCAGGAGCAAAGGTATGCTAAAAATGTATGCAGAACCAAGCTTTTCAGTGAAGAGCAGCCAGGCACATTTTAGCAGGTTTCACTTGTAAGTGGGGTTGGAAACGCTTTTCAGGCTCAGTACTGGCCTCAAAAGATGCAGCCCTGATGTCTCTCATGATAGCAGGTGGTTAAGTAGAAATTTGCTGCTCGGCTGACCCAGCAGGAGCAAACCTATGCCAAAAATGTACGCAGAATCAGCTTTTCAGTGAAGAGCAGAGAGGCACATTTTAGCAAGTTTCACTTGTAAGTGGGGTTGGAAACGCTTTTCAGGCTTAGTACTGGGCTCAAAAGATGCAGCTCTGATGTCTCTCATGATAGCAGGTGGTTAAGTAGAAATTCGCTGCTCGGCTGACCCTGCAGGAGCAAACGTATGCTAAAAATGTATGCAGAACCAAGCTTTTCAGTGAAGAGCAGCCAGGCACATTTTAGCACGTTTCACTTGTAAGTGGGGTTGGAAACGCTTTTCAGGCTCAGTACTGGGCTCAAAAGATGCAGCCCTGATGTCTCTCATGATAGCAGGTGGTTAAGTAGAAATTTGCTGCTCGGCTGACCCACCAGGAGCAAATGTATGCTAAAAATGTATGCAGAACCAAGCTTTTCAGTGAAGAGTAGCCAGGCACATTTTAGCAAGTTTCACTTGTAAGTGGGGTTGGAAACGCTTTTCAGGCTCAGTACTGGGCTCAAAAGATGCAGCCCTGATGTCTCTCATGATAGCAGGTGGTTAAGTAGAAATTTGTTGCTCGGCTGACCCAGCAGGAGCAAACGTATGCTAAAAATGTATGCAGAACCAAGCTTTTCAGTGAAGAGCAGCCAGGCACATTTTAGCAAGTTTCACTGTAAGTGGGGTTGGAAATGCTTTTCAGGCTCAGTACTGGGCTCAAAAGATGCAGCCCTGATGTCTCTCATGATAGCAGGTGGTTAAGTAGAAATTTGCAGCCCTGGTGTCTCTCAGGTGGTTAAGTAGAAATTTGCTGCTCGGCTAACCCAGCAGGAGCAAACATATGCTAAAAATGTATGCAGAACCAAGCTTTTCAGTGAAGAGCAGCCAGGCACATTTTAGCAAGTTTCACTGTAAGTGGGGTTGGAAATGCTTTTCAGGCTCAGTACTGGGCTCAAAAGATGCAGCCCTGATCTCTCTCATGATAGCAGGTGGTTAAGTAGAAATTTGCTGCTCAGCTTACCCAGCAGGAGCAAACGTATGCTAAAAATGTATGCAGAACCAAGCTCTTCAGTGAAGAGCAGCCAGGCACATTTTAGCAGGTTTCACTTGTAAGTGGGGTTGGAAACGCTTTTCAGGCTCAGTACTGGGCTCAAAAGATGCAGCCCCGATCTCTCTCATGATAGCAGGTGGTTAAGTAGAAATTCGCTGCTCGGCTGACCCAGCAGGAGCAAACGTATGCCAAAAATGTATGCAGAACCAAGCTTTTCAGTGAAGAGCAGCCAGGCACATTTTAGCAAGTTTCACTTGTAAGTGGGGTTGGAAACGCTTTTCAGGCTCAGTACTGGGCTCAAAAGATGCAGCCCTGATGTCTCTCATGATAGCAGGTGGTTAAGTAGAAATTTGCTGCTCGGCTGACCCAGCAGGAGCAAACGTATGCCAAAAATGTATGCAGAACCAAGCTTTTCAGTGAAGAGCAGCCAGGCACATTTTAGCAAGTTTCACTTGTAAGTGGGGTTGGAAACGCTTTTCAGGCTCAGCACTGGGCTCAAAAGATGCAGCCCTGATGTCTCTCATGATAGCAGGTGGTTAAGTAGAAATTTGCTGCTCGGCTGGCCCAGCAGGAGCAAACGTATGCTAAAAATGTATGCAGAACCAAGCATTTCAGAGAAGAGCAGCCAGGCATATTTTAGCAATTTTCACTTGTTGGTGGGGTTGGAAACGCTTTTCAGGCTCAGTACTGGGCTCAAAAGAAGCTCTAATGTCTCTCATGATAGCAGGTGGTTAAGTAGAAATTCGCTGCTCGGCTGACCCAGCAGGAGCAAACGTATGCTAAAAATTTATGCAGAACCAAGATTTTCAGTGAAGACCAGCCAGGCACATTTTAGCACGTTTCACTTGTAAGTGGGGTTGGAAACGCTTTTCAGGCTCAGTACTGGGCTCAAAAGATGCAGCCCTGATGTCTCTCATGATAGCAGGTGGTTAAGTAGAAATTTGGTGCTCGGCTGACCCACCAGGAGCAAACGTATGCTAAAAATGTATGCAGAACCAAGCTTTTCAGTGAAGAGTAGCCAGGCACATTTTAGCAAGTTTCACTTGTAAGTGGGGTTGGAAACGCTTTTCAGGCTCAGTACTGGGCTCAAAAGATGCAGCCCTGATGTCTCTCATGATAGCAGGTGGTTAAGTAGAAATTTGCTGCTCGGCTGACCCAGCAGGAGCAAACGTATGATAAAAATGTGTGCAGAACCAAGCTTTTCAGTGAAGAGCAGCTTTAGCAAGTTTCACTTGTAAGTGGGGTGGGAAACGCTTTTCAGGCTCAGTACTGGGCTCAAAAGATGCAGCCCTGATGTGTCTCATGATAGCAGTTGGTTAAGTAGAAATTCACTGCTCGGCTAACCCAGCAGGAGCAAACGTATGCCAAAAATGTATGCAGAACCAAGCTTTTCAGTGAAGAGCAGAGAGGCACATTTTAGCAAGTTTCACTTGTAAGTGGGGTGGGAAACGCTTTTCAGGCTCAGTACTGGGCTCAAAAGATGCAGCCCTTATGTCTCTCATGATAGCAGGTGGTTAAGTAGAAATTTGCTGCTCGGCTGGCCCAGCAGGAGCAAACGTATGCTAAAAATGTATGCAGAACCAAGCATTTCAGTGAAAAGCAGCCAGGCACATTTTAGCAAGTTTCACTTGTAAGTGGGGTTGGAAACGCTTTTCAGCTCAGTACTGGGCTCAAAAGATGCAGCCCTGATCTCTCTCATGATAGCAGGTGGTTAAGTAGAAATTCGCTGCTCGGCTGACCCAGCAGGAGCAAAGGTATGCTAAAAATGTATGCAGAACCAAGCTTTTCAGTGAAGAGCAGCCAGGCACATTTTAGCAGGTTTCACTTGTAAGTGGGGTTGGAAACGCTTTTCAGGCTCAGTACTGGGCTCAAAAGATGCAGCCCTGATGTCTCTCTGATAGCAGGTGGTTAAGTAGAAATGTGCTGCTCAGCTGACCCAGCAGGAGCAAATGTATGCTAAAAATGTATGCAGAACCAAGCTTTTCAGTGAAGAGCAGCCAGGCACATTTTAGCACGTTTCACTTGTAAGTGGGGTTGGAAACGCTTTTCAGGCTCAGTACTGGGCTCAAAAGATGCAGCCCTGATGTCTCTCATGATAGCAGGTGGTTAAGTAGAAATTTGCTGCTCGGCTGACCCACCAGGAGCAAATGTATGCTAAAAATGTATGCAGAACCAAGCTTTTCAGTGAAGAGTAGCCAGGCACATTTTAGCAAGTTTCACTTGTAAGTGGGGTTGGAAACGCTTTTCAGGCTCAGTACTGGGCTCAAAAGATGCAGCCCTGATGTCTCTCATGATAGCAGGTGGGTAAGTAGAAATTTGCTGCTCGGCTGACCCAGCAGGAGCAAACGTATGCTAAAAATGTGTGCAGAACCAAGCTTTTCAGTGAAGAGCAGCCAGGCACAAGTTTCACTTGTAAGTGGGGTTGGAAATGCTTTTCAGGCTCAGTACTGGCCTCAAAAGATGCAGCCCTGATGTCTCTCATGATAGCAGGTGGTTAAGTAGAAATTTGCTGCTCGGCTGACCCAGCAGGAGCAAACCTATGCCAAAAATGTACGCAGAATCAGCTTTTCAGTGAAGAGCAGAGAGGCACATTTTAGCAAGTTTCACTTGTAAGTGGGGTTGGAAACGCTTTTCAGGCTTAGTACTGGGCTCAAAAGATGCAGCTCTGATGTCTCTCATGATAGCAGGTGGTTAAGTAGAAATTCGCTGCTCGGCTGACCCTGCAGGAGCAAACGTATGCTAAAAATGTATGCAGAACCAAGCTTTTCAGTGAAGAGCAGCCAGGCACATTTTAGCACGTTTCACTTGTAAGTGGGGTTGGAAACGCTTTTCAGGCTCAGTACTGGGCTCAAAAGATGCAGCCCTGATGTCTCTCATGATAGCAGGCGGTTAAGTAGAAATTTGCTGCTCGGCTGACCCACCAGGAGCAAATGTATGCTAAAAATGTATGCAGAACCAAGCTTTTCAGTGAAGAGTAGCCAGGCACATTTTAGCAAGTTTCACTTGTAAGTGGGGTTGGAAACGCTTTTCAGGCTCAGTACTGGGCTCAAAAGATGCAGCCCTGATGTCTCTCATGATAGCAGGTGGTTAAGTAGAAATTTGTTGCTCGGCTGACCCAGCAGGAGCAAACGTATGCTAAAAATGTATGCAGAACCAAGCTTTTCAGTGAAGAGCAGCCAGGCACATTTTAGCAGGTTTCACTTGTAAGTGGGGTTGGAAACGCTTTTCAGGCTCAGTACTGGGCTCAAAAGATGCAGCCCTGATGTCTCTCATGATAGCAGGTGGTTAAGTAGAAATTTGCTGCTCCGGTGACCCAGCAGGAGCAAACGTATGCTAAAAATGTATGCAGAACCAAGCATTTCAGTGAAGAGCAGCCAGGCACATTTTAGCAAGTTTCACTTGTAAGTGGGGTTGGAAACGCTTTTCAGGCTCAGTACTGGGCTCAAAAGATGCAGCCCTGATGTCTCTCATGATAGCAGGTGGTTAAGTAGAAATTTGCTGCTCGGCTGACCCAGCAGGAGCAAACGTATGCTAAAAATGTGTGCAGAACCAAGCTTTTCAGTGAAGAGCAGCCAGGCACATTTTAGCAAAGTTCACTTGTAAGTGGGGTTGGAAATGCTTTTCAGGCTCAGTACTGGGCTCAAAAGATGCAGCCCTGATGTCTCTCATGATAGCAGGGTTAAGTAGAAATGTGCTGCTCGGCTAACCCAGCAGGAGCAAACATATGCTAAAAATGTATGCAGAACCAAGCTTTTCAGTGAAGAGCAGCCAGGCACATTTTAGCAAGTTTCCTTGTAAGTGGGGTTGGAAATGCTTTTCAGGCTCAGTACTGGGCTCAAAAGATGCAGCCCTGATCTCTCTCATGATAGCAGGTGGTTAAGTAGAAATTTGCTGCTCAGCTTACCCAGCAGGAGCAAACGTATGCTAAAAATGTATGCAGAACCAAGCTCTTCAGTGAAGAGCAGCCAGGCACATTTTAGCAGGTTTCACTTGTAAGTGGGGTTGGAAACGCTTTTCAGGCTCAGTACTGGGCTCAAAAGATGCAGCCCCGATCTCTCTCATGATAGCAGGTGGTTAAGTAGAAATTCGCTGCTCGGCTGACCCAGCAGGAGCAAACGTATGCCAAAAATGTATGCAGAACCAAGCTCTTCAGTGAAGAGCAGCCAGGCACATTTTAGCAGGTTTCACTTGTAAGTGGGGTTGGAAACGCTTTTCAGGCTCAGTACTGGGCTCAAAAGATGCAGCCCTGATGTCTCTCATGATAGCAGGTGGTTAAGTAGAAATTTGCTGCTCGGCTAACCCAGCAGGAGCAAACATATGCTAAAAATGTATGCAGAACCAAGCTTTTCAGTGAAGAGCAGCCAGGCACATTTTAGCAAGTTTCCTTGTAAGTGGGGTTGGAAATGCTTTTCAGGCTCAGTACTGGGCTCAAAAGATGCAGCCCTGATCTCTCTCATGATAGCAGGTGGTTAAGTAGAAATTTGCTGCTCGGCTGGCCCAGCAGGAGCAAACGTATGCTAAAAATGTATGCAGAACCAAGCATTTCAGTGAAAAGCAGCCAGGCACATTTTAGCAAGTTTCACTTGTAAGTGGGGTTGGAAACGCTTTTCAGCTCAGTACTGGGCTCAAAAGATGCAGCCCTGATCTCTCTCATGATAGCAGGTGGTTAAGTAGAAATTCGCTGCTCGGCTGACCCAGCAGGAGCAAAGGTATGCTAAAAATGTATGCAGAACCAAGCTTTTCAGTGAAGAGCAGCCAGGCACATTTTAGCAGGTTTCACTTGTAAGTGGGGTTGGAAACGCTTTTCAGGCTCAGTCCTGGGCTCAAAAGATGCAGCCCTGATGTCTCTCTGATAGCAGGTGGTTAAGTAGAAATGTGCTGCTCAGCTGACCCAGCAGGAGCAAACGTATGCTAAAAATGTATGCAGAACCAAGCTTTTCAGTGAAGAGCAGCCAGGCACATTTTAGCACG
Source organism: Lissotriton helveticus (assembly GCF_964261635.1). Taxonomy (NCBI): domain Eukaryota; kingdom Metazoa; phylum Chordata; class Amphibia; order Caudata; family Salamandridae; genus Lissotriton; species Lissotriton helveticus. The sequence goes on along the minus strand of NC_136065.1, from coordinate 743,441,764 downwards.
TTTCACTTGTAAGTGGGGTTGGAAACGCTTTTCAGGCTCAGTACTGGGCTCAAAAGATGCAGCCCTGATGTCTCTCATGATAGCAGGTGGTTAAGTAGAAATTTGCTGCTCGGCTGACCCACCAGGAGCAAATGTATGCTAAAAATGTATGCAGAACCAAGCTTTTCAGTGAAGAGTAGCCAGGCACATTTTAGCAAGTTTCACTTGTAAGTGGGGTTGGAAACACTTTTCAGGCTCAGTACTGGGCTGAAAAGATGCAGCCCTGATGTCTCTCATGATAGCAGGTGGTTAAGTAGAAATTTGCTGCTCGGCTGACCCAGCAGGAGCAAACGTATGCTAAAAATGTATGCAGAACCAAGCTTTTCAGTGAAGAGCAGCCAGGTACAAGTTTCACTTGTAAGTGGGGTTGGAAATGCTTTTCAGGCTCAGTACTGGCCTCAAAAGATGCAGCCCTGATGTCTCTCATGATAGCAGGTGGTTAAGTAGAAATTTGCTGCTCGGCTGACCCAGCAGGAGCAAACCTATGCCAAAAATGTACGCAGAATCAGCTTTTCAGTGAAGAGCAGAGAGGCACATTTTAGCAAGTTTCACTTGTAAGTGGGGTTGGAAACGCTTTTCAGGCTTAGTACTGGGCTCAAAAGATGCAGCTCTGATGTCTCTCATGATAGCAGGTGGTTAAGTAGAAATTCGCTGCTCGGCTGACCCTGCAGGAGCAAACGTATGCTAAAAATGTATGCAGAACCAAGCTTTTCAGTGAAGAGCAGCCAGGCACATTTTAGCACGTTTCACTTGTAAGTGGGGTTGGAAACGCTTTTCAGGCTCAGTACTGGGCTCAAAAGATGCAGCCCTGATGTCTCTCATGATAGCAGGTGGTTAAGTAGAAATTTGCTGCTCGGCTGACCCACCAGGAGCAAATGTATGCTAAAAATGTATGCAGAACCAAGCTTTTCAGTGAAGAGTAGCCAGGCACATTTTAGCAAGTTTCACTTGTAAGTGGGGTTGGAAACGCTTTTCAGGCTCAGTACTGGGCTCAAAAGATGCAGCCCTGATGTCTCTCATGATAGCAGGTGGTTAAGTAGAAATTTGTTGCTCGGCTGACCCAGCAGGAGCAAACGTATGCTAAAAATGTATGCAGAACCAAGCTTTTCAGTGAAGAGCAGCCAGGCACATTTTAGCAGGTTTCACTTGTAAGTGGGGTTGGAAACGCTTTTCAGGCTCAGTACTGGGCTCAAAAGATGCAGCCCTGATGTCTCTCATGATAGCAGGTGGTTAAGTAGAAATTTGCTGCTCCGGTGACCCAGCAGGAGCAAACGTATGCTAAAAATGTATGCAGAACCAAGCATTTCAGTGAAGAGCAGCCAGGCACATTTTAGCAAGTTTCACTTATAAGTGGGGTTGGAAACGCTTTTCAGGCTCAGTACTGGGCTCAAAAGATGCAGCCCTGATGTCTCTCATGATAGCAGGTGGTTAAGTAGAAATTTGCTGCTCGGCTGACCCAGCAGGAGCAAACGTATGCTAAAAATGTGTGCAGAACCAAGCTTTTCAGTGAAGAGCAGCCAGGCACATTTTAGCAAAGTTCACTTGTAAGTGGGGTTGGAAATGCTTTTCAGGCTCAGTACTGGGCTCAAAAGATGCAGCCCTGATCTCTCTCGTGAACGCAGGTGGTTAAGTAGAAATTTGCTGCTCGGCTGACCCAGCAGGAGCAAACGTATGCTAAAAATGTGTGCAGAACCGATCTTTTCAGTGAAGAGCAGCCAGGCACATTTTAGCGAAGTTCACTTGTAAGTGGGGTTGGAAATGCTTTTCAGGCTCAGTACTGGGCTCAAAAGATGCAGCCCTGATGTCTCTCATGATAGCAGGTGGTTAAGTAGAAATTTGCTGCTCGGCTAACCCAGCAGGAGCAAACATATGCTAAAAATGTATGCAGAACCAAGCTTTTCAGTGAAGAGCAGCCAGGCACATTTTAGCAAGTTTCCTTGTAAGTGGGGTTGGAAATGCTTTTCAGGCTCAGTACTGGGCTCAAAAGATGCAGCCCTGATCTCTCTCATGATAGCAGGTGGTTAAGTAGAAATTTGCTGCTCAGCTTACCCAGCAGGAGCAAACGTATGCTAAAAATGTATGCAGAACCAAGCATTTCAGTGAAAAGCAGCCAGGCACATTTTAGCAAGTTTCACTTGTAAGTGGGGTTGGAAACGCTTTTCAGGCTCAGTACTGGGCTCAAAAGATGCAGCCCTGATCTCTCTCATGATAGCAGGTGGTTAAGTAGAAATTCGCTGCTCGGCTGACCCTGCAGGAGCAAACGTATGCTAAAAATGTATGCAGAACCAAGCTTTTCAGTGAAGAGCAGCCAGGCACATTTTAGCACGTTTCACTTGTAAGTGGGGTTGGAAACACTTTTCAGGCTCAGTACTGGGCTCAAAAGATGCAGCCCTGATGTCTCTCATGATAGCAGGTGGTTAAGTAGAAATTTGCTGCTCGGCTGACCCACCAGGAGCAAATGTATGCTAAAAATGTATGCAGAACCAAGCTTTTCAGTGAAGAGTAGCCAGGCACATTTTAGCAAGTTTCACTTGTAAGTGGGGTTGGAAACGCTTTTCAGGCTCAGTACTGGGCTCAAAAGATGCAGCCCTGATGTCTCTCATGATAGCAGGTGGTTAAGTAGAAATTTGTTGCTCGGCTGACCCAGCAGGAGCAAACGTATGCTAAAAATGTATGCAGAACCAAGCTTTTCAGTGAAGAGCAGCCAGGCACATTTTAGCAGGTTTCACTTGTAAGTGGGGTTGGAAACGCTTTTCAGGCTCAGTACTGGGCTCAAAAGATGCAGCCCTGATGTCTCTCATGATAGCAGGTGGTTAAGTAGAAATTTGCTGCTCGGCTGACCCAGCAGGAGCAAACGTATGCTAAAAATGTGTGCAGAACCAAGCTTTTCAGTGAAGAGCAGCCAGGCACATTTTAGCAAAGTTCACTTGTAAGTGGGGTTGGAAATGCTTTTCAGGCTCAGTACTGGGCTCAAAAGATGCAGCCCTGATGTCTCTCATGATAGCAGGTGGTTAAGTAGAAATTTGCTGCTCGGCTAACCCAGCAGGAGCAAACATATGCTAAAAATGTATGCAGAACCAAGCTTTTCAGTGAAGAGCAGCCAGGCACATTTTAGCAAGTTTCACTTGTAAGTGGGGTTGGAAACGCTTTTCAGGCTCAGTACTGGGCTCAAAAGATGCAGCCCTGATCTCTCTCATGATAGCAGGTGGTTAAGTAGAAATTCGCTGCTCAGCTTACCCAGCAGGAGCAAACGTATGCTAAAAATGTATGCAGAACCAAGCTCTTCAGTGAAGAGCAGCCAGGCACATTTTAGCAGGTTTCACTTGTAAGTGGGGTTGGAAACGCTTTTCAGGCTCAGTACTGGGCTCAAAAGATGCAGCCCCGATCTCTCTCATGATAGCAGGTGGTTAAGTAGAAATTCGCTGCTCGGCTGACCCAGCAGGAGCAAACGTATGCCAAAAATGTATGCAGAACCAAGCTTTTCAGTGAAGAGCAGCCAGGCACATTTTAGCAAGTTTCACTTGTAAGTGGGGTTGGAAACGCTTTTCAGGCTCAGCACTGGGCTCAAAAGATGCAGCCCTGATGTCTCTCATGATAGCAGGTGGTTAAGTAGAAATTTGCTGCTCGGCTGACCCAGCAGGAGCAAACGTATGCCAAAAATGTATGCAGAACCAAGCTTTTCAGTGAAGAGCAGCCAGGCACATTTTAGCAAGTTTCACTTGTAAGTGGGGTTGGAAACGCTTTTCAGGCTCAGCACTGGGCTCAAAAGATGCAGCCCTGATGTCTCTCATGATAGCAGGTGGTTAAGTAGAAATTTGCTGCTCGGCTGGCCCAGCAGGAGCAAACGTATGCTAAAAATGTATGCAGAACCAAGCATTTCAGTGAAAAGCAGCCAGGCACATTTTAGCAAGTTTCACTTGTAAGTGGGGTTGGAAACGCTTTTCAGGCTCAGTACTGGGCTCAAAAGATGCAGCCCTGATCTCTCTCATGATAGCAGGTGGTTAAGTAGAAATTCGCTGCTCGGCTGACCCAGCAGGAGCCAAAGGTATGCTAAAAATGTATGCAGAACCAAGCTTTTCAGTGAAGAGCAGCCAGGCACATTTTAGCACGTTTCACTTGTAAGTGGGGTTGGAAACGCTTTTCAGGCTCAGTACTGGGCTCAAAAGATGCAGCCCTGATGTCTCTCATGATAGCAGGTGGTTAAGTAGAAATTTGCTGCTCGGCTGACCCACCAGGAGCAAATGTATGCTAAAAATGTATGCAGAACCAAGCTTTTCAGTGAAGAGTAGCCAGGCACATTTTAGCAAGTTTCACTTGTAAGTGGGGTTGGAAACACTTTTCAGGCTCAGTACTGGGCTGAAAAGATGCAGCCCTGATGTCTCTCATGATAGCAGGTGGTTAAGTAGAAATTTGCTGCTCGGCTGACCCAGCAGGAGCAAACGTATGCTAAAAATGTATGCAGAACCAAGCTTTTCAGTGAAGAGCAGCCAGGCACATTTTAGCAGGTTTCACTTGTAAGTGGGGTTGGAAACGCTTTTCAGGCTCAGTACTGGGCTCAAAAGATGCAGCCCTGATGTCTCTCATGATAGCAGGTGGTTAAGTAGAAATTTGCTGCTCGGGTGACCCAGCAGGAGCAAACGTATGCTAAAAATGTATGTAGAACCAAGCATTTCAGAGAAGAGCAGCCAGGCATATTTTAGCAAGCTTCACTTGTTGGTGGGGTTGGAAACGCTTTTCAGGCTCAGTACTGGGCTCAAAAGATGCAGCCCTGATGTCTCTCATGATAGCAGGTGGTTAAGTAGAAATTTGCTGCTCGGCTGACCCAGCAGGAGCAAACGTATGCTAAAAATGTATGCAGAACCAAGCTTTTCAGTGAAGAGCAGCCAGGTACATTTTAGCAGGTTTCACTTGTAAGTGGGGTTGGAAACGCTTTTCAGGCTCAGTACTGGGCTCAAAAGATGCAGCCCTGATCTCTCTCATGATAGCAGGTGGTTAAGTAGAAATTCGCTGCTCGGCTGACCCAGCAGGAGCAAAGGTATGCTAAAAATGTATGCAGAACCAAGCTTTTCAGTGAAGAGCAGCCAGGCACATTTTAGCACGTTTCACTTGTAAGTGGGGTTGGAAACACTTTTCAGGCTCAGTACTGGGCTCAAAAGATGCAGCCCTGATGTCTCTCATGATAGCAGGTGGTTAAGTAGAAATTTGCTGCTCGGCTGACCCACCAGGAGCAAATGTATGCTAAAAATGTATGCAGAACCAAGCTTTTCAGTGAAGAGTAGCCAGGCACATTTTAGCAAGTTTCACTTGTAAGTGGGGTTGGAAACACTTTTCAGGCTCAGTACTGGGCTGAAAAGATGCAGCCCTGATGTCTCTCATGATAGCAGGTGGTTAAGTAGAAATTTGATGCTCGGCTGACCCAGCAGGAGCAAACGTATGCTAAAAATGTATGCAGAACCAAGCTTTTCAGTGAAGAGCAGCCAGGCACATTTTAGCAGGTTTCACTTGTAAGTGGGGTTGGAAACGCTTTTCAGGCTCAGTACTGGGCTCAAAAGATGCAGCCCTGATGTCTCTCATGATAGCAGGTGGTTAAGTAGAAATTTGCTGCTCGGGTGACCCAGCAGGAGCAAACGTATGCTAAAAATGTATGTAGAACCAAGCATTTCAGAGAAGAGCAGCCAGGCATATTTTAGCAAGTTTCACTTGTTGGTGGGGTTGGAAACGCTTTTCAGGCTCAGTACTGGGCTCAAAAGATGCAGCCCTAATGTCTCTCATGATAGCAGGTGGTTAAGTAGAAATTTGCTGCTCGGCTGACCCAGCAGGAGCAAACGTATGCTAAAAATGTATGCAGAACCAAGCTTTTCAGTGAAGAGCAGCCAGGTACATTTTAGCAGGTTTCACTTGTAAGTGGGGTTGGAAACGCTTTTCAGGCTCAGTACTGGGCTCAAAAGATGCAGCCCTGATGTCTCTCATGATAGCAGGTGGTTAAGTAGAAATTTGCTGCTCGGCTGACCCAGCAGGAGCAATGGTATGCTAAAAATGTGTGCAGAACCAAGCTTTTCAGTGAAGAGCAGCCAGGCACAAGTTTCACTTGTAAGTGGGGTTGGAAATGCTTTTCAGGCTCAGTACTGGCCTCAAAAGATGCAGCCCTGATGTCTCTCATGATAGCAGGTGGTTAAGTAGAAATTTGCTGCTCGGCTGACCCAGCAGGAGCAAACCTATGCCAAAAATGTACGCAGAATCAGCTTTTCAGTGAAGAGCAGAGAGGCACATTTTAGCAAGTTTCACTTGTAAGTGGGGTTGGAAACGCTTTTCAGGCTAGTACTGGGCTCAAAAGATGCAGCTCTGATGTCTCTCATGATAGCAGGTGGTTAAGTAGAAATTCGCTGCTCGGCTGACCCTGCAGGAGCAAACGTATGCTAAAAATGTATGCAGAACCAAGCTTTTCAGTGAAGAGCAGCCAGGCACATTTTAGCACGTTTCACTTGTAAGTGGGGTTGGAAACGCTTTTCAGGCTCAGTACTGGGCTCAAAAGATGCAGCCCTGATGTCTCTCATGATAGCAGGTGGTTAAGTAGAAATTTGCTGCTCGGCTGACCCACCAGGAGCAAATGTATGCTAAAAATGTATGCAGAACCAAGCTTTTCAGTGAAGAGTAGCCAGGCACATTTTAGCAAGTTTCACTTGTAAGTGGGGTTGGGAACGCTTTTCAGGCTCAGTACTGGGCTCAAAAGATGCAGCCCTGATGTCTCTCATGATAGCAGGTGGTTAAGTAGAAATTTGTTGCTCGGCTGACCCAGCAGGAGCAAACGTATGCTAAAAATGTATGCAGAACCAAGCTTTTCAGTGAAGAGCAGCCAGGCACATTTTAGCAGGTTTCACTTGTAAGTGGGGTTGGATACGCTTTTCAGGCTCAGTACTGGGCTCAAAAGATGCAGCCCTGATGTCTCTCATGATAGCAGGTGGTTAAGTAGAAATTTGCTGCTCGGCTAACCCAGCAGGAGCAAACATATGCTAAAAATGTATGCAGAACCAAGCTTTTCAGTGAAGAGCAGCCAGGCACATTTTAGCAGGTTTCACTTGTAAGTGGGGTTGGAAACGCTTTTCAGGCTCAGTACTGGGCTCAAAAGATGCAGCCCCGATCTCTCTCATGATAGCAGGTGGTTAAGTAGAAATTCGCTGCTCGGCTGACCCAGCAGGAGCAAACGTATGCCAAAAATGTATGCAGAACCAAGCTTTTCAGTGAAGAGCAGCCAGGCACATTTTAGCAAGTTTCACTTGTAAGTGGGGTTGGAAACGCTTTTCAGGCTCAGTACTGGGCTCAAAAGATGCAGCCCTGATGTCTCTCATGATAGCAGGTGGTTAAGTAGAAATTTGCTGCTCGGCTGACCCAGCAGGAGCAAACGTATGCCAAAAATGTATGCAGAACCAAGCTTTTCAGTGAAGAGCAGCCAGGCACATTTTAGCAAGTTTCACTTGTAAGTGGGGTTGGAAACGCTTTTCAGGCTCAGCACTGGGCTCAAAAGATGCAGCCCTGATGTCTCTCATGATAGCAGGTGGTTAAGTAGAAATTTGCTGCTCGGCTGGCCCAGCAGGAGCAAACGTATGCTAAAAATGTATGCAGAACCAAGCATTTCAGAGAAGAGCAGCCAGGCATATTTTAGCAAGTTTCACTTGTTGGTGGGGTTGGAAACGCTTTTCAGGCTCAGTACTGGGCTCAAAAGATGCAGCCCTGATGTCTCTCATGATAGCAGGTGGTTAAGTAGAAATTTGCTGCTCGGCTGACCCAGCAGGAGCAAACGTATGCTAAAAATGTATGCAGAACCAAGCTTTTCAGTGAAGAGCAGCCAGGTACATTTTAGCAGGTTTCACTTGTAAGTGGGGTTGGAAACGCTTTTCAGGCTCAGTACTGGGCTCAAAAGATGCAGCCCTGATCTCTCTCATGATAGCAGGTGGTTAAGTAGAAATTCGCTGCTCGGCTGACCCAGCAGGAGCAAAGGTATGCTAAAAATGTATGCAGAACCAAGCTTTTCAGTGAAGAGTAGCCAGGCACATTTTAGCACGTTTCACTTGTAAGTGGGGTTGGAAACACTTTTCAGGCTCAGTACTGGGCTGAAAAGATGCAGCCCTGATGTCTCTCATGATAGCAGGTGGTTAAGTAGAAATTTGCTGCTCGGCTGACCCACCAGGAGCAAATGTATGCTAAAAATGTATGCAGAACCAAGCTTTTCAGTGAAGAGTAGCCAGGCACATTTTAGCAAGTTTCACTTGTAAGTGGGGTTGGAAACACTTTTCAGGCTCAGTACTGGGCTGAAAAGATGCAGCCCTGATGTCTCTCATGATAGCAGGTGGTTAAGTAGAAATTTGCTGCTCGGCTGACCCAGCAGGAGCAAACGTATGCTAAAAATGTATGCAGAACCAAGCTTTTCAGTGAAGAGCAGCCAGGCACATTTTAGCAGGTTTCACTTGTAAGTGGGGTTGGAAACGCTTTTCAGGCTCAGTACTGGGCTCAAAAGATGCAGCCCTGATGTCTCTCATGATAGCAGGTGGTTAAGTAGAAATTTGCTGCTCGGGTGACCCAGCAGGAGCAAACGTATGCTAAAAATGTATGTAGAACCAAGCATTTCAGAGAAGAGCAGCCAGGCATATTTTAGCAAGTTTCACTTGTTGGTGGGGTTGGAAACGCTTTTCAGGCTCAGTACTGGGCTCAAAAGATGCAGCCCTGATGTCTCTCATGATAGCAGGTGGTTAAGTAGAAATTTGCTGCTCGGCTGACCCAGCAGGAGCAAACGTATGCTAAAAATGTATGCAGAACCAAGCTTTTCAGTGAAGAGCAGCCAGGTACATTTTAGCAGGTTTCACTTGTAAGTGGGGTTGGAAACGCTTTTCAGGCTCAGTACTGGGCTCAAAAGATGCAGCCCTGATGTCTCTCATGATAGCAGGTGGTTAAGTAGAAATTTGCTGCTCGGCTGACCCAGCAGGAGCAATGGTATGCTAAAAATGTGTGCAGAACCAAGCTTTTCAGTGAAGAGCAGCCAGGCACAAGTTTCACTTGTAAGTGGGGTTGGAAATGCTTTTCAGGCTCAGTACTGGCCTCAAAAGATGCAGCCCTGATGTCTCTCATGATAGCAGGTGGTTAAGTAGAAATTTGCTGCTCGGCTGACCCAGCAGGAGCAAACCTATGCCAAAAATGTACGCAGAATCAGCTTTTCAGTGAAGAGCAGAGAGGCACATTTTAGCAAGTTTCACTTGTAAGTGGGGTTGGAAACGCTTTTCAGGCTAGTACTGGGCTCAAAAGATGCAGCTCTGATGTCTCTCATGATAGCAGGTGGTTAAGTAGAAATTCGCTGCTCGGCTGACCCTGCAGGAGCAAACGTATGCTAAAAATGTATGCAGAACCAAGCTTTTCAGTGAAGAGCAGCCAGGCACATTTTAGCACGTTTCACTTGTAAGTGGGGTTGGAAACGCTTTTCAGGCTCAGTACTGGGCTCAAAAGATGCAGCCCTGATGTCTCTCATGATAGCAGGTGGTTAAGTAGAAATTTGCTGCTCGGCTGACCCACCAGGAGCAAATGTATGCTAAAAATGTATGCAGAACCAAGCTTTTCAGTGAAGAGTAGCCAGGCACATTTTAGCAAGTTTCACTTGTAAGTGGGGTTGGGAACGCTTTTCAGGCTCAGTACTGGGCTCAAAAGATGCAGCCCTGATGTCTCTCATGATAGCAGGTGGTTAAGTAGAAATTTGTTGCTCGGCTGACCCAGCAGGAGCAAACGTATGCTAAAAATGTATGCAGAACCAAGCTTTTCAGTGAAGAGCAGCCAGGCACATTTTAGCAGGTTTCACTTGTAAGTGGGGTTGGAAACGCTTTTCAGGCTCAGTACTGGGCTCAAAAGATGCAGCCCTGATGTCTCTCATGATAGCAGGTGGTTAAGTAGAAATTTGCTGCTCCGGTGACCCAGCAGGAGCAAACGTATGCTAAAAATGTATGCAGAACCAAGCATTTCAGTGAAGAGCAGCCAGGCACATTTTAGCAAGTTTCACTTGTAAGTGGGGTTGGAAACGCTTTTCAGGCTCAGTACTGGGCTCAAAAGATGCAGCCCTGATGTCTCTCATGATAGCAGGTGGTTAAGTAGAAATTTGCTGCTCGGCTTACCCAGCAGGAGCAAACGTATGCTAAAAATGTGTGCAGAACCAAGCTTTTCAGTGAAGAGCAGCCAGGCACATTTTAGCAAAGTTCACTTGTAAGTGGGGTTGGAAATGCTTTTCAGGCTCAGTACTGGGCTCAAAAGATGCAGCCCTGATGTCTCTCATGATAGCAGGTGGTTAAGTAGAAATTTGCTGCTCGGCTAACCCAGCAGGAGCAAACATATGCTAAAAATGTATGCAGAACCAAGCTTTTCAGTGAAGAGCAGCCAGGCACATTTTAGCAAGTTTCACTTGTAAGTGGGGTTGGAAATGCTTTTCAGGCTCAGTACTGGGCTCAAAAGATGCAGCCCCGATCTCTCTCATGATAGCAGGTGGTTAAGTAGAAATTCGCTGCTCGGCTGACCCAGCAGGAGCAAACGTATGCCAAAAATGTATGCAGAACCAAGCTTTTCAGTGAAGAGCAGCCAGGCACATTTTAGCAAGTTTCACTTGTAAGTGGGGTTGGAAACGCTTTTCAGGCTCAGTACTGGGCTCAAAAGATGCAGCCCTGATGTCTCTCATGATAGCAGGTGGTTAAGTAGAAATTTGCTGCTCGGCTGACCCAGCAGGAGCAAACGTATGCCAAAAATGTATGCAGAACCAAGCTTTTCAGTGAAGAGCAGCCAGGCACATTTTAGCAAGTTTCACTTGTAAGTGGGGTTGGAAACGCTTTTCAGGCTCAGCACTGGGCTCAAAAGATGCAACCCTGATGTCTCTCATGATAGCAGGTGGTTAAGTAGAAATTTGCTGCTCGGCTGGCCCAGCAGGAGCAAACGTATGCTAAAAATGTATGCAGAACCAAGCATTTCAGAGAAGAGCAGCCAGGCATATTTTAGCAAGTTTCACTTGTTGGTGGGGTTGGAAACGCTTTTCAGGCTCAGTACTGGGCTCAAAAGATGCAGCCCTGATGTCTCTCATGATAGCAGGTGGTTAAGTAGAAATTTGCTGCTCGGCTGACCCACCAGGAGCAAATGTATGCTAAAAATGTATGCAGAACCAAGCTTTTCAGTGAAGAGCAGCCAGGCACATTTTAGCAGGTTTCACTTGTAAGTGGGGTTGGATACGCTTTTCAGGCTCAGTACTGGGCTCAAAAGATGCAGCCCTGATGTCTCTCATGATAGCAGGTGGTTAAGTAGAAATTTGCTGCTCGGCTAACCCAGCAGGAGCAAACATATGCTAAAAATGTATGCAGAACCAAGCTTTTCAGTGAAGAGCAGCCAGGCACATTTTAGCAGGTTTCACTTGTAAGTGGGGTTGGAAACGCTTTTCAGGCTCAGTACTGGGCTCAAAAGATGCAGCCCCGATCTCTCTCATGATAGCAGGTGGTTAAGTAGAAATTCGCTGCTCGGCTGACCCAGCAGGAGCAAACGTATGCCAAAAATGTATGCAGAACCAAGCTTTTCAGTGAAGAGCAGCCAGGCACATTTTAGCAAGTTTCACTTGTAAGTGGGGTTGGAAACGCTTTTCAGGCTCAGTACTGGGCTCAAAAGATGCAGCCCTGATGTCTCTCATGATAGCAGGTGGTTAAGTAGAAATTTGCTGCTCGGCTGACCCAGCAGGAGCAAACGTATGCCAAAAATGTATGCAGAACCAAGCTTTTCAGTGAAGAGCAGCCAGGCACATTTTAGCAAGTTTCACTTGTAAGTGGGGTTGGAAACGCTTTTCAGGCTCAGCACTGGGCTCAAAAGATGCAGCCCTGATGTCTCTCATGATAGCAGGTGGTTAAGTAGAAATTTGCTGCTCGGCTGGCCCAGCAGGAGCAAACGTATGCTAAAAATGTATGCAGAACCAAGCTTTTCAGTGAAGAGCAGCCAGGTACATTTTAGCAGGTTTCACTTGTAAGTGGGGTTGGAAACGCTTTTCAGGCTCAGTACTGGGCTCAAAAGATGCAGCCCTGATCTCTCTCATGATAGCAGGTGGTTAAGTAGAAATTCGCTGCTCGGCTGACCCAGCAGGAGCAAAGGTATGCTAAAAATGTATGCAGAACCAAGCTTTTCAGTGAAGAGCAGCCAGGCACATTTTAGCACGTTTCACTTGTAAGTGGGGTTGGAAACGCTTTTCAGGCTCAGTACTGGGCTCAAAAGATGCAGCCCTGATGTCTCTCATGATAGCAGGTGGTTAAGTAGAAATTTGCTGCTCGGCTGACCCACCAGGAGCAAATGTATGCTAAAAATGTATGCAGAACCAAGCTTTTCAGTGAAGAGTAGCCAGGCACATTTTAGCAAGTTTCACTTGTAAGTGGGGTTGGAAACACTTTTCAGGCTCAGTACTGGGCTGAAAAGATGCAGCCCTGATGTCTCTCATGATAGCAGGTGGTTAAGTAGAAATTTGCTGCTCGGCTGACCCACCAGGAGCAAATGTATGCTAAAAATGTATGCAGAACCAAGCTTTTCAGTGAAGAGTAGCCAGGCACATTTTAGCAAGTTTCACTTGTAAGTGGGGTTGGAAACACTTTTCAGGCTCAGTACTGGGCTGAAAAGATGCAGCCCTGATGTCTCTCATGATAGCAGGTGGTTAAGTAGAAATTTGCTGCTCGGCTGACCCAGCAGGAGCAAACGTATGCTAAAAATGTATGCAGAACCAAGCTTTTCAGTGAAGAGCAGCCAGGCACATTTTAGCAGGTTTCACTTGTAAGTGGGGTTGGAAACGCTTTTCAGGCTCAGTACTGGGCTCAAAAGATGCAGCCCTGATGTCTCTCATGATAGCAGGTGGTTAAGTAGAAATTTGCTGCTCGGGTGACCCAGCAGGAGCAAACGTATGCTAAAAATGTATGTAGAACCAAGCATTTCAGAGAAGAGCAGCCAGGCATATTTTAGCAAGTTTCACTTGTTGGTGGGGTTGGAAACGCTTTTCAGGCTCAGTACTGGGCTCAAAAGATGCAGCCCTGATGTCTCTCATGATAGCAGGTGGTTAAGTAGAAATTTGCTGCTCGGCTGACCCAGCAGGAGCAAACGTATGCTAAAAATGTATGCAGAACCAAGCTTTTCAGTGAAGAGCAGCCAGGTACATTTTAGCAGGTTTCACTTGTAAGTGGGGTTGGAAACGCTTTTCAGGCTCAGTACTGGGCTCAAAAGATGCAGCCCTGATGTCTCTCATGATAGCAGGTGGTTAAGTAGAAATGCTGCTCGGCTGACCCAGCAGGAGCAATGGTATGCTAAAAATGTGTGCAGAACCAAGCTTTTCAGTGAAGAGCAGCCAGGCACAAGTTTCACTTGTAAGTGGGGTTGGAAATGCTTTTCAGGCTCAGTACTGGCCTCAAAAGATGCAGCCCTGATGTCTCTCATGATAGCAGGTGGTTAAGTAGAAATTTGCTGCTCGGCTGACCCAGCAGGAGCAAACCTATGCCAAAAATGTACGCAGAATCAGCTTTTCAGTGAAGAGCAGAGAGGCACATTTTAGCAAGTTTCACTTGTAAGTGGGGTTGGAAACGCTTTTCAGGCTAGTACTGGGCTCAAAAGATGCAGCTCTGATGTCTCTCATGATAGCAGGTGGTTAAGTAGAAATTCGCTGCTCGGCTGACCCTGCAGGAGCAAACGTATGCTAAAAATGTATGCAGAACCAAGCTTTTCAGTGAAGAGCAGCCAGGCACATTTTAGCACGTTTCACTTGTAAGTGGGGTTGGAAACGCTTTTCAGGCTCAGTACTGGGCTCAAAAGATGCAGCCCTGATGTCTCTCATGATAGCAGGTGGTTAAGTAGAAATTTGCTGCTCGGCTGACCCACCAGGAGCAAATGTATGCTAAAAATGTATGCAGAACCAAGCTTTTCAGTGAAGAGTAGCCAGGCACATTTTAGCAAGTTTCACTTGTAAGTGGGGTTGGGAACGCTTTTCAGGCTCAGTACTGGGCTCAAAAGATGCAGCCCTGATGTCTCTCATGATAGCAGGTGGTTAAGTAGAAATTTGTTGCTCGGCTGACCCAGCAGGAGCAAACGTATGCTAAAAATGTATGCAGAACCAAGCTTTTCAGTGAAGAGCAGCCAGGCACATTTTAGCAGGTTTCACTTGTAAGTGGGGTTGGAAACGCTTTTCAGGCTCAGTACTGGGCTCAAAAGATGCAGCCCTGATGTCTCTCATGATAGCAGGTGGTTAAGTAGAAATTTGCTGCTCCGGTGACCCAGCAGGAGCAAACGTATGCTAAAAATGTATGCAGAACCAAGCATTTCAGTGAAGAGCAGCCAGGCACATTTTAGCAAGTTTCACTTGTAAGTGGGGTTGGAAACGCTTTTCAGGCTCAGTACTGGGCTCAAAAGATGCAGCCCTGATGTCTCTCATGATAGCAGGTGGTTAAGTAGAAATTTGCTGCTCGGCTGACCCAGCAGGAGCAAACGTATGCTAAAAATGTGTGCAGAACCAAGCTTTTCAGTGAAGAGCAGCCAGGCACATTTTAGCAAAGTTCACTTGTAAGTGGGGTTGGAAATGCTTTTCAGGCTCAGTACTGGGCTCAAAAGATGCAGCCCTGATGTCTCTCATGATAGCAGGTGGTTAAGTAGAAATTTGCTGCTCGGCTAACCCAGCAGGAGCAAACATATGCTAAAAATGTATGCAGAACCAAGCTTTTCAGTGAAGAGCAGCCAGGCACATTTTAGCAAGTTTCACTTGTAAGTGGGGTTGGAAATGCTTTTCAGGCTCAGTACTGGGCTCAAAAGATGCAGCCCTGATCTCTCTCATGATAGCAGGTGGTTAAGTAGAAATTTGCTGCTCAGCTTACCCAGCAGGAGCAAACGTATGCTAAAAATGTATGCAGAACCAAGCTCTTCAGTGAAGAGCAGCCAGGCACATTTTAGCAGGTTTCACTTGTAAGTGGGGTTGGAAACGCTTTTCAGGCTCAGTACTGGGCTCAAAAGATGCAGCCCCGATCTCTCTCATGATAGCAGGTGGTTAAGTAGAAATTCGCTGCTCGGCTGACCCAGCAGGAGCAAACGTATGCCAAAAATGTATGCAGAACCAAGCTTTTCAGTGAAGAGCAGCCAGGCACATTTTAGCAAGTTTCACTTGTAAGTGGGGTTGGAAACGCTTTTCAGGCTCAGTACTGGGCTCAAAAGATGCAGCCCTGATGTCTCTCATGATAGCAGGTGGTTAAGTAGAAATTTGCTGCTCGGCTGACCCAGCAGGAGCAAACGTATGCCAAAAATGTATGCAGAACCAAGCTTTTCAGTGAAGAGCAGCCAGGCACATTTTAGCAAGTTTCACTTGTAAGTGGGGTTGGAAACGCTTTTCAGGCTCAGCACTGGGCTCAAAAGATGCAGCCCTGATGTCTCTCATGATAGCAGGTGGTTAAGTAGAAATTTGCTGCTCGGCTGGCCCAGCAGGAGCAAACGTATGCTAAAAATGTATGCAGAACCAAGCATTTCAGAGAAGAGCAGCCAGGCATATTTTAGCAAGTTTCACTTGTTGGTGGGGTTGGAAACGCTTTTCAGGCTCAGTACTGGGCTCAAAAGATGCAGCCCTGATGTCTCTCATGATAGCAGGTGGTTAAGTAGAAATTTGCTGCTCGGCTGACCCACCAGGAGCAAACGTATGCTAAAAATGTATGCAGAACCAAGCTTTTCAGTGAAGAGCAGCCAGGCACATTTTAGCAGGTTTCACTTGTAAGTGGGGTTGGAAACGCTTTTCAGGCTCAGTACTGGGCTCAAAAGATGCAGCCCTGATGTCTCTCATGATAGCAGGTGGTTAAGTAGAAATTTGCTGCTCGGGTGACCCAGCAGGAGCAAACGTATGCTAAAAATGTATGTAGAACCAAGCATTTCAGAGAAGAGCAGCCAGGCATATTTTGGCAAGTTTCACTTGTTGGTGGGGTTGGAAACGCTTTTCAGGCTCAGTACTGGGCTCAAAAGATGCAGCCCTGATGTCTCTCATGATAGCAGGTGGTTAAGTAGAAATTTGCTGCTCGGGTGACCCAGCAGGAGCAAACGTATGCTAAAAATGTATGCAGAACCAAGCATTTCAGTGAAAAGCAGCCAGGCACATTTTAGCAAGTTTCACTTGTAAGTGGGGTTGGAAACGCTTTTCAGCTCAGTACTGGGCTCAAAAGATGCAGCCCTGATCTCTCTCATGATAGCAGGTGGTTAAGTAGAAATTCGCTGCTCGGCTGACCCAGCAGGAGCAAAGGTATGCTAAAAATGTATGCAGAACCAAGCTTTTCAGTGAAGAGCAGCCAGGCACATTTTAGCAGGTTTCACTTGTAAGTGGGGTTGGAAACGCTTTTCAGGCTCAGTACTGGCCTCAAAAGATGCAGCCCTGATGTCTCTCATGATAGCAGGTGGTTAAGTAGAAATTTGCTGCTCGGCTGACCCAGCAGGAGCAAACCTATGCCAAAAATGTACGCAGAATCAGCTTTTCAGTGAAGAGCAGAGAGGCACATTTTAGCAAGTTTCACTTGTAAGTGGGGTTGGAAACGCTTTTCAGGCTCAGTACTGGGCTCAAAAGATGCAGCTCTGATGTCTCTCATGATAGCAGGTGGTTAAGTAGAAATTCGCTGCTCGGCTGACCCTGCAGGAGCAAACGTATGCTAAAAATGTATGCAGAACCAAGCTTTTCAGTGAAGAGCAGCCAGGCACATTTTAGCACGTTTCACTTGTAAGTGGGGTTGGAAACGCTTTTCAGGCTCAGTACTGGGCTCAAAAGATGCAGCCCTGATGTCTCTCATGATAGCAGGTGGTTAAGTAGAAATTTGCTGCTCCGGTGACCCAGCAGGAGCAAACGTATGCTAAAAATGTATGCAGAACCAAGCATTTCAGTGAAGAGCAGCCAGGCACATTTTAGCAAGTTTCACTTGTAAGTGGGGTTGGAAACGCTTTTCAGGCTCAGTACTGGGCTCAAAAGATGCAGCCCTGATGTCTCTCATGATAGCAGGTGGTTAAGTAGAAATTTGCAGCCCTGATGTCTCTCAGGTGGTTAAGTAGAAATTTGCTGCTCGGCTAACCCAGCAGGAGCAAACATATGCTAAAAATGTATGCAGAACCAAGCTTTTCAGTGAAGAGCAGCCAGGCACATTTTAGCAGGTTTCACTTGTAAGTGGGGTTGGAAACGCTTTTCAGGCTCAGTACTGGGCTCAAAAGATGCAGCCCCGATCTCTCTCATGATAGCAGGTGGTTAAGTAGAAATTCGCTGCTCGGCTGACCCAGCAGGAGCAAACGTATGCCAAAAATGTATGCAGAACCAAGCTTTTCAGTGAAGAGCAGCCAGGCACATTTTAGCAAGTTTCACTTGTAAGTGGGGTTGGAAACGCTTTTCAGGCTCAGTACTGGGCTCAAAAGATGCAGCCCTGATGTCTCTCATGATAGCAGGTGGTTAAGTAGAAATTTGCTGCTCGGCTGACCCAGCAGGAGCAAACGTATGCCAAAAATGTATGCAGAACCAAGCTTTTCAGTGAAGAGCAGCCAGGCACATTTTAGCAAGTTTCACTTGTAAGTGGGGTTGGAAACGCTTTTCAGGCTCAGCACTGGGCTCAAAAGATGCAGCCCTGATGTCTCTCATGATAGCAGGTGGTTAAGTAGAAATTTGCTGCTCGGCTGGCCCAGCAGGAGCAAACGTATGCTAAAAATGTATGCAGAACCAAGCATTTCAGAGAAGAGCAGCCAGGCATATTTTAGCAAGTTTCACTTGTTGGTGGGGTTGGAAACGCTTTTCAGGCTTAGTACTGGGCTCAAAAGATGCAGCCCTGATGTCTCTCATGATAGCAGGTGGTTAAGTAGAAATTTGCTGCTCGGGTGACCCAGCAGGAGCAAACGTATGCTAAAAATGTATGCAGAACCAAGCATTTCAGTGAAAAGCAGCCAGGCACATTTTAGCAAGTTTCACTTGTAAGTGGGGTTGGAAACGCTTTTCAGGCTCAGTACTGGGCTCAAAAGATGCAGCCCTGATCTCTCTCATGATAGCAGGTGGTTAAGTAGAAATTCGCTGCTCGGCTGACCCAGCAGGAGCAAAGGTATGCTAAAAATGTATGCAGAACCAAGCTTTTCAGTGAAGAGCAGCCAGGCACATTTTAGCACGTTTCACTTGTAAGTGGGGTTGGAAACGCTTTTCAGGCTCAGTACTGGGCTCAAAAGATGCAGCCCTGATGTCTCTCATGATAGCAGGTGGTTAAGTAGAAATTTGCTGCTCGGCTGACCCACCAGGAGCAAATGTATGCTAAAAATGTATGCAGAACCAAGCTTTTCAGTGAAGAGTAGCCAGGCACATTTTAGCAAGTTTCACTTGTAAGTGGGGTTGGAAACGCTTTTCAGGCTCAGTACTGGGCTCAAAAGATGCAGCCCTGATGTCTCTCATGATAGCAGGTGGTTAAGTAGAAATTTGCTGCTCGGGTGACCCAGCAGGAGCAAACGTATGCTAAAAATGTATGTAGAACCAAGCATTTCAGAGAAGAGCAGCCAGGCATATTTTAGCAAGTTTCACTTGTTGGTGGGGTTGGAAACGCTTTTCAGGCTCAGTACTGGGCTCAAAAGATGCAGCCCTGATGTCTCTCATGATAGCAGGTGGTTAAGTAGAAATTTGCTGCTCGGCTGACCCAGCAGGAGCAAACGTATGCTAAAAATGTATGCAGAACCAAGCATTTCAGTGAAAAGCAGCCAGGCACATTTTAGCAAGTTTCACTTGTAAGTGGGGTTGGAAACGCTTTTCAGCTCAGTACTGGGCTCAAAAGATGCAGCCCTGATCTCTCTCATGATAGCAGGTGGTTAAGTAGAAATTCGCTGCTCGGCTGACCCAGCAGGAGCAAAGGTATGCTAAAAATGTATGCAGAACCAAGCTTTTAAGTGAAGAGTAGCCAGGCACATTTTAGCAAGTTTCACTTGTAAGTGGGGTTGGAAACACTTTTCAGGCTCAGTACTGGGCTGAAAAGATGCAGCCCTGATGTCTCTCATGATAGCAGGTGGTTAAGTAGAAATTTGCTGCTCGGCTGACCCAGCAGGAGCAAACGTATGCTAAAAATGTGTGCAGAACCAAGCTTTTCAGTGAAGAGCAGCCAGGCACAAGTTTCACTTGTAAGTGGGGTTGGAAATGCTTTTCAGGCTCAGTACTGGCCTCAAAAGATGCAGCTCTGATGTCTCTCATGATAGCAGGTGGTTAAGTAGAAATTCGCTGCTCGGCTGACCCTGCAGGAGCAAACGTATGCTAAAAATGTATGCAGAACCAAGCTTTTCAGTGAAGAGCAGCCAGGCACATTTTAGCACGTTTCACTTGTAAGTGGGGTTGGAAACGCTTTTCAGGCTCAGTACTGGGCTCAAAAGATGCAGCCCTGATGTCTCTCATGATAGCAGGTGGTTAAGTAGAAATTTGCTGCTCGGCTGACCCACCAGGAGCAAATGTATGCTAAAAATGTATGCAGAGCCAAGCTTTTCAGTGAAGAGTAGCCAGGCACATTTTAGCAAGTTTCACTTGTAAGTGGGGTTGGAAACGCTTTTCAGGCTCAGTACTGGGCTCAAAAGATGCAGCCCTGATGTCTCTCATGATAGCAGGTGGTTAAGTAGAAATTTGTTGCTCGGCTGACCCAGCAGGAGCAAACGTATGCTAAAAATGTATGCAGAACCAAGCTTTTCAGTGAAGAGCAGCCAGGCACATTTTAGCAGGTTTCACTTGTAAGTGGGGTTGGAAACGCTTTTCAGGCTCAGTACTGGGCTCAAAAGATGCAGCCCTGATGTCTCTCATGATAGCAGGTGGTTAAGTAGAAATTTGCTGCTCGGCTGACCCACCAGGAGCAAATGTATGCTAAAAATGTATGCAGAACCAAGCTTTTCAGTGAAGAGTAGCCAGGCACATTTTAGCAAGTTTCACTTGTAAGTGGGGTTGGAAACGCTTTTCAGGCTCAGTACTGGGCTCAAAAGATGCAGCCCTGATGTCTCTCATGATAGCAGGTGGTTAAGTAGAAATTTGCTGCTCGGCTGACCCACCAGGAGCAAATGTATGCTAAAAATGTATGCAGAACCAAGCTTTTCAGTGAAGAGTAGCCAGGCACATTTTAGCAAGTTTCACTTGTAAGTGGGGTTGGAAACGCTTTTCAGGCTCAGTACTGGGCTCAAAAGATGCAGCCCTGATGTCTCTCATGATAGCAGGTGGTTAAGTAGAAATTTGCTGCTCGGGTGACCCAGCAGGAGCAAACGTATGCTAAAAATGTATGTAGAACCAAGCATTTCAGAGAAGAGCAGCCAGGCATATTTTAGCAAGTTTCACTTGTTGGTGGGGTTGGAAACGCTTTTCAGGCTCAGTACTGGGCTCAAAAGATGCAGCCCTGATGTCTCTCATGATAGCAGGTGGTTAAGTAGAAATTTGCTGCTCGGCTGACCCAGCAGGAGCAAACGTATGCTAAAAATGTATGCAGAACCAAGCATTTCAGTGAAAAGCAGCCAGGCACATTTTAGCAAGTTTCACTTGTAAGTGGGGTTGGAAACGCTTTTCAGCTCAGTACTGGGCTCAAAAGATGCAGCCCTGATCTCTCTCATGATAGCAGGTGGTTAAGTAGAAATTCGCTGCTCGGCTGACCCAGCAGGAGCAAAGGTATGCTAAAAATGTATGCAGAACCAAGCTTTTAAGTGAAGAGTAGCCAGGCACATTTTAGCAAGTTTCACTTGTAAGTGGGGTTGGAAACACTTTTCAGGCTCAGTACTGGGCTGAAAAGATGCAGCCCTGATGTCTCTCATGATAGCAGGTGGTTAAGTAGAAATTTGCTGCTCGGCTGACCCAGCAGGAGCAAACGTATGCTAAAAATGTGTGCAGAACCAAGCTTTTCAGTGAAGAGCAGCCAGGCACAAGTTTCACTTGTAAGTGGGGTTGGAAATGCTTTTCAGGCTCAGTACTGGCCTCAAAAGATGCAGCTCTGATGTCTCTCATGATAGCAGGTGGTTAAGTAGAAATTCGCTGCTCGGCTGACCCTGCAGGAGCAAACGTATGCTAAAAATGTATGCAGAACCAAGCTTTTCAGTGAAGAGCAGCCAGGCACATTTTAGCACGTTTCACTTGTAAGTGGGGTTGGAAACGCTTTTCAGGCTCAGTACTGGGCTCAAAAGATGCAGCCCTGATGTCTCTCATGATAGCAGGTGGTTAAGTAGAAATTTGCTGCTCGGCTGACCCACCAGGAGCAAATGTATGCTAAAAATGTATGCAGAGCCAAGCTTTTCAGTGAAGAGTAGCCAGGCACATTTTAGCAAGTTTCACTTGTAAGTGGGGTTGGAAACGCTTTTCAGGCTCAGTACTGGGCTCAAAAGATGCAGCCCTGATGTCTCTCATGATAGCAGGTGGTTAAGTAGAAATTTGTTGCTCGGCTGACCCAGCAGGAGCAAACGTATGCTAAAAATGTATGCAGAACCAAGCTTTTCAGTGAAGAGCAGCCAGGCACATTTTAGCAGGTTTCACTTGTAAGTGGGGTTGGAAACGCTTTTCAGGCTCAGTACTGGGCTCAAAAGATGCAGCCCTGATGTTCTCATGATAGCAGGTGGTTAAGTAGAAATTTGCTGCTCCGGTGACCCAGCAGGAGCAAACGTATGCTAAAAATGTATGCAGAACCAAGCATTTCAGTGAAGAGCAGCCAGGCACATTTTAGCAAGTTTCACTTGTAAGTGGGGTTGGAAACGCTTTTCAGGCTCAGTACTGGGCTCAAAAGATGCAGCCCTGATGTCTCTCATGATAGCAGGTGGTTAAGTAGAAATTTGCTGCTCGGCTGACCCAGCAGGAGCAAACGTATGCTAAAAATGTGTGCAGAACCAAGCTTTTCAGTGAAGAGCAGCCAGGCACATTTTAGCAAAGTTCACTTGTAAGTGGGGTTGGAAATGCTTTTCAGGCTCAGTACTGGGCTCAAAAGATGCAGCCCTGATCTCTCTCGTGATAGCAGGTGGTTAAGTAGAAATTTGCTGCTCGGCTGACCCAGCAGGAGCAAACGTATGCTAAAAATGTGTGCAGAACCGATCTTTTCAGTGAAGAGCAGCCAGGCACATTTTAGCAAAGTTCACTTGTAAGTGGGGTTGGAAATGCTTTTCAGGCTCAGTACGGGGCTCAAAAGATGCAGCCCTGATGTCTCTCATGATAGCAGGTGGTTAAGTAGAAATTTGCTGCTCGGCTAACCCAGCAGGAGCAAACATATGCTAAAAATGTATGCAGAACCAAGCTTTTCAGTGAAGAGCAGCCAGGCACATTTTAGCAAGTTTCACTTGTAAGTGGGGTTGGAAATGCTTTTCAGGCTCAGTACTGGGCTCAAAAGATGCAGCCCTGATCTCTCTCATGATAGCAGGTGGTTAAGTAGAAATTTGCTGCTCAGCTTACCCAGCAGGAGCAAACGTATGCTAAAAATGTATGCAGAACCAAGCTCTTCAGTGAAGAGCAGCCAGGCACATTTTAGCAGGTTTCACTTGTAAGTGGGGTTGGAAACGCTTTTCAGGCTCAGTACTGGGCTCAAAAGATGCAGCCCTGATGTCTCTCATGATAGCAGGTGGTTAAGTAGAAATTTGCTGCTCGGCTGACCCAGCAGGAGCAAACCTATGCCAAACATGTACGCAGAATCAGCTTTTCAGTGAAGAGCAGAGAGGCACATTTTAGCAAGTTTCACTTGTAAGTGGGGTTGGAAACGCTTTTCAGGCTCAGTACTGGGCTCAAAAGATGCAGCCCTGATGTCTCTCATGGCAGGTGGTTAAGTAGAAATTTGCTGCTCGGCTGACCCACCAGGAGCAAATGTATGCTAAAAATGTATGCAGAACCAAGCTTTTCAGTGAAGAGTAGCCAGGCACATTTTAGCAAGTTTCACTTGTAAGTGGGGTTGGAAACGCTTTTCAGGCCCAGTACTGGGCTCAAAAGATGCAGCCCTGATGTCTCTCATGATAGCAGGTGGTTAAGTAGAAATGTGTTGCTCGGCTGACCCAGCAGGAGCAAACGTATGCTAAAAATGTATGCAGAACCAAGCTTTTCAGTGAAGAGCAGCCAGGCACATTTTAGCAGGTTTCACTTGTAAGTGGGGTTGGAAACGCTTTTCAGGCTCAGTACTGGGCTCAAAAGATGCAGCCCTGATGTCTCTCATGATAGCAGGTGGTTAAGTAGAAATTTGCTGCTCGGCTGACCCAGCAGGAGCAAACGTATGCCAAAAATGTGTGCAGAACCAAGCTTTTCAGTGAAGAGAAGCCAGGCACATTTTAGCAAGTTTCACTTGTAAGTGGGGTTGGAAATGCTTTTCAGGCTCAGTACTGGGCTCAAAAGATGCAGCCCTGATGTCTCTCATGATAGCAGGTGGTTAAGTAGAAATTCGCTGCTCGGCTGACCCAGCAGGAGCAAACGTATGCCAAAAATGTATGCAGAAACAAGCTTTTCAGTGAAGAGCAGCTAGGCACATTTTAGCAAGTTTCACTTGTAAGTGGGGTTGGAAATGCTTTTCAGGCTCAGTACTGGCCTCAAAAGATGCAGCCCTGATGTCTCTCATGATAGCAGGTGGTTAAGTAGAAATTTGCTGCTCGGCTGACCCAGCAGGAGCAAACCTATGCCAAACATGTACGCAGAATCAGCTTTTCAGTGAAGAGCAGAGAGGCACATTTTAGCAAGTTTCACTTGTAAGTGGGGTTGGAAACGCTTTTCAGGCTCAGTACTGGGCTCAAAAGATGCAGCCCTGATGTCTCTCATGATAGCAGGTGGTTAAGTAGAAATTTGCTGCTCGGCTGACCCACCAGGAGCAAATGTATGCTAAAAATGTATGCAGAACCAAGCTTTTCATTGAAGAGTAGCCAGGCACATTTTAGCAAGTTTCACTTGTAAGTGGGGTTGGAAACGCTTTTCAGGCCCAGTACTGGGCTCAAAAGATGCAGCCCTGATGTCTCTCATGATAGCAGGTGGTTAAGTAGAAATGTGTTGCTCGGCTGACCCAGCAGGAGCAAACGTATGCTAAAAATGTATGCAGAACCAAGCTTTTCAGTGAAGAGCAGCCAGGCACATTTTAGCAGGTTTCACTTGTAAGTGGGGTTGGAAACGCTTTTCAGGCTCAGTACTGGGCTCAAAAGATGCAGCCCTGATGTCTCTCATGATAGCAGGTGGTTAAGTAGAAATTTGCTGCTCGGCTGACCCAGCAGGAGCAAACGTATGCTAAAAATGTGTGCAGAACCAAGCTTTTCAGTGAAGAGCAGCCAGGCACATTTTAGCAAGTTTCACTTTTAAGTGGGGTTGGAAATGCTTTTCAGGCTCAGTACTGGGCTCAAAAGATGCAGCCCTGATCTCTCTCGTGATAGCAGGTGGTTAAGTAGAAATTTGCTGCTCGGCTGACCCAGCAGGAGCAAACATATGCTAAAAATGTGTGCAGAACCAATCTTTTCAGTGAAGAGCAGCCAGGCACATTTTAGCAAGTTTCACTTGTAAGTGGGGTTGGAAATGCTTTTCAGGCTCAGTACTGGGCTCAAAAGATGCAGCCCTGATCTCTCTCATGATAGCAGGTGGTTAAGTAGAAATTTGCTGCTCAGCTTACCCAGCAGGAGTAAACGTATGCTAAAAATGTATGCAGAACCAAGCTCTTCAGTGAAGAGCAGCCAGGCACATTTTAGCAGGTTTCACTTGTAAGTGGGGTTGGAAACGCTTTTCAGGCTCAGTACTGGGCTCAAAAGATGCAGCCCTGATGTCTCTCATGATAGCAGGTGGTTAAGTAGAAATTTGCTGCTCGGCTGACCCAGCAGGAGCAAACGTATGCCAAAAATGTATGCAGAACCAAGCTTTTCAGTGAAGAGCAGCCAGGCACATTTTAGCAAGTTTCACTTGTAAGTGGGGTTGGAAACGCTTTTCAGGCTCAGTACTGGGCTCAAAAGATGCAGCCCTGATGTCTCTCATGATAGCAGGTGGTTAAGTAGAAATGTGCTGCTCGGCTGACCCAGCAGGAGCAAACGTATGCTAAAAATGTATGCAGAACCAAGCTTTTCAGTGAAGAGCAGCCAGGCACATTTTAGCACGTTTCACTTGTAAGTGAGGTTGGAAACGCTTTTCAGGCTCAGTACTGGGCTCAAAAGATGCAGCCCTGATGTCTCTCATGATAGCAGGTGGTTAAGTAGAAATTTGCTGCTCGGCTGACCCACCAGGAGCAAATGTATGCTAAAAATGTATGCAGAACCAAGCTTTTCAGTGAAGAGTAGCCAGGCACATTTTAGCAAGTTTCACTTGTAAGTGGGGTTGGAAACACTTTTCAGGCTCAGTACTGGGCTGAAAAGATGCAGCCCTGATGTCTCTCATGATAGCAGGTGGTTAAGTAGAAATTTGCTTCTCGGCTGACCCAGCAGGAGCAAACGTATGCTAAAAATGTATGCAGAACCAAGCTTTTCAGTGAAGAGCAGCCAGGCACATTTTAGCAGGTTTCACTTGTAAGTGGGGTTGGAAACGCTTTTCAGGCTCAGTACTGGGCTCAAAAGATGCAGCCCTGATGTCTCTCATGATAGCAGGTGGTTAAGTAGAAATTTGCTGCTCGGGTGACCCAGCAGGAGCAAACGTATGCTAAAAATGTATGCAGAACCAAGCTTTTCAGTGAAGAGCAGCCAGGCACATTTTAGCAAGTTTCACTTGTAAGTGGGGTTGGAAACGCTTTTCAGGCTCAGTACTGGGCTCAAAAGATGCAGCCCCGATGTCTCTCATGATAGCAGGTGGTTAAGTAGAAATTTGCTGCTCGGCTGACCCAGCAGGAGCAAACGTATGCTAAAAATGTATGCAGAACCAAGCTTTTCAGTGAAGAGCAGCCAGGCACATTTTAGCAGGTTTCACTTGTAAGTGTGGTTGGAAACGCTTTTCAGGCTCAGTACTGGGCTCAAATGATGCAGCCCCGATCTCTCTCATGATAGCAGGTGGTTAAGTAGAAATTTGCTGCTCGGGTGACCCAGCAGGAGCAAACGTATGCTAAAAATGTATGCAGAACCAAGCATTTCAGTGAAGAGCAGCCAGGCACATTTTAGCAAGTTTCACTTGTAAGTGGGGTTGGAAACGCTTTTCAGGCTCAGTACTGGGCTCAAAAGATGCAGCCCTGATGTCTCTCATGATAGCAGGTGGTTAAGTAGAAATTTGCTGCTCGGCTAACCCAGCAGGAGCAAACGTATGCTAAAAATGTATGCAGAACCAAGCTTTTCAGTGAAGAGCAGCCAGGCACATTTTAGCAAGTTTCACTTGTAAGTGGGGTTGGAAATGCTTTTCAGGCTCAGTACTGGGCTCAAAAGATGCAGCCCTGATCTCTCTCATGATAGCAGGTGGTTAAGTAGAAATTTGCTGCTCAGCTTACCCAGCAGGAGCAAATGTATGCCAAAAATGTATGCAGAAACAAGCTTTTCAGTGAAGAGCAGCCAGGCACATTTTAGCAGGTTTCACTTGTAAGTGGGGTTGGAAACGCTTTTCAGGCTCAGTACTGGGCTCAAAAGATGCAGCCCTGATGTCTCTCATGATAGCAGGTGGTTAAGTAGAAATTTGCTGCTCGGCTGACCCAGCAGGAGCAAATGTATGCCAAAAATGTATGCAGAAACAAGCTTTTCAGTGAAGAGCAGCTAGGCACATTTTAGCAAGTTTCACTTGTAAGTGGGGTTGGAAATGCTTTTCAGGCTCAGTACTGGCCTCAAAAGATGCAGCCCTGATGTCTCTCATGATAGCAGGTGGTTAAGTAGAAATTTGCTGCTCGGCTGACCCAGCAGGAGCAAACCTATGCCAAAAATGTACGCAGAATCAGCTTTTCAGTGAAGAGCAGAGAGGCACATTTTAGCAAGTTTCACTTGTAAGTGGGGTTGGAAACGCTTTTCAGGCTCTGTACTGGGCTCAAAAGATGCAGCTCTGATGTCTCTCATGATAGCAGGTGGTTAAGTAGAAATTCGCTGCTCGGCTGACCCAGCAGGAGCAAACGTATGCTAAAAATGTATGCAGA
The DNA here is from genome assembly GCF_964261635.1 of Lissotriton helveticus. Classification (NCBI taxonomy): domain Eukaryota; kingdom Metazoa; phylum Chordata; class Amphibia; order Caudata; family Salamandridae; genus Lissotriton; species Lissotriton helveticus. The sequence continues at coordinate 743,414,711 of NC_136065.1, read as the reverse complement.
ACCAAGCTTTTCAGTGAAGAGCAGCCAGGCACATTTTAGCACGTTTCACTTGTAAGTGGGGTTGGAAACGCTTTTCAGGCTCAGTACTGGGCTCAAAAGATGCAGCCCTGATGTCTCTCATGATAGCAGGTGGTTAAGTTGAAATTTGCTGCTCGGCTGACCCACCAGGAGCAAACGTATGCTAAAAATGTATGCAGAACCAAGCTTTTCAGTGAAGAGTAGCCAGGCACATTTTAGCAAGTTTCACTTGTAAGTTCGGTTGGAAACGCTTTTCAGGCTCAGTACTGGGCTCAAAAGATGCAGCCCTGATGTCTCTCATGATAGCAGGTGGTTAAGTAGAAATTTGCTGCTCGGCTGACCCAGCAGGAGCAAACGTATGCTAAAAATGTGTGCAGAACCAAGCTTTTCAGTGAAGAGCAGCTTTAGCAAGTTTCACTTGTAAGTGGGGTGTGAAACGCTTTTCAGGCTCAGTACTGGGCTCAAAAGATGCAGCCCTGATGTCTCTCATGATAGCAGTTGGTTAAGTAGAAATTCGCTGCTCGGCTAACCCAGCAGGAGCAAACGTATGCCAAAAATGTATGCAGAACCAAGCTTTTCAGTGAAGAGCAGAGAGGCACATTTTAGCAAGTTTCACTTGTAAGTGGGGTGGGAAACGCTTTTCAGGCTCAGTACTGGGCTCAAAAGATGCAGCCCTGATCTCTCTCATGATAGCAGGTGGTTAAGTAGAAATTTGCTGCTCGGCTGACCCAGCAGGAGCAAACGTATGCTAAAAATGTATGCAGAACCAAGCTTTTCAGTGAAGAGCAGCCAGGCACATTTTAGCAGGTTTCACTTGTAAGTGGGGTTGGAAACGCTTTTTAGGCTCAGTACTGGGCTCAAAAGATGCAGCCCCGATCTCTCTCATGATAGCAGGTGGTTAAGTAGAAATTCGCTGCTCGGCTGACCCAGCAGGAGCAAACGTATGCCAAAAATGTATGCAGAACCTAGCTTTTCAGTGAAGAGCAGCCAGGCACATTTTAGCAAGTTTCACTTGTAAGTGGGGTTGGAAATGCTTTTCAGGCTCAGTACTGGGCTCAAAAGATGCAGCCCCGATCTCTCTCATGATAGCAGGTGGTTAAGTAGAAATTTGCTGCTCGGCTGACCCAGCAGGAGCAAACGTATGCCAAAAATGTATGCAGAAACAAGCTTTTCAGTGAAGAGCAGCTAGGCACATTTTAGCAAGTTTCACTTGTAAGTGGGGTTGGAAACGCTTTTCAGGCTCAGTACTGGGCTCAAAAGATGCAGCCCTGATCTCTCTCATGATAGCAGGTGGTTAAGTAGAAATTCGCTGCTCGGCTGACCCAGCAGGAGCAAACGTATGCTAAAAATGTATGCAGAACCAAGCTTTTCAGTGAAGAGCAGCCAGGCACATTTTAGCACGTTTCACTTGTAAGTGGGGTTGGAAACGCTTTTCAGGCTCAGTACTGGGCTCAAAAGATGCAGCCCTGATGTCTCTCATGATAGCAGGTGATTAAGTAGAAATTTGCTGCTCGGCTTACCCAGCAGGAGCAAACGTATGCTAAAAATGTGTGCAGAACCAAGCTTTTCAGTGAAGAGCAGCCAGGCACATTTTAGCAAGTTTCAGTTGTAAGTGGGGTTGGAAACGGTTTTCAGGCTCAGTACTGGGCTCAAAAGATGCAGCCCTGATGTCTCTCATGATAGCAGGTGGCTAAGTAGAAATTTGCTGCTCGGGTGACCCAGCAGGAGCAAACGTATGCTAAAAATGTATGCAGAACCAAGCATTTCAGTGAAGAGCAGCCAGGCACATTTTAGCAAGTTTCACTTGTAAGTGGGGTTGGAAACGCTTTTCAGGCTCAGTACTGGGCTCAAAAGATGCAGCCCTGATGTCTCTCATGATAGCAGGTGGTTAAGTAGAAATTTGCTGCTCGGCTGACCCAGCAGGAGCAAACGTATGCTAAAAATGTGTGCAGAACCAAGCTTTTCAGTGAAGAGCAGCCAGGCACATTTTAGCAAGTTTCACTTGTAAGTGGGGTTGGAAATGCTTTTCAGGCTCAGTACTGGGCTCAAAAGATGCAGCCCTGATCTCTCTCATGATAGCAGGTGGTTAAGTAGAAATTCGCTGGTCGGCTGACCCAGCAGGAGCAAACGTATGCTAAAAATGTATGCAGAACCAAGCTTTTCAGTGAAGAGCAGCTAGGCACATTTTAGCAAGTTTCACTTGTAAGTGGGGTTGGAAATGCTTTTCAGGCTCAGTACTGGGCTCAAAAGATGCAGCCCTGATGTCTCTCATGATAGCAGGTGGTTAAGTAGAAATTCGCTGCTCGGCTGACCCAGCAGGAGCAAACGTATGCCAAAAATGTATGCAGAAATAAGCTTTTCAGTGAAGAGCAACTAGGCACATTTTAGCAAGTTTCACTTGTAAGTGGGGTTGGAAATGCTTTTCAGGCTCAGTACTGGCCTCAAAAGATGCAGCCCTGATGTCTCTCATGATAGCAGGTGGTTAAGTAGAAATTTGCTGCTCGGCTGACCCAGCAGCAGCAAACCTATGCCAAAAATGTAGGCAGAATCAGCTTTTCAGTGAAGAGCAGAGAGGCACATTTTAGCAAGTTTCACTTGTAAGTGGGGTTGGAAACGCTTTTCAGGCTTAGTACTGGGCTCAAAAGATGCAGCTCTGATCTCTCTCATGATAGCAGGTGGTTAAGTAGAAATTCGCTGCTCGGCTGACCCAGCAGGAGCAAACGTATGCTAAAAATGTATGCAGAACCAAGCTTTTCAGTGAAGAGCAGCCAGGCACATTTTAGCACGTTTCACTTGTAAGTGGGGTTGGAAACGCTTTTCAGGCTCAGTACTGGGCTCAAAAGATGCAGCCCTGATGTCTCTCATGATAGCAGGTGGTTAAGTAGAAATTTGCTGCTCGGTTGACCCACCAGGAGCAAACGTATGCTAAAAATGTATGCAGAACCAAGCTTTTCAGTGAAGAGTAGCTTTAGCAAGTTTCACTTGTAAGTGGGGTTGGAACCGCTTTTCAGGCTCAGTACTGGGCTCAAAAGATGCAGCCCTGATGTCTCTCATGATAGCAGGTGGTTAAGTAGAAATTTGCTGCTCGGCTGACACAGCAATAGCAAAGGTAAACTAAAAATGTGTGCAGAACCAAGCTTTTCAGTGAAGAGCAGCTTTAGCAAGTTTCACTTGTAAGTGGGGTGGGAAACGCTTTTCAGGCTCAGTACTGGGCTCAAAAAATGCAGCCCTGATGTCTCTCATGATAGCAGTTGGTTAAGTAGAAATTCGCTGCTCGGCTAACCCAGCAGGAGCAAACGTATGCCAAAAATGTATGCAGAACCAAGCTTTTCAGTGAAGAGCAGAGAGGCACATTTTAGCAAGTTTCACTTGTAAGTGGGGTGGGAAACGCATTTCAGGCTCAGTACTGGGCTCAAAAGATGCAGCCCTGATGTCTCTCATGATAGCAGGTGGTTAAGTAGAAATTTGCTGCTCGGCTGACCCAGCAGGAGCAAATGTATGCTAAAAATGTATGCAGAACCAAGCTTTTCAGTGAAGAGCAGCCAGGCACATTTTAGCAAGTTTCACTTGTAAGTGGGGTTGGAAACGCTTTTCAGGCTCAGTACTGGGCTCAAAAGATGCAGCCCTGATGTCTCTCATGATAGCAGGTGGTTAAGTAGAAATGTGCTGCTCGGCTGGCCCAGCAGGAGCAAACGTATGCTAAAAATGTATGCAGAACCAAGCATTTCAGTGAAGAGCAGCCAGGCATATTTTAGCAAGTTTCACTTGTTGGTGGGGTTGGAAACGCTTTTCAGGCTCAGTACTGGGCTCAAAAGATGCAGCCCTGATGTCTCTCATGATAGCAGGTGGTTAAGAGGAAATTTGCTGCTCGGGTGACCCAGCAGGAGCAAACGTATGCTAAAAATGTATGCAGAACCAAGCATTTCAGTGAAGAGCAGCCAGGCACATTTTAGCAAGTTTCACTTGTAAGTGGGGTTGGAAACGCTTTTCAGGCAAAGTACTGGGCTCAAAAGATGCAGCCCTGATCTCTCTCATGATAGCAGGTGGTTAAGTAGAAATTCGCTGCTCGGCTGACCCAGCAGGAGCAAACGTATGCTAAAAATGTATGCAGAACCAAGCTTTTCAGTGAAGAGCAGCCAGGCACATTTTAGCAGGTTTCACTTGTAAGTGGGGTTGGAAACGCTTTTCAGGCTCAGTACTGGGCTCAAAAGATGCAGCCCTGATGTCTCTCATGATAGCAGGTGGTTAAGTAGAAATTTGCTGCTCGGCTGACCCAGCAGGAGCAAACGTATGCTAAAAATGTGTGCAGAACCAAGCTTTTCAGTGAAGAGCAGCAAGGCACGTTTTAGCACGTTTCACTTGTAAGTGGGGTTGGAAATGCTTTTCAGGCTCAGTACTGGGCTCATAAGATGCAGCCCTGATCTCTCTCATGATAGCAGGTGGTTAAGTAGAAATTTGCTGCTCGGCTGACCCAGCAGGAGCAAACGTATGCTAAAAATGTATGCAGAACCAAGCTTTTCAGTGAAGAGCAGCCAGGCACATTTTAGCAGGTTTCACTTGTAAGTGGGGTTGGAAACGCTTTTTAGGCTCAGTACTGGGCTCAAAAGATGCAGCACCGATCTCTCTCATGATAGCAGGTGGTTAAGTAGAAATTTGCTTCTCGGCTGACCCAGCAGGAGCAAACGTATGCCAAAAATGTATGCAGAACCTAGCTTTTCAGTGAAGAGCAGCCAGGCACATTTTAGCAAGTTTCACTTGTAAGTGGGGTTGGAAACGCTTTTCAGGCTCAGTACTGGGCTCAAAAGATGCAGCCCCGATCTCTCTCATGATAGCAGGTGGTTAAGTAGAAATTTGCTGCTCGGCTGACCCAGCAGGAGCAAACGTATGCCAAAAATGTATGCAGAAACAAGCTTTTCAGTGAAGAGCAGCTAGGCACATTTTAGCAAGTTTCACTTGTAAGTGGGGTTGGAAACGCTTTTCAGGCTCAGTACTGGGCTCAAAAGATGCAGCCCTGATCTCTCTCATGATAGCAGGTGGTTAAGTAGAAATTCGCTGCTCGGCTGACCCAGCAGGAGCAAACGTATGCTAAAAATGTATGCAGAACCAAGCTTTTCAGTGAAGAGCAGCCAGGCACATTTTAGCAGGTTTCACTTGTAAGTGGGGTTGGAAACGCTTTTCAGGCTCAGTACTGGGCTCAAATGCAGCCCTGATGTCTCTCATGATAGCAGGTGGTTAAGTAGAAATGTGCTGCTCAGCTGACCCAGCAGGAGCAAACGTATGCCAAAAATGTATGCAGAACCAAGCTTTTCAGTGAAGAGCAGCCAGGCACATTTTAGCATGTTTCACTTGTAAGTGGGGTTGGAAATGCTTTTCAGGCTCAGTACTGGGCTCAAAAGATGCAGCCCTGATGTCTCTCATGATAGCAGGTGGTTAAGTAGAAATTTGCTGCTCGTCTGACCCACCAGGAGCAAATGTATGCTAAAAATGTATGCAGAACCAAGCTTTTCAGTGAAGAGTAGCCAGGCACATTTTAGCAAGTTTCACTTGTAAGTGGGGTTGGAAACGCTTTTTAGGCTCAGTACTGGGCTCAAAAGATGCAGCCCTGATGTCTCTCATGATAGCAGGTGGTTAAGTAGAAATTTGCTGCTCGGCTGACACAGCAATAGCAAAGGTAAACTAAAAATGTATGCAGAACCAAGCTTTTCAGTGAAGAGCAGCTAGGCACATTTTAGCAAGTTTCACTTGTAAGTGGGGTGGGAAACGCTTTTCAGGCTCAGTACTTGGCTCAAAAGATGCAGCCCTGATGTTTCTCATGATAGCAGGTGGTTAAGTAGAAATTCGCTGCTCGGCTGACCCAGCAGGAGCAAACGTATGCCAAAAATGTATGCAGAAACAAGCTTTTCAGTGAAGAGCAGCTAGGCACATTTTAGCAAGTTTCACTTGTAAGTGGGGATGGAAATGCTTTTCAGGCTCAGTACTGGGCTCAAAAGATGCAGCCCTGATGTCTCTCATGATAGCAGGTGGTTAAGTAGAAATTCGCTGCTCGGCTGACCCAGCAGGAGCAAACGTATGCCAAAAATGTATGCAGAAACAAGCTTTTCAGTGAAGAGCAGCTAGGCACATTTTAGCAAGTTTCACTTGTAAGTGGGGTTGGAAATGCTTTTCAGGCTCAGTACTGGCCTCAAAAGATGCAGCCCTGATGTCTCTCATGATAGCAGGTGGTTAAGTAGAAATTTGCTGCTCGACTGACCCAGCAGGAGCAAACCTATGCCAAAAATGTACGCAGAATCAGCTTTTCAGTGAAGAGCAGAGAGGCACATTTTAGCAAGTTTCACTTGTAAGTGGGGTTGGAAATGCTTTTCAGGCTCAGTACTGGGCTCAAAAGATGCAGCCCTGATGTCTCTCATGATAGCAGGTGGTTAAGTAGAAATTTGCTGCTCGGCTGACACAGCAATAGCAAAGGTAAACTAAAAATGTGTGCAGAACCAAGCTTTTCAGTGAAGAGCAGCTTTAGCAAGTTTCACTTGTAAGTGGGGTGGGAAACGCTTTTCAGGCTCAGTACTTGGCTCAAAAGATGCAGCCCTGATGTCTCTCATGATAGCAGTTGGTTAAGTAGAAATTCGCTGCTCGGCTAACCCAGCAGGAGCAAACGTATGCCAAAAATGTATGCAGAACCAAGCTTTTCAGTGAAGAGCAGAGAGGCACATTTGAGCAAGTTTCACTTGTAAGTGGGGTGGGAAACGCTTTTCAGGCTCAGTACTGGGCTCAAAAGATGCAGCCCTGATGTCTCTCATGATAGCAGGTGGTTAAGTAGAAATTTGCTGCTCGGCTGACCCAGCAGGAGCAAACGTATGCTAAAAATGTATGCAGAACCAAGCTTTTCAGTGAAGAGCAGCCAGGCACATTTTAGCAAGTTTCACTTGTAAGTGGGGTTGGAAACGCTTTTCAGGCTCAGTACTGGGCTCAAAAGATGCAGCCCTGATGTCTCTCATGATAGCAGGTGGTTAAGTAGGAATTTGCTGCTCGGCTGGCCCAGCAGGAGCAAACGTATGCTAAAAATGTATGCAGAACCAAGCATTTCAGTGAAGAGCAGCCAGGCATATTTTAGAAAGTTTCACTTGTTGATGGGGTTGGAAACGCTTTTCAGGCTCAGTACTGGGCTCAAAAGATGCAGCCCTGATGTCTCTCATGATAGCAGGTGGTTAAGAGGAAATTTGCTGCTCGGGTGACCCAGCAGGAGCAAACGTATGCTAAAAATGTATGCAGAACCAAGCTTTTCAGTGAAGAGCAGCTAGGCACATTTTAGCAAGTTTCACTTGTAAGTGGGGTTGGAAACGCTTTTCAGGCTCAGTACTGGGCTCAAAAGATGCAGCCCTGATCTCTCTCATGATAGCAGGTGGTTAAGTAGAAATTCGCTGCTCGGCTGACCCAGCAGGAGCAAACGTATGCTAAAAATGTATGCAGAACCAAGCTTTTCAGTGAAGAGCAGCCAGGCACATTTTAGCAGGTTTCACTTGTAAGTGGGGTTGGAAACGCTTTTCAGGCTCAGTACTGGGCTCAAAAGATGCAGCCCTGATGTCTCTCATGATAGCAGGTGGTTAAGTAGAAATATTGCTGCTCGGCTGACCCAGCAGGAGCAAACGTATGCTAAAAATGTATGCAGAACCAAGCTTTTCAGTGAAGAGCAGCCAGGCACATTTTAGCACGTTTCACTTGTAAGTGGGGTTGGAAACGCTTTTCAGGATCAGTACTGGGCTCAAAAGATGCAGCCCTGATCTCTCTCATGATAGCAGGTGGTTAAGTAGAAATTTGCTGCTCGACTGACCCAGCAGGAGCAAACGTATGCCAAAAATGTATGCAGAAACAAGCTTTTCAGTGAAGAGCAGCTAGGCACATTTTAGCAAGTTTCACTTGTAAGTGGGGTTGGAAATGCTTTTCAGGCTCAGTACTGGCCTCAAAAGATGCAGCCCTGATGTCTCTCATGATAGCAGGTGGTTAAGTAGAAATTTGCTGCTCGACTGACCCAGCAGGAGCAAACCTATGCCAAAAATGTACGCAGAATCAGCTTTTCAGTGAAGAGCAGAGAGGCACATTTTAGCAAGTTTCACTTGTAAGTGGGGTTGGAAACGCTTTTCAGGCTTAGTACTGGGCTCAAAAGATGCAGCTCTGATGTCTCTCATGATAGCAGGTGGTTAAGTAGAAATTCGCTCCTCGGCTGACCCAGCAGGAGCAAACGTATGCTAAAAATGTATGCAGAACCAAGCTTTTCAGTGAAGAGCAGCCAGGCACATTTTAGCACGTTTCACTTGTAAGTGGGGTTGGAAATGCTTTTCAGGCTCAGCACTGGGCTCAAAAGATGCAGCCCTGATGTCTCTCATGATAGCAGGTGGTTAAGTAGAAATTTGCTGCTCGGCTGACACAGCAATAGCAAAGGTAAACTAAAAATGTATGCAGAACCAAGCTTTTCAGTGAAGAGTAGCCAGGCACATTTTAGCAAGTTTCACTTGTAAGTGGGGTTGGAAACGCTTTTCAGGCTCAGTACTGGGCTCAAAAGATGCAGCCCTGATGTCTCTCATGATAGCAGGTGGTTAAGTAGAAATTTGCTGCTCGGCTGACACAGCAATAGCAAAGGTAAACTAAAAATGTGTGCAGAACCAAGCTTTTCAGTGAAGAGCAGCTTTAGCAAGTTTCACTTGTAAGTGGGGTGGGAAACGCTTTTAGGCTCAGTACTTGGCTCAAAAGATGCAGCCCTGATGTCTCTCATGATAGCAGGTGGTTAAGTAGAAATTTGCTGCTCGGCTGACACAGCAATAGCAAAGGTAAACTAAAAATGTGTGCAGAACCAAGCTTTTCAGTGAAGAGCAGCTTTAGCAAGTTTCACTTGTAAGTGGGGTGGGAAACGCTTTTCAGGCTCAGTACTTGGCTCAAAAGATGCAGCCCTGATGTCTCTCATGATAGCAGTTGGTTAAGTAGAAATTCGCTGCTCGGCTAACCCAGCAGGAGCAAACGCATGCCAAAAATGTATGCAGAACCAAGCTTTTCAGTGAAGAGCAGAGAGGCACATTTGAGCAAGTTTCACTTGTAAGTGGGGTGGGAAACGCTTTTCAGGCTCAGTACTGGGCTCAAAAGATGCAGCCCTGATGTCTCTCATGATAGCAGGTGGTTAGTAGAAATTTGCTGCTCGGCTGACCCAGCAGGAGCAAACGTATGCTAAAAATGTATGCAGAACCAAGCTTTTCAGTGAAGAGCAGCCAGGCACATTTTAGCAAGTTTCACTTGTAAGTGGGGTTGGAAACGCTTTTCAGGCTCAGTACTGGGCTCAAAAGATGCAGCCCTGATGTCTCTCATGATAGCAGGTGGTTAAGTAGAAATTTGCTGCTCGGCTGGCCCAGCAGGAGCAAACGTATGCTAAAAATGTATGCAGAACCAAGCATTTCAGTGAAGAGCAGCCAGGCATATTTTAGAAAGTTTCACTTGTTGATGGGGTTGGAAACGCTTTTCAGGCTCAGTACTGGGCTCAAAAGATGCAGCCCTGATGTCTCTCATGATAGCAGGTGGTTAAGAGGAAATTTGCTGCTCGGGTGACACAGCAGGAGCAAACGTATGCTAAAAATGTATGCAGAACCAAGCTTTTCAGTGAGAGCAGCTAGGCACATTTTAGCAAGTTTCACTTGTAAGTGGGGTTGGAAACGCTTTTCAGGCTCAGTACTGGGCTCAAAAGATGCAGCCCTGATCTCTCTCATGATAGCAGGTGGTTAAGTAGAAATTCGCTGCTCGGCTGACCCAGCAGGAGCAAACGTATGCTAAAAATGTATGCAGAACCAAGCTTTTCAGTGAAGAGCAGCCAGGCACATTTTAGCAGGTTTCACTTGTAAGTGGGGTTGGAAACGCTTTTCAGGCTCAGTACTGGGCTCAAAAGATGCAGCCCTGATGTCTCTCATGATAGCAGCAGGTTAAGTAGAAATATTGCTGCTCGGCTGACCCAGCAGGAGCAAACGTATGCTAAAAATGTGTGCAGAACCAAGCTTTTCAGTGAAGAGCAGCCAGGCACGCTTTAGCAAGTTTCACTTGTAAGTGGGGTTGGAAATGCTTTTCAGGCTCAGTACTGGGCTCAAAAGATGCAGCCCTGATCTCTCTCATGATAGCAGGTGGTTAAGTAGAAATTCGCTGCTCGGCTGACCCAGCAGGAGCAAACGTATGCTAAAAATGTATGCAGAACCAAGCTTTTCAGTGAAGAGCAGCCAGGCACATTTTAGCAGGTTTCACTTGTAAGTGGGGTTGGAAATGCTTTTCAGGCTCAGTACTGGGCTCAAAAGATGCAGCCCTGATGTCTCTCATGATAGCAGTTGGTTAAGTAGAAATTCGCTGCTCGGCTAACCCAGCAGGAGCAAACGTATGCCAAAAATGTATGCAGAACCAAGCTTTTCAGTGAAGAGCAGAGAGGCACATTTGAGCAAGTTTCACTTGTAAGTGGGGTGGGAAACGCTTTTCAGGCTCAGTACTGGGCTCAAAAGATGCAGCCCTGATGTCTCTCATGATAGCAGGTGGTTAGTAGAAATTTGCTGCTCGGCTGACCCAGCAGGAGCAAACGTATGCTAAAAATGTATGCAGAACCAAGCTTTTCAGTGAAGAGCAGCCAGGCACATTTTAGCAAGTTTCACTTGTAAGTGGGGTTGGAAACGCTTTTCAGGCTCAGTACTGGGCTCAAAAGATGCAGCCCTGATGTCTCTCATGATAGCAGGTGGTTAAGTAGAAATTTGCTGCTCGGCTGGCCCAGCAGGAGCAAACGTATGCTAAAAATGTATGCAGAACCAAGCATTTCAGTGAAGAGCAGCCAGGCATATTTTAGAAAGTTTCACTTGTTGATGGGGTTGGAAACGCTTTTCAGGCTCAGTACTGGGCTCAAAAGATGCAGCCCTGATGTCTCTCATGATAGCAGGTGGTTAAGAGGAAATTTGCTGCTCGGGTGACCCAGCAGGAGCAAACGTATGCTAAAAATGTATGCAGAACCAAGCTTTTCAGTGAGAGCAGCTAGGCACATTTTAGCAAGTTTCACTTGTAAGTGGGGTTGGAAACGCTTTTCAGGCTCAGTACTGGGCTCAAAAGATGCAGCCCTGATCTCTCTCATGATAGCAGGTGGTTAAGTAGAAATTCGCTGCTCGGCTGACCCAGCAGGAGCAAACGTATGCTAAAAATGTATGCAGAACCAAGCTTTTCAGTGAAGAGCAGCCAGGCACATTTTAGCAGGTTTCACTTGTAAGTGGGGTTGGAAACGCTTTTCAGGCTCAGTACTGGGCTCAAAAGATGCAGCCCTGATGTCTCTCATGATAGCAGGTGGTTAAGTAGAAATATTGCTGCTCGGCTGACCCAGCAGGAGCAAACGTATGCTAAAAATGTGTGCAGAACCAAGCTTTTCAGTGAAGAGCAGCCAGGCACGCTTTAGCAAGTTTCACTTGTAAGTGGGGTTGGAAATGCTTTTCAGGCTCAGTACTGGGCTCAAAAGATGCAGCCCTGATCTCTCTCATGATAGCAGGTGGTTAAGTAGAAATTCGCTGCTCGGCTGACCCAGCAGGAGCAAACGTATGCCAAAAATGTATGCAGAAACAAGCTTTTCAGTGAAGAGCAGCTAGGCACATTTTAGTAAGTTTCACTTGTAAGTGGGGTTGGAAATGCTTTTCAGGCTCAGTACTGGCCTCAAAAGATGCAGCCCTGATGTCTCTCATGATAGCAGGTGGTTAAGTAGAAATTTGCTGCTCGACTGACCCAGCAGGAGCAAACCTATGCCAAAAATGTACGCAGAATCAGCTTTTCAGTGAAGAGCAGAGAGGCACATTTTAGCAAGTTTCACTTGTAAGTGGGGTTGGAAACGCTTTTCAGGCTTAGTACTGGGCTCAAAAGATGCAGCTCTGATGTCTCTCATGATAGCAGGTGGTTAAGTAGAAATTCGCTGCTCGGCTGACCCAGCAGGAGCAAATGTATGCTAAAAATGTATGCAGAACCAAGCTTTTCAGTGAAGAGCAGCCAGGCACATTTTAGCACGTTTCACTTGTAAGTGGGGTTGGAAACGCTTTTCAGGCTTAGTACTGGGCTCAAAAGATGCAGCCCTGATGTCTCTCATGATAGCAGGTGGTTAAGTAGAAATTTGCTGCTCGGCTGACCCATCAGGAGCAAATGTATGCTAAAAATGTATGCAGAACCAAGCTTTTCAGTGAAGAGTAGCCAGGCACATTTTAGCAAGTTTCACTTGTAAGTGGGGTTGGAAACGCTTTTCAGGCTCAATACTGGGCTCAAAAGATGCAGCCCTGATGTCTCTCATGATAGCAGGTGGTTAAGTAGAAATTTGCTGCTCGGCTGACCCAGCAGGAGCAAAGTTATGCTAAAAATGTGTGCAGAACCAAGCTTTTCAGTGAAGAGCAGCTTTAGCAAGTTTCACTTGCAAGTGGGGTGGGAAACGCTTTTCAGGCTCAGTACTGGGCTCAAAAGATGCAGCCCTGATGTCTCTCATGATAGCAGGTGGTTAAGTAGAAATTTGCTGCTCGGCTGACCCAGCAGGAGCAAACGTATGCTAAAAATGTGTGCAGAACCAAGCTTTTCAGTGAAGAGCAGCCAGGCACATTTTAGCAAGTTTCACTTGTAAGTGGGGTTGGAAATGCTTTTCAGGCTCAGTACTGGGCTCAAAAGAAGCAGCCCTGATCTCTCTCATGATAGCAGGTGGTTAAGTAGAAATTTGCTGCTCGGCTGACCCAGCAGGAGCAAACGTATGCCAAAAATGTATGCAGAACCAAGCTTTTCAGTGAAGAGCAGCCAGGCACATTTTAGCAAGTTTCACTTTTAAGTGGGGTTGGAAACGCTATTCAGGCTCAGTACTGGGCTCAAAAGATGCAGCCCTGATGTCTCTCATGATAGCAGGTGGTTAAGTAGAAATTCGCTGCTCGGCTGACCCAGCAGCAGCAAACCTATGCCAAAAATGTACGCAGAATCAGCTTTTCAGTGAAGAGTAGCCAGGCACATTTTAGCAAGTTTCACTTGTAAGTGGGGTTGGAAACGCTTTTCAGGCTCAGTACTGGGCTCAAAAGATGCAGCCCTGATGTCTCTCATGATAGCAGGTGGTTAAGTAGAAATGTGCTGCTCGGCTGACCCAGCAGGAGCAAACGTATGCTAAAAATGTGTGCAGAACCAAGCTTTTCAGTGAAGAGCAGCTTTAGCAAGTTTCACTTGTAAGTGGGGCTGGAAACGCTTTTCAGGCTTAGTACTGGGCTCAAAAGATGCAGCTCTGATGTCTCTCATGATAGCAGGTGGTTAAGTAGAAATTCGCTGCTCGGCTGACCCAGCAGGAGCAAACGTATGCTAAAAATGTATGCAGAACCAAGCTTTTCAGTGAAGAGCAGCCAGGCACATTTTAGCACGTTTCACTTGTAAGTGGGGTTGGAAACGCTTTTCAGGCTCAGTACTGGGCTCAAAAGATGCAGCCCTGATGTCTCTCATGATAGCAGGTGGTTAAGTAGAAATTTGCTGCTCGGCTGGCCCAGCAGGAGCAAACGTATGCTAAAAATGTATGCAGAACCAAGCATTTCAGTGAAGAGCAGCCAGGCATATTTTAGCAAGTTTCACTTGTTGGTGGGGTTGGAAACGCTTTTCAGGCTCAGTACTGGGCTCAAAAAATGCAGCCCTGATCTCTCTCATGATAGCAGGTGGTTAAGTAGAAATTCGCTGCTCGGCTGACCCAGCAGGAGCAAACGTATGCTAAAAATGTATGCAGAACCAAGCTTTTCAGTGAAGAGCAGCCAGGCACATTTTAGCAGGTTTCACTTGTAAGTGGGGTTGGAAACGCTTTTCAGGCTCAGTACTGGGCTCAAAAGATGCAGCCCTGATGTCTCTCATGATAGCAGGTGGTTAAGTAGAAATGTGCTGCTCGGCTGACCCAGCAGGAGCAAACGTATGCTAAAAATGTATGCAGAACCAAGCTTTTCAGTGAAGAGCAGCCAGGCATATTTTAGAAAGTTTCACTTGTTGATGGGGTTGGAAACGCTTTTCAGGCTCAGTACTGGGCTCAAAAGATGCAGCCCTGATGTCTCTCATGATAGCAGGTGGTTAAGAGGAAATTTGCTGCTCGGGTGACCCAACAGGAGCAAACGTATGCTAAAAATGTATGCAGAACCAAGCTTTTCAGTGAAGAGCAGCTAGGCACATTTTAGCAAGTTTCACTTGTAAGTGGGGTTGGAAACGCTTTTCAGGCTCAGTACTGGGCTCAAAAGATGCAGCCCTGATCTCTCTCATGATAGCAGGTGGTTAAGTAGAAATTCGCTGCTCGGCTGACCCAGCAGGAGCAAACGTATGCTAAAAATGTATGCAGAACCAAGCTTTTCAGTGAAGAGCAGCCAGGCACGCTTTAGCAAGTTTCACTTGTAAGTGGGGTTGGAAATGCTTTTCAGGCTCAGTACTGGGCTCAAAAGATGCAGCCCTGATCTCTCTCATGATAGCAGGTGGTTAAGTAGAAATTCGCTGCTCGGCTGACCCAACAGGAGCAAACGTATGCCAAAAATGTATGCAGAAACAAGCTTTTTATGTGAAGAGCAGCTAGGCACATTTTAGCAAGTTTCACTTGTAAGTGGGGATGGAAATGCTTTTCAGGCTCAGTACTGGCCTCAAAAGATGCAGCCCTGATGTCTCTCATGATAGCAGGTGGTTAAGTAGAAATTTGCTGCTCGACTGACCCAGCAGGAGCAAACCTATGCCAAAAATGCACGCAGAATCAGCTTTTCAGTGAAGAGCAGAGAGGCACATTTTAGCACGTTTCACTTGTAAGTGGGGTTGGAAATGCTTTTCAGGCTCAGTACTGGGCTCAAAAGATGCAGCCCTGATGTCTCTCATGATAGCAGGTGGTTAAGTAGAAATTTGCTGCTCGGCTGACCCATCAGGAGCAAATGTATGCTAAAAATGTATGCAGAACCAAGCTTTTCAGTGAAGAGTAGCCAGGCACATTTTAGCAAGTTTCACTTGTAAGTGGGGTTGGAAACGCTTTTCAGGCTCAATACTGGGCTCAAAAGATGCAGCCCTGATGTCTCTCATGATAGCAGGTGGTTAAGTAGAAATTTGCTGCTCGGCTGACCCAGCAGGAGCAAAGTTATGCTAAAAATGTGTGCAGAACCAAGCTTTTCAGTGAAGAGCAGCTTTAGCAAGTTTCACTTGCAAGTGGGGTGGGAAACGCTTTTCAGGCTCAGTACTGGGCTCAAAAGATGCAGCCCTGATGTCTCTCATGATAGCAGGTGGTTAAGTAGAAATTTGCTGCTCGGCTGACCCAGCAGGAGCAAACGTATGCTAAAAATGTGTGCAGAACCAAGCTTTTCAGTGAAGAGCAGCCAGGCACATTTTAGCAAGTTTCACTTGTAAGTGGGGTTGGAAATGCTTTTCAGGCTCAGTACTGGGCTCAAAAGAAGCAGCCCTGATCTCTCTCATGATAGCAGGTGGTTAAGTAGAAATTTGCTGCTCGGCTGACCCAGCAGGAGCAAACGTATGCTAAAAATGTATGCAGAACCAAGCTTTTCAGTGAAGAGCAGCCAGGCACATTTTAGCAAGTTTCACTTGTAAGTGGGGTTGGAAACGCTTTTCAGGCTCAGTACTGGGCTCAAAAGATGCAGCCCTGATCTATCTCATGATAGCAGGTGGTTAAGTAGAAATTCGCTGCTCGGCTGACCCAGCAGGAGCAAACGTATGCCAAAAATGTATGCAGAAACAAGCTTTTCAGTGAAGAGCAGCTAGGCACATTTTAGCAAGTTTCACTTGTAAGTGGGGTTGGAAATGCTTTTCAGGCTCAGTACTGGCCTCAAAAGATGCAGCCCTGATGTCTCTCATGATAGCAGGTGGTTAAGTAGAAATTTGCTGCTCGACTGACCCAGCAGGAGCAAACATATGCCAAAAATGTACGCAGAATCAGCTTTTCAGTGAAGAGCAGAGAGGCACATTTTAGCAAGTTTCACTTGTAAGTGGGGTTGGAAACGCTTTTCAGGCTTAGTACTGGGCTCAAAAGATGCAGCTCTGATGTCTCTCATGATAGCAGGTGGTTAAGTAGAAATTCGCTGCTCGGCTGACCCAGCAGGAGCAAACGTATGCTAAAAATGTATGCAGAACCAAGCTTTTCAGTGAAGAGCAGCCAGGCACATTTTAGCACGTTTCACTTGTAAGTGGGGTTGGAAATGCTTTTCAGGCTCAGTACTGGGCTCAAAAGATGCAGCCCTGATGTCTCTCATGATAGCAGGTGGTTAAGTAGAAATTTGCTGCTCGGCTGACCCATCAGGAGCAAATGTATGCTAAAAATGTATGCAGAACCAAGCTTTTCAGTGAAGAGTAGCCAGGCACATTTTAGCAAGTTTCACTTGTAAGTGGGGTTGGAAACGCTTTTCAGGCTCAATACTGGGCTCAAAAGATGCAGCCCTGATGTCTCTCATGATAGCAGGTGGTTAAGTAGAAATTTGCTGCTCGGCTGACCCAGCAGGAGCAAAGTTATGCTAAAAATGTGTGCAGAACCAAGCTTTTCAGTGAAGAGCAGCTTTAGCAAGTTTCACTTGCAAGTGGGGTGGGAAACGCTTTTCAGGCTCAGTACTGGGCTCAAAAGATGCAGCCCTGATGTCTCTCATGATAGCAGGTGGTTAAGTAGAAATTTGCTGCTCGGCTGACCCAGCAGCAGCAAACGTATGCTAAAAATGTATGCAGAACCAAGCTTTTCAGTGAAGAGCAGCCAGGCACATTTTAGCAGGTTTCACTTGTAAGTGGGGTTGGAAACGCTTTTCAGGCTCAGTACTGGGCTCAAAAGATGCAGCCCCGATCTCTCTCATGATAGCAGGTGGTTAAGTAGAAATTCGCTGCTCAGCTCACCCAGCAGGAGCAAACGTATGCCAAAAATGTATGCAGAACCAAGCTTTTCAGTGAAGAGCAGCCAGGCACATTTTAGCAAGTTTCACTTTTAAGTGGGGTTGGAAACGCTATTCAGGCTCAGCACTGGGCTCAAAAGATGCAGCCCTGATGTCTCTCATGATAGCAGGTGGTTAAGTAGAAATTCGCTGCTCGGCTGACCCAGCAGCAGCAAACCTATGCCAAAAATGTACGCAGAATCAGCTTTTCAGTGAAGAGTAGCCAGGCACATTTTAGCAAGTTTCACTTGTAAGTGGGGTTGGAAACGCTTTTCAGGCTCAGTACTGGGCTCAAAAGATGCAGCCCTGATGTCTCTCATGATAGCAGGTGGTTAAGTAGAAATGTGCTGCTCGGCTGACCCAGCAGGAGCAAACGTATGCTAAAAATGTGTGCAGAACCAAGCTTTTCAGTGAAGAGCAGCTTTAGCAAGTTTCACTTGTAAGTGGGGCTGGAAACGCTTTTCAGGCTTAGTACTGGGCTCAAAAGATGCAGCTCTGATGTCTCTCATGATAGCAGGTGGTTAAGTAGAAATTTGCTGCTCGGCTTACCCAGCAGGAGCAAACGTATGCTAAAAATGTGTGCAGAACCAAGCAATTCAGTGAAGAGCAGCCAGGCACATTTTAGCAAGTTTCACTTGTAAGTGGGGTTGGAAACGCTTTTCAGGCTCAGTACTGGGCTCAAAAGATGCAGCCCTGATGTCTCTCATGATAGCAGGTGGTTAAGTAGAAATTTGCTGCTCGGGTGACCCAGCAGGAGCAAACGTATGCTAAAAATGTATGCAGAACCAAGCATTTCAGTGAAGAGCAGCCAGGCACATTTTAGCAAGTTTCACTTGTAAGTGGGGTTGGAAACGCTTTTCAGGCTCAGTACTGGGCTCAAAAGATGCAGCCCTGATGTCTCTCATGATAGCAGGTGGTTAAGTAGAAATTTGCTGCTCGGCTGACCCAGCAGGAGCAAACGTATGCTAAAAATGTGTGCAGAACCAAGCTTTTCAGTGAAGAGCAGCCAGGCACGCTTTAGCAAGTTTCACTTGTAAGTGGGGTTGGAAATGCTTTTCAGGCTCAGTACTGGGCTCAAAAGATGCAGCCCTGATCTCTCTCATGATAGCAGGTGGTTAAGTAGAAATTCGCTGCTCGGCTGACCCAGCAGGAGCAAACGTATGCCAAAAATGTATGCAGAAACAAGCTTTTCAGTGAAGAGCAGCTAGGCACATTTTAGCAAGTTTCACTTGTAAGTGGGGTTGGAAATGCTTTTCAGGCTCAGTACTGGCCTCAAAAGATGCAGCCCTGATGTCTCTCATGATAGCAGGTGGTTAAGTAGAAATTTGCTGCTCGACTGACCCAGCAGGAGCAAACCTATGCCAAAAATGTACGCAGAATCAGCTTTTCAGTGAAGAGCAGAGAGGCACATTTTAGCAAGTTTCACTTGTAAGTGGGGTTGGAAACGCTTTTCAGGCTTAGTACTGGGCTCAAAAGATGCAGCTCTGATGTCTCTCATGATAGCAGGTGGTTAAGTAGAAATTCGCTGCTCGGCTGACCCAGCAGGAGCAAACGTATGCTAAAAATGTATGCAGAACCAAGCTTTTCAGTGAAGAGCAGCCAGGCACATTTTAGCACGTTTCACTTGTAAGTGGGGTTGGAAATGCTTTTCAGGCTCAGTACTGGGCTCAAAAGATGCAGCCCTGATGTCTCTCATGATAGCAGGTGGTTAAGTAGAAATTTGCTGCTCGGCTGACCCATCAGGAGCAAATGTATGCTAAAAATGTATGCAGAACCAAGCTTTTCAGTGAAGAGTAGCCAGGCACATTTTAGCAAGTTTCACTTGTAAGTGGGGTTGGAAACGCTTTTCAGGCTCAATACTGGGCTCAAAAGATGCAGCCCTGATGTCTCTCATGATAGCAGGTGGTTAAGTAGAAATTTGCTGCTCGGCTGACCCAGCAGGAGCAAAGTTATGCTAAAAATGTGTGCAGAACCAAGCTTTTCAGTGAAGAGCAGCTTTAGCAAGTTTCACTTGCAAGTGGGGTGGGAAACGCTTTTCAGGCTCAGTACTGGGCTCAAAAGATGCAGCCCTGATGTCTCTCATGATAGCAGGTGGTTAAGTAGAAATTTGCTGCTCGGCTGACCCAGCAGGAGCAAACGTATGCTAAAAATGTGTGCAGAACCAAGCTTTTCAGTGAAGAGCAGCCAGGCACATTTTAGCAAGTTTCACTTGTAAGTGGGGTTGGAAATGCTTTTCAGGCTCAGTACTGGGCTCAAAAGAAGCAGCCCTGATCTCTCTCATGATAGCAGGTGGTTAAGTAGAAATTTGCTGCTCGGCTGACCCAGCAGGAGCAAACGTATGCTAAAAATGTATGCAGAACCAAGCTTTTCAGTGAAGAGCAGCCAGGCACATTTTAGCAGGTTTCACTTGTAAGTGGGGTTGGAAACGCTTTTCAGGCTCAGTACTGGGCTCAAAAGATGCAGCCCCGATCTCTCTCATGATAGCAGGTGGTTAAGTAGAAATTCGCTGCTCGGCTGACCCAGCAGGAGCAAACGTATGCCAAAAATGTATGCAGAACCAAGCTTTTCAGTGAAGAGTAGCCAGGCACATTTTAGCAAGTTTCACTTGTAAGTGGGGTTGGAAACGCTTTTCAGGCTCAGTACTGGGCTCAAAAGATGCAGCCCTGATGTCTCTCATGATAGCAGGTGGTTAAGTAGAAATGTGCTGCTCGGCTGACCCAGCAGGAGCAAACGTATGCTAAAAATGTGTGCGAACCAAGCTTTTCAGTGAAGAGCAGCTTTAGCAAGTTTCACTTGTAAGTGGGGCTGGAAACGCTTTTCAGGCTTAGTACTGGGCTCAAAAGATGCAGCTCTGATGTCTCTCATGATAGCAGGTGGTTAAGTAGAAATTCGCTGCTCGGCTGACCCAGCAGGAGCAAACGTATGCTAAAAATGTATGCAGAACCAAGCTTTTCAGTGAAGAGCAGCCAGGCACATTTTAGCACGTTTCACTTGTAAGTGGGGTTGGAAACGCTTTTCAGGCTCAGTACTGGGCTCAAAAGATGCAGCCCTGATGTCTCTCATGATAGCAGGTGGTTAAGTAGAAATTTGCTGCTCGGCTGACCCACCAGGAGCAAACGTATGCTAAAAATGTATGCAGAACCAAGCTTTTCAGTGAAGAGTAGCCAGGCACATTTTAGCAAGTTTCACTTGTAAGTGGGGTTGGAAACGCTTTTCAGGCTCAGTACTGGGCTCAAAAGATGCAGCCCTGATGTCTCTCATGATAGCAGGTGGTTAAGTAGAAATTTGCTGCTCGGCTGACCCAGCAGGAGCAAACGTATGCTAAAAATGTGTGCAGAACCAAGCTTTTCAGTGAAGAGCAGCTTTAGCAAGTTTCACTTGTAAGTGGGGTGGGAAACGGTTTTCAGGCTCAGTACTGGGCTCAAAAGATGCAGCCCTGATGTCTCTCATGATAGCAGTTGGTTAAGTAGAAACTCGCTGCTCGGCTAACCCAGCAGGAGCAAACGTATGCCAAAAATGTATGCAGAACCAAGCTTTTCAGTGAAGAGCAGAGAGGCACATTTTAGCAAGTTTCACTTGTAAGTGGGGTGGGAAATGCTTTTCAGGCTCAGTACTGGGCTCAAAAGATGCAGCCCTGATGTCTCTCATGATAGCAGGTGGTTAAGTAGAAATTCGCTGCTCGGCTGACCCAGCAGGAGCAAACGTATGCTAAAAATGTATGCAGAACCAAGCTTTTCAGTGAAGAGCAGCCAGGCACATTTTAGCAAGTTTCACTTGTAAGTGGGGTTGGAAACGCTTTTCAGGCTCAGTACTGGGCTCAAAAGATGCAGCCCTGATGTCTCTCATGATAGCAGGTGGTTAAGTAGAAATTTGCTGCTCGGCTGGCCCAGCAGGAGCAAACGTATGCTAAAAATGTATGCAGAACCAAGCATTTCAGTGAAGAGCAGCCAGGCATATTTTAGCAAGTTTCACTTGTTGGTGGGGTTGGAAACGCTTTTCAGGCTCAGTACTGGGCTCAAAAGATGCAGCCCTGATCTCTCTCATGATAGCAGGTGGTTAAGTAGAAATTCGCTGCTCGGCTGACCCAGCAGGAGCAAACGTATGCCAAAAATGTATGCAGAACCAAGCTTTTCAGTGAAGAGTAGCCAGGCACATTTTAGCAAGTTTCACTTGTAAGTGGGGTTGGAAACGCTTTTCAGGCTCAGTACTGGGCTCAAAAGATGCAGCCCTGATGTCTCTCATGATAGCAGGTGGTTAAGTAGAAATGTGCTGCTCGGCTGACCCAGCAGGAGCAAACGTATGCTAAAAATGTGTGCGAACCAAGCTTTTCAGTGAAGAGCAGCTTTAGCAAGTTTCACTTGTAAGTGGGGCTGGAAACGCTTTTCAGGCTTAGTACTGGGCTCAAAAGATGCAGCTCTGATGTCTCTCATGATAGCAGGTGGTTAAGTAGAAATTCGCTGCTCGGCTGACCCAGCAGGAGCAAACGTATGCTAAAAATGTATGCAGAACCAAGCTTTTCAGTGAAGAGCAGCCAGGCACATTTTAGCACGTTTCACTTGTAAGTGGGGTTGGAAACGCTTTTCAGGCTCAGTACTGGGCTCAAAAGATGCAGCCCTGATGTCTCTCATGATAGCAGGTGGTTAAGTAGAAATTTGCTGCTCGGCTGACCCACCAGGAGCAAACGTATGCTAAAAATGTATGCAGAACCAAGCTTTTCAGTGAAGAGTAGCCAGGCACATTTTAGCAAGTTTCACTTGTAAGTGGGGTTGGAAACGCTTTTCAGGCTCAGTACTGGGCTCAAAAGATGCAGCCCTGATGTCTCTCATGATAGCAGGTGGTTAAGTAGAAATTTGCTGCTCGGCTGACCCAGCAGGAGCAAACGTATGCTAAAAATGTGTGCAGAACCAAGCTTTTCAGTGAAGAGCAGCTTTAGCAAGTTTCACTTGTAAGTGGGGTGGGAAACGGTTTTCAGGCTCAGTACTGGGCTCAAAAGATGCAGCCCTGATGTCTCTCATGATAGCAGTTGGTTAAGTAGAAACTCGCTGCTCGGCTAACCCAGCAGGAGCAAACGTATGCCAAAAATGTATGCAGAACCAAGCTTTTCAGTGAAGAGCAGAGAGGCACATTTTAGCAAGTTTCACTTGTAAGTGGGGTGGGAAATGCTTTTCAGGCTCAGTACTGGGCTCAAAAGATGCAGCCCTGATGTCTCTCATGATAGCAGGTGGTTAAGTAGAAATTCGCTGCTCGGCTGACCCAGCAGGAGCAAACGTATGCTAAAAATGTATGCAGAACCAAGCTTTTCAGTGAAGAGCAGCCAGGCACATTTTAGCAAGTTTCACTTGTAAGTGGGGTTGGAAACGCTTTTCAGGCTCAGTACTGGGCTCAAAAGATGCAGCCCTGATGTCTCTCATGATAGCAGGTGGTTAAGTAGAAATTTGCTGCTCGGCTGGCCCAGCAGGAGCAAACGTATGCTAAAAATGTATGCAGAACCAAGCATTTCAGTGAAGAGCAGCCAGGCATATTTTAGCAAGTTTCACTTGTTGGTGGGGTTGGAAACGCTTTTCAGGCTCAGTACTGGGCTCAAAAGATGCAGCCCTGATCTCTCTCATGATAGCAGGTGGTTAAGTAGAAATTCGCTGCTCGGCTGACCCAGCAGGAGCAAACGTATGCTAAAAATGTATGCAGAACCAAGCTTTTCAGTGAAGAGCAGCCAGGCACATTTTAGCAGGTTTCACTTGTAAGTGGGGTTGGAAACGCTTTTCAGGCTCAGTACTGGGCTCAAAAGATGCAGCCCTGATGTCTCTCATGATAGCAGGTGGTTAAGTAGAAATGTGCTGCTCGGCTGACCCAGCAGGAGCAAACGTATGCTTAAAATGTATGCAGAACCAAGCTTTTCAGTGAAGAGCAGCCAGGCACATTTTAGCACGTTTCACTTGTAAGTGGGGTTGGAAACGCTTTTCAGGCTCAGTACTGGGCTCAAAAGATGCAGCCCTGATGTCTCTCATGATAGCAGGTGGTTAAGTAGAAATTTGCTGCTCGGGTGACCCAGCAGGACCAAACGTATGCTAAAAATGTATGCAGAACCAAGCATTTCAGTGAAGAGCAGCCAGGCACATTTTAGCAAGTTTCACTTGTAAGTGGGGTTGGAAACGCTTTTCAGGCTCAGTACTGGGCTCAAAAGATGCAGCCCTGATGTCTCTCATGATAGCAGGTGGTTAAGTAGAAATTTGCTGCTCGGCTGGCCCAGCAGGAGCAAACGTATGCTAAAAATGTATGCAGAACCAAGCATTTCAGTGAAGAGCAGCCAGGCATATTTTAGCAAGTTTCACTTGTTGGTGGGGTTGGAAACGCTTTTCAGGCTCAGTACTGGGCTCAAAAGATGCAGCCCTGATGTTTCTCATTATAGCAGGTGGTTAAGTAGAAATTTGCTGCTCGGCTGACCCAGCAGGAGCAAACGTATGCTAAAAATGTATGCAGAACCAAGCTTTTATGTGAAGAGCAGCCAGGCACATTTTAGCAGGTTTCACTTGTAAGTGGGGTTGGAAACGCTTTTCAGGCTCAGTACTGGGCTCAAAAGATGCAGCCCTGATGTCTCTCATGATAGCAGGTGGTTAAGTAGAAATGTGCTGCTCGGCTGACCCAGCAGGAGCAAACGTATGCTAAAAATGTATGCAGAACCAAGCTTTTCAGTGAAGAGCAGCCAGGCACATTTTAGCACGTTTCACTTGTAAGTGGGGTTGGAAACGCTTTTCAGGCTCAGTACTGGGCTCAAAAGATGCAGCCCTGATGTCTCTCATGATAGCAGGTGGTTAAGTAGAAATTTGCTGCTCGGCTGACCCAGCAGGAGCAAACGTATGCTAAAAATGTGTGCAGAACCAAGCTTTTCAGTGAAGAGCAGCCAGGCACATTTTAGCAAGTTTCACTTGTAAGTGGGGTTGGAAACGCTTTTCAGGCTCAGTACTGGGCTCAAAAGATGCAGCCCTGATGTCTCTCATGATAGCAGGTGGTTAAGTAGAAATTTGCTGCTCGGGTGACCCAGCAGGAGCAAACGTATGCTAAAAATGTGTGCAGAACCAAGCTTTTCAGTGAAGAGCAGCCAGGCACGTTTTAGCAAGTTTCACTTGTAAGTGGGGTTGGAAATGCTTTTCAGGCTCAGTACTGTGCTCAAAAGATGCAGCCCTGATGTCTCTCATGATAGCAGGTGGTTAAGTAGAAATTTGCTGCTCGGGTGACCCAGCAGGAGCAAACGTATGCTAAAAATGTATGCAGAACCAAGCATTTCAGTGAAGAGCAGCCAGGCACATTTTAGCAAGTTTCACTTGTAAGTGGGGTTGGAAACGCTTTTCAGGCTCAGTACTGGGCTCAAAAGATGCAGCCCTGATGTCTCTCATGATAGCAGGTGGTAAGTAGAAATTTGCTGCTCGGCTTACCCAGCAGGAGCAAACGTATGCTAAAAATGTATGCAGAACCAAGCATTTCAGTGAAGAGCAGCCAGGCACATTTTAGCAAGTTTCACTTGTAAGTGGGGTTGGAAACGCTTTTCAGGCTCAGTACTGGGCTCAAAAGATGCAGCCCTGATGTCTCTCATGATAGCAGGTGATTAAGTAGAAATTTGCTGCTCGGCTGACCCAGCAGGAGCAAACGTATGCTAAAAATGTGTGCAGAACCAAGCTTTTCAGGGAAGAGCAGCCAGGCACGCTTTAGCAAGTTTCACTTGTAAGTGGGGTTGGAAATGCTTTTCAGGCTCAGTACTGGGCTCAAAAGATGCAGCCCTGATCTCTCTCATGATAGCAGGTGGTTAAGTAGAAATTTGCTGCTCGGCTGACCCAGCAGGAGCAAACGTATGCTAAAAATGTATGCAGAACCAAGCTTTTCAGTGAAGAGCAGCCTGGCACATTTTAGCAGGTTTCACTTGTAAGTGGGGTTGGAAACGCTTTTTAGGCTCAGTACTGGGCT
This sequence comes from Lissotriton helveticus, assembly GCF_964261635.1. NCBI lineage: Eukaryota > Metazoa > Chordata > Amphibia > Caudata > Salamandridae > Lissotriton > Lissotriton helveticus. The sequence continues at coordinate 743,389,830 of NC_136065.1, read as the reverse complement.
CAAAAGATGAAGCCCCGATCTCTCTCATGATAGCAGGTGGTTAAGTAGAAATTCGCTGCTCGGCTGACCCAGCAGGAGCAAACGTATGCCAAAAATGTATGCAGAACCTAGCTTTTCAGTGAAGACCAGCCAGGCACATTTTAGCAAGTTTCACTTGTAAGTGGGGTTGGAAATGCTTTTCAGTCTCAGTACTGGCCTCAAAAGATGCAGCCCTGATGTCTCTCATGATAGCAGGTGGTTAAGTAGAAATGTGCTGCTCGACTGACCCAGCAGGAGCAAACCTATGCCAAAAATGTACGCAGAATCAGCATTTCAGTGAAGAGCAGAGAGGCACATTTTAGCAAGTTTCACTTGTAAGTGGGGTTGGAAACGCTTTTCAGGATTAGTACTGGGCTCAAAAGATGCAGCTCTGATGTCTCTCATGATAGCAGGTGGTTAAGTAGAAATTCGCTGCTCGGCTGACCCAGCAGGAGCAAACATATGCTAAAAATGTATGCAGAACCAAGCTTTTCAGTGAAGAGCAGCCAGGCACATTTTAGCACGTTTCACTTGTAAGTGGGGTTGGAAATGCTTTTCAGGCTCAGTACTGGGCTCAAAAGATGCAGCCCTGATGTCTCTCATGATAGCAGGTGGTTAAGTAGAAATTTGCTGCTCGGCTGACCCACCAGGAGCAAATGTATGCTAAAAATGTATGCAGAACCAAGCTTTTCAGTGAAGAGTAGCCAGGCACATTTTAGCAAGTTTCACTTGTAAGTGGGGTTGGAAACGCTTTTCAGGCTCAGTACTGGGCTCAAAAGATGAAGCCCCGATGTCTCTCATGATAGCAGGTGGTTAAGTAGAAATGTGCTGTGCTCGGCTGACCCAGCAGGAGCAAACGTATGCTAAAAATGTATGCAGAACCAAGCTTTTCAGTGAAGAGCAGCCAGGCACATTTTAGCACGTTTCACTTGTAAGTGGGGTTGGAAACGCTTTTCAGGCTCAGTACTGGGCTCAAAAGATGCAGCCCTGATGTCTCTCATGATAGCACATGGTTAAGTAGAAATTTGCTGCTTCGCTTACCCAGCAGGAGCAAACGTATGCTAAAAATGTGTGCAGAACCAAGCTTTTCAGTGAAGAGCAGCCAGGCACATTTTAGCAAGTTTCACTTGTAAGTGGGGTTGGAAACGCTTTTCAGGCTCAGTACTGGGCTCAAAAGATGCAGCCCTGATGTCTCTCATGATAGCAGGTGGTTAAGTAGAAATTTGCTGCTCGGGTGACCCAGCAGGAGCAAATGTATGCTAAAAATGTATGCAGAACCAAGCTTTTCAGTGAAGAGTAGCCAGGCACATTTTAGCAAGTTTCACTTGTAAGTGGGGTTGGAAACGCTTTTCAGGCTCAATACTGGGCTCAAAAGATGCAGCCCTGATGTCTCTCATGATAGCAGGTGGTTAAGTAGAAATTTGCTGCTCGGCTGACCCAGCAGGAGCAAAGTTATGCTAAAAATGTGTGCAGAACCAAGCTTTTCAGTGAAGAGCAGCTTTAGCAAGTTTCACTTGCAAGTGGGGTGGGAAACGCTTTTCAGGCTCAGTACTGGGCTCAAAAGATGCAGCCCTGATGTCTCTCATGATAGCAGGTGGTTAAGTAGAAATTTGCTGCTCGGCTGACCCAGCAGGAGCAAACGTATGCTAAAAATGTGTGCAGAACCAAGCTTTTCAGTGAAGAGCAGCCAGGCACATTTTAGCAAGTTTCACTTGTAAGTGGGGTTGGAAATGCTTTTCAGGCTCAGTACTGGGCTCAAAAGAAGCAGCCCTGATCTCTCTCATGATAGCAGGTGGTTAAGTAGAAATTTGCTGCTCGGCTGACCCAGCAGGAGCAAACGTATGCTAAAAATGTATGCAGAACCAAGCTTTTCAGTGAAGAGCAGCCAGGCACATTTTAGCAGGTTTCACTTGTAAGTGGGGTTGGAAACGCTTTTCAGGCTCAGTACTGGGCTCAAAAGATGCAGCCCCGATCTCTCTCATGATAGCAGGTGGTTAAGTAGAAATTCGCTGCTCGGCTGACCCAGCAGGAGCAAACGTATGCCAAAAATGTATGCAGAACCAAGCTTTTCAGTGAAGAGTAGCCAGGCACATTTTAGCAAGTTTCACTTGTAAGTGGGGTTGGAAACGCTTTTCAGGCTCAGTACTGGGCTCAAAAGATGCAGCCCTGATGTCTCTCATGATAGCAGGTGGTTAAGTAGAAATGTGCTGCTCGGCTGACCCAGCAGGAGCAAACGTATGCTAAAAATGTGTGCGAACCAAGCTTTTCAGTGAAGAGCAGCTTTAGCAAGTTTCACTTGTAAGTGGGGCTGGAAACGCTTTTCAGGCTTAGTACTGGGCTCAAAAGATGCAGCTCTGATGTCTCTCATGATAGCAGGTGGTTAAGTAGAAATTCGCTGCTCGGCTGACCCAGCAGGAGCAAACGTATGCTAAAAATGTATGCAGAACCAAGCTTTTCAGTGAAGAGCAGCCAGGCACATTTTAGCACGTTTCACTTGTAAGTGGGGTTGGAAACGCTTTTCAGGCTCAGTACTGGGCTCAAAAGATGCAGCCCTGATGTCTCTCATGATAGCAGGTGGTTAAGTAGAAATTTGCTGCTCGGCTGACCCACCAGGAGCAAACGTATGCTAAAAATGTATGCAGAACCAAGCTTTTCAGTGAAGAGTAGCCAGGCACATTTTAGCAAGTTTCACTTGTAAGTGGGGTTGGAAACGCTTTTCAGGCTCAGTACTGGGCTCAAAAGATGCAGCCCTGATGTCTCTCATGATAGCAGGTGGTTAAGTAGAAATTTGCTGCTCGGCTGACCCAGCAGGAGCAAACGTATGCTAAAAATGTGTGCAGAACCAAGCTTTTCAGTGAAGAGCAGCTTTAGCAAGTTTCACTTGTAAGTGGGGTGGGAAACGGTTTTCAGGCTCAGTACTGGGCTCAAAAGATGCAGCCCTGATGTCTCTCATGATAGCAGTTGGTTAAGTAGAAACTCGCTGCTCGGCTAACCCAGCAGGAGCAAACGTATGCCAAAAATGTATGCAGAACCAAGCTTTTCAGTGAAGAGCAGAGAGGCACATTTTAGCAAGTTTCACTTGTAAGTGGGGTGGGAAATGCTTTTCAGGCTCAGTACTGGGCTCAAAAGATGCAGCCCTGATGTCTCTCATGATAGCAGGTGGTTAAGTAGAAATTCGCTGCTCGGCTGACCCAGCAGGAGCAAACGTATGCTAAAAATGTATGCAGAACCAAGCTTTTCAGTGAAGAGCAGCCAGGCACATTTTAGCAAGTTTCACTTGTAAGTGGGGTTGGAAACGCTTTTCAGGCTCAGTACTGGGCTCAAAAGATGCAGCCCTGATGTCTCTCATGATAGCAGGTGGTTAAGTAGAAATTTGCTGCTCGGCTGGCCCAGCAGGAGCAAACGTATGCTAAAAATGTATGCAGAACCAAGCATTTCAGTGAAGAGCAGCCAGGCATATTTTAGCAAGTTTCACTTGTTGGTGGGGTTGGAAACGCTTTTCAGGCTCAGTACTGGGCTCAAAAGATGCAGCCCTGATCTCTCTCATGATAGCAGGTGGTTAAGTAGAAATTCGCTGCTCGGCTGACCCAGCAGGAGCAAACGTATGCTAAAAATGTATGCAGAACCAAGCTTTTCAGTGAAGAGCAGCCAGGCACATTTTAGCAGGTTTCACTTGTAAGTGGGGTTGGAAACGCTTTTCAGGCTCAGTACTGGGCTCAAAAGATGCAGCCCTGATGTCTCTCATGATAGCAGGTGGTTAAGTAGAAATGTGCTGCTCGGCTGACCCAGCAGGAGCAAACGTATGCTAAAAATGTATGCAGAACCAAGCTTTTCAGTGAAGAGCAGCCAGGCACATTTTAGCACGTTTCACTTGTAAGTGGGGTTGGAAACGCTTTTCAGGCTCAGTACTGGGCTCAAAAGATGCAGCCCTGATGTCTCTCATGATAGCAGGTGGTTAAGTAGAAATTTGCTGCTCGGCTGACCCAGCAGGAGCAAACGTATGCTAAAAATGTGTGCAGAACCAAGCTTTTCAGTGAAGAGCAGCCAGGCACATTTTAGCAAGTTTCACTTGTAAGTGGGGTTGGAAACGCTTTTCAGGCTCAGTACTGGGCTCAAAAGATGCAGCCCTGATGTCTCTCATGATAGCAGGTGGTTAAGTAGAAATTTGCTGCTCGGGTGACCCAGCAGGAGCAAACGTATGCTAAAAATGTGTGCAGAACCAAGCTTTTCAGTGAAGAGCAGCCAGGCACGTTTTAGCAAGTTTCACTTGTAAGTGGGGTTGGAAATGCTTTTCAGGCTCAGTACTGTGCTCAAAAGATGCAGCCCTGATGTCTCTCATGATAGCAGGTGGTTAAGTAGAAATTTGCTGCTCGGGTGACCCAGCAGGAGCAAACGTATGCTAAAAATGTATGCAGAACCAAGCATTTCAGTGAAGAGCAGCCAGGCACATTTTAGCAAGTTTCACTTGTAAGTGGGGTTGGAAACGCTTTTCAGGCTCAGTACTGGGCTCAAAAGATGCAGCCCTGATGTCTCTCATGATAGCAGGTGGTAAGTAGAAATTTGCTGCTCGGCTTACCCAGCAGGAGCAAACGTATGCTAAAAATGTATGCAGAACCAAGCATTTCAGTGAAGAGCAGCCAGGCACATTTTAGCAAGTTTCACTTGTAAGTGGGGTTGGAAACGCTTTTCAGGCTCAGTACTGGGCTCAAAAGATGCAGCCCTGATGTCTCTCATGATAGCAGGTGATTAAGTAGAAATTTGCTGCTCGGCTGACCCAGCAGGAGCAAACGTATGCTAAAAATGTGTGCAGAACCAAGCTTTTCAGGGAAGAGCAGCCAGGCACGCTTTAGCAAGTTTCACTTGTAAGTGGGGTTGGAAATGCTTTTCAGGCTCAGTACTGGGCTCAAAAGATGCAGCCCTGATCTCTCTCATGATAGCAGGTGGTTAAGTAGAAATTTGCTGCTCGGCTGACCCAGCAGGAGCAAACGTATGCTAAAAATGTATGCAGAACCAAGCTTTTCAGTGAAGAGCAGCCTGGCACATTTTAGCAGGTTTCACTTGTAAGTGGGGTTGGAAACGCTTTTTAGGCTCAGTACTGGGCTCAAAAGATGAAGCCCCGATCTCTCTCATGATAGCAGGTGGTTAAGTAGAAATTCGCTGCTCGGCTGACCCAGCAGGAGCAAACGTATGCCAAAAATGTATGCAGAACCTAGCTTTTCAGTGAAGACCAGCCAGGCACATTTTAGCAAGTTTCACTTGTAAGTGGGGTTGGAAATGCTTTTCAGTCTCAGTACTGGCCTCAAAAGATGCAGCCCTGATGTCTCTCATGATAGCAGGTGGTTAAGTAGAAATGTGCTGCTCGACTGACCCAGCAGGAGCAAACCTATGCCAAAAATGTACGCAGAATCAGCATTTCAGTGAAGAGCAGAGAGGCACATTTTAGCAAGTTTCACTTGTAAGTGGGGTTGGAAACGCTTTTCAGGATTAGTACTGGGCTCAAAAGATGCAGCTCTGATGTCTCTCATGATAGCAGGTGGTTAAGTAGAAATTCGCTGCTCGGCTGACCCAGCAGGAGCAAACGTATGCTAAAAATGTATGCAGAACCAAGCTTTTCAGTGAAGAGCAGCCAGGCACATTTTAGCACGTTTCACTTGTAAGTGGGGTTGGAAATGCTTTTCAGGCTCAGTACTGGGCTCAAAAGATGCAGCCCTGATGTCTCTCATGATAGCAGGTGGTTAAGTAGAAATTTGCTGCTCGGCTGACCCACCAGGAGCAAATGTATGCTAAAAATGTATGCAGAACCAAGCTTTTCAGTGAAGAGTAGCCAGGCACATTTTAGCAAGTTTCACTTGTAAGTGGGGTTGGAAACGCTTTTCAGGCTCAGTACTGGGCTCAAAAGATGAAGCCCCGATGTCTCTCATGATAGCAGGTGGTTAAGTAGAAATGTGCTGTGCTCGGCTGACCCAGCAGGAGCAAACGTATGCTAAAAATGTATGCAGAACCAAGCTTTTCAGTGAAGAGCAGCCAGGCACATTTTAGCACGTTTCACTTGTAAGTGGGGTTGGAAACGCTTTTCAGGCTCAGTACTGGGCTCAAAAGATGCAGCCCTGATGTCTCTCATGATAGCACATGGTTAAGTAGAAATTTGCTGCTCCGCTTACCCAGCAGGAGCAAACGTATGCTAAAAATGTGTGCAGAACCAAGCTTTTCAGTGAAGAGCAGCCAGGCACATTTTAGCAAGTTTCACTTGTAAGTGGGGTTGGAAACGCTTTTCAGGCTCAGTACTGGGCTCAAAAGATGCAGCCCTGATGTCTCTCATGATAGCAGGTGGTTAAGTAGAAATTTGCTGCTCGGGTGACCCAGCAGGAGCAAACGTATGCTAAAAATGTGTGCAGAACCAAGCTTTTCAGTGAAGAGCAGCCAGGCACGTTTTAGCAAGTTTCACTTGTAAGTGGGGTTGGAAATGCTTTTCAGGCTCAGTACTGTGCTCAAAAGATGCAGCCCTGATGTCTCTCATGATAGCAGGTGGTTAAGTAGAAATTTGCTGCTCGGGTGACCCAGCAGGAGCAAACGTATGCTAAAAATGTATGCAGAACCAAGCATTTCAGTGAAGAGCAGCCAGGCACATTTTAGCAAGTTTCACTTGTAAGTGGGGTTGGAAACGCTTTTCAGGCTCAGTACTGGGCTCAAAAGATGCAGCCCTGATGTCTCTCATGATAGCAGGTGGTAAGTAGAAATTTGCTGCTCGGCTTACCCAGCAGGAGCAAACGTATGCTAAAAATGTATGCAGAACCAAGCATTTCAGTGAAGAGCAGCCAGGCACATTTTAGCAAGTTTCACTTGTAAGTGGGGTTGGAAACGCTTTTCAGGCTCAGTACTGGGCTCAAAAGATGCAGCCCTGATGTCTCTCATGATAGCAGGTGATTAAGTAGAAATTTGCTGCTCGGCTGACCCAGCAGGAGCAAACGTATGCTAAAAATGTGTGCAGAACCAAGCTTTTCAGGGAAGAGCAGCCAGGCACGCTTTAGCAAGTTTCACTTGTAAGTGGGGTTGGAAATGCTTTTCAGGCTCAGTACTGGGCTCAAAAGATGCAGCCCTGATCTCTCTCATGATAGCAGGTGGTTAAGTAGAAATTTGCTGCTCGGCTGACCCAGCAGGAGCAAACGTATGCTAAAAATGTATGCAGAACCAAGCTTTTCAGTGAAGAGCAGCCTGGCACATTTTAGCAGGTTTCACTTGTAAGTGGGGTTGGAAACGCTTTTTAGGCTCAGTACTGGGCTCAAAAGATGAAGCCCCGATCTCTCTCATGATAGCAGGTGGTTAAGTAGAAATTCGCTGCTCGGCTGACCCAGCAGGAGCAAACGTATGCCAAAAATGTATGCAGAACCTAGCTTTTCAGTGAAGACCAGCCAGGCACATTTTAGCAAGTTTCACTTGTAAGTGGGGTTGGAAATGCTTTTCAGTCTCAGTACTGGCCTCAAAAGATGCAGCCCTGATGTCTCTCATGATAGCAGGTGGTTAAGTAGAAATGTGCTGCTCGACTGACCCAGCAGGAGCAAACCTATGCCAAAAATGTACGCAGAATCAGCATTTCAGTGAAGAGCAGAGAGGCACATTTTAGCAAGTTTCACTTGTAAGTGGGGTTGGAAACGCTTTTCAGGATTAGTACTGGGCTCAAAAGATGCAGCTCTGATGTCTCTCATGATAGCAGGTGGTTAAGTAGAAATTCGCTGCTCGGCTGACCCAGCAGGAGCAAACGTATGCTAAAAATGTATGCAGAACCAAGCTTTTCAGTGAAGAGCAGCCAGGCACATTTTAGCACGTTTCACTTGTAAGTGGGGTTGGAAATGCTTTTCAGGCTCAGTACTGGGCTCAAAAGATGCAGCCCTGATGTCTCTCATGATAGCAGGTGGTTAAGTAGAAATTTGCTGCTCGGCTGACCCACCAGGAGCAAATGTATGCTAAAAATGTATGCAGAACCAAGCTTTTCAGTGAAGAGTAGCCAGGCACATTTTAGCAAGTTTCACTTGTAAGTGGGGTTGGAAACGCTTTTCAGGCTCAGTACTGGGCTCAAAAGATGAAGCCCCGATGTCTCTCATGATAGCAGGTGGTTAAGTAGAAATGTGCTGTGCTCGGCTGACCCAGCAGGAGCAAACGTATGCTAAAAATGTATGCAGAACCAAGCTTTTCAGTGAAGAGCAGCCAGGCACATTTTAGCACGTTTCACTTGTAAGTGGGGTTGGAAACGCTTTTCAGGCTCAGTACTGGGCTCAAAAGATGCAGCCCTGATGTCTCTCATGATAGCACATGGTTAAGTAGAAATTTGCTGCTCCGCTTACCCAGCAGGAGCAAACGTATGCTAAAAATGTGTGCAGAACCAAGCTTTTCAGTGAAGAGCAGCCAGGCACATTTTAGCAAGTTTCACTTGTAAGTGGGGTTGGAAACGCTTTTCAGGCTCAGTACTGGGCTCAAAAGATGCAGCCCTGATGTCTCTCATGATAGCAGGTGGTTAAGTAGAAATTTGCTGCTCGGGTGACCCAGCAGGAGCAAATGTATGCTAAAAATGTATGCAGAACCAAGCTTTTCAGTGAAGAGTAGCCAGGCACATTTTAGCAAGTTTCACTTGTAAGTGGGGTTGGAAACGCTTTTCAGGCTCAATACTGGGCTCAAAAGATGCAGCCCTGATGTCTCTCATGATAGCAGGTGGTTAAGTAGAAATTTGCTGCTCGGCTGACCCAGCAGGAGCAAAGTTATGCTAAAAATGTGTGCAGAACCAAGCTTTTCAGTGAAGAGCAGCTTTAGCAAGTTTCACTTGCAAGTGGGGTGGGAAACGCTTTTCAGGCTCAGTACTGGGCTCAAAAGATGCAGCCCTGATGTCTCTCATGATAGCAGGTGGTTAAGTAGAAATTTGCTGCTCGGCTGACCCAGCAGGAGCAAACGTATGCTAAAAATGTGTGCAGAACCAAGCTTTTCAGTGAAGAGCAGCCAGGCACATTTTAGCAAGTTTCACTTGTAAGTGGGGTTGGAAATGCTTTTCAGGCTCAGTACTGGGCTCAAAAGAAGCAGCCCCGATCTCTCTCATGATAGCAGGTGGTTAAGTAGAAATTCGCTGCTCGGCTGACCCAGCAGGAGCAAACGTATGCCAAAAATGTATGCAGAACCAAGCTTTTCAGTGAAGAGTAGCCAGGCACATTTTAGCAAGTTTCACTTGTAAGTGGGGTTGGAAACGCTTTTCAGGCTCAGTACTGGGCTCAAAAGATGCAGCCCTGATGTCTCTCATGATAGCAGGTGGTTAAGTAGAAATGTGCTGCTCGGCTGACCCAGCAGGAGCAAACGTATGCTAAAAATGTGTGCGAACCAAGCTTTTCAGTGAAGAGCAGCTTTAGCAAGTTTCACTTGTAAGTGGGGCTGGAAACGCTTTTCAGGCTTAGTACTGGGCTCAAAAGATGCAGCTCTGATGTCTCTCATGATAGCAGGTGGTTAAGTAGAAATTCGCTGCTCGGCTGACACAGCAGGAGCAAACGTATGCTAAAAATGTATGCAGAACCAAGCTTTTCAGTGAAGAGCAGCCAGGCACATTTTAGCACGTTTCACTTGTAAGTGGGGTTGGAAACGCTTTTCAGGCTCAGTACTGGGCTCAAAAGATGCAGCCCTGATGTCTCTCATGATAGCAGGTGGTTAAGTAGAAATTCGCTGCTCGGCTGACCCACCAGGAGCAAACGTATGCTAAAAATGTATGCAGAACCAAGCTTTTCAGTGAAGAGTAGCCAGGCACATTTTAGCAAGTTTCACTTGTAAGTGGGGTTGGAAACGCTTTTCAGGCTCAGTACTGGGCTCAAAAGATGCAGCCCTGATGTCTCTCATGATAGCAGGTGGTTAAGTAGAAATTTGCTGCTCGGCTGACCCAGCAGGAGCAAACGTATGCTAAAAATGTGTGCAGAACCAAGCTTTTCAGTGAAGAGCAGCTTTAGCAAGTTTCACTTGTAAGTGGGGTGGGAAACGGTTTTCAGGCTCAGTACTGGGCTCAAAAGATGCAGCCCTGATGTCTCTCATGATAGCAGTTGGTTAAGTAGAAACTCGCTGCTCGGCTAACCCAGCAGGAGCAAACGTATGCCAAAAATGTATGCAGAACCAAGCTTTTCAGTGAAGAGCAGAGAGGCACATTTTAGCAAGTTTCACTTGTAAGTGGGGTGGGAAATGCTTTTCAGGCTCAGTACTGGGCTCAAAAGATGCAGCCCTGATGTCTCTCATGATAGCAGGTGGTTAAGTAGAAATTCGCTGCTCGGCTGACCCAGCAGGAGCAAACGTATGCTAAAAATGTATGCAGAACCAAGCTTTTCAGTGAAGAGCAGCCAGGCACATTTTAGCAAGTTTCACTTGTAAGTGGGGTTGGAAACGCTTTTCAGGCTCAGTACTGGGCTCAAAAGATGCAGCCCTGATGTCTCTCATGATAGCAGGTGGTTAAGTAGAAATTTGCTGCTCGGCTGGCCCAGCAGGAGCAAACGTATGCTAAAAATGTATGCAGAACCAAGCATTTCAGTGAAGAGCAGCCAGGCATATTTTAGCAAGTTTCACTTGTTGGTGGGGTTGGAAACGCTTTTCAGGCTCAGTACTGGGCTCAAAAGATGCAGCCCTGATCTCTCTCATGATAGCAGGTGGTTAAGTAGAAATTCGCTGCTCGGCTGACCCAGCAGGAGCAAACGTATGCTAAAAATGTATGCAGAACCAAGCTTTTCAGTGAAGAGCAGCCAGGCACATTTTAGCAGGTTTCACTTGTAAGTGGGGTTGGAAACGCTTTTCAGGCTCAGTACTGGGCTCAAAAGATGCAGCCCTGATGTCTCTCATGATAGCAGGTGGTTAAGTAGAAATGTGCTGCTCGGCTGACCCAGCAGGAGCAAACGTATGCTTAAAATGTATGCAGAACCAAGCTTTTCAGTGAAGAGCAGCCAGGCACATTTTAGCACGTTTCACTTGTAAGTGGGGTTGGAAACGCTTTTCAGGCTCAGTACTGGGCTCAAAAGATGCAGCCCTGATGTCTCTCATGATAGCAGGTGGTTAAGTAGAAATTTGCTGCTCGGGTGACCCAGCAGGACCAAACGTATGCTAAAAATGTATGCAGAACCAAGCATTTCAGTGAAGAGCAGCCAGGCACATTTTAGCAAGTTTCACTTGTAAGTGGGGTTGGAAACGCTTTTCAGGCTCAGTACTGGGCTCAAAAGATGCAGCCCTGATGTCTCTCATGATAGCAGGTGGTTAAGTAGAAATTTGCTGCTCGGCTGGCCCAGCAGGAGCAAACGTATGCTAAAAATGTATGCAGAACCATGCATTTCAGTGAAGAGCAGCCAGGCATATTTTAGCAAGTTTCACTTGTTGGTGGGGTTGGAAACGCTTTTCAGGCTCAGTACTGGGCTCAAAAGATGCAGCCCTGATGTTTCTCATTATAGCAGGTGGTTAAGTAGAAATTTGCTGCTCGGCTGACCCAGCAGGAGCAAACGTATGCTAAAAATGTATGCAGAACCAAGCTTTTATGTGAAGAGCAGCCAGGCACATTTTAGCAGGTTTCACTTGTAAGTGGGGTTGGAAACGCTTTTCAGGCTCAGTACTGGGCTCAAAAGATGCAGCCCTGATGTCTCTCATGATAGCAGGTGGTTAAGTAGAAATGTGCTGCTCGGCTGACCCAGCAGGAGCAAACGTATGCTAAAAATGTATGCAGAACCAAGCTTTTCAGTGAAGAGCAGCCAGGCACATTTTAGCACGTTTCACTTGTAAGTGGGGTTGGAAACGCTTTTCAGGCTCAGTACTGGGCTCAAAAGATGCAGCCCTGATGTCTCTCATGATAGCAGGTGGTTAAGTAGAAATTTGCTGCTCGGCTGACCCAGCAGGAGCAAACGTATGCTAAAAATGTGTGCAGAACCAAGCTTTTCAGTGAAGAGCAGCCAGGCACATTTTAGCAAGTTTCACTTGTAAGTGGGGTTGGAAACGCTTTTCAGGCTCAGTACTGGGCTCAAAAGATGCAGCCCTGATGTCTCTCATGATAGCAGGTGGTTAAGTAGAAATTTGCTGCTCGGGTGACCCAGCAGGAGCAAACGTATGCTAAAAATGTGTGCAGAACCAAGCTTTTCAGTGAAGAGCAGCCAGGCACGTTTTAGCAAGTTTCACTTGTAAGTGGGGTTGGAAATGCTTTTCAGGCTCAGTACTGTGCTCAAAAGATGCAGCCCTGATGTCTCTCATGATAGCAGGTGGTTAAGTAGAAATTTGCTGCTCGGGTGACCCAGCAGGAGCAAACGTATGCTAAAAATGTATGCAGAACCAAGCATTTCAGTGAAGAGCAGCCAGGCACATTTTAGCAAGTTTCACTTGTAAGTGGGGTTGGAAACGCTTTTCAGGCTCAGTACTGGGCTCAAAAGATGCAGCCCTGATGTCTCTCATGATAGCAGGTGGTAAGTAGAAATTTGCTGCTCGGCTTACCCAGCAGGAGCAAACGTATGCTAAAAATGTATGCAGAACCAAGCATTTCAGTGAAGAGCAGCCAGGCACATTTTAGCAAGTTTCACTTGTAAGTGGGGTTGGAAACGCTTTTCAGGCTCAGTACTGGGCTCAAAAGATGCAGCCCTGATGTCTCTCATGATAGCAGGTGATTAAGTAGAAATTTGCTGCTCGGCTGACCCAGCAGGAGCAAACGTATGCTAAAAATGTGTGCAGAACCAAGCTTTTCAGGGAAGAGCAGCCAGGCACGCTTTAGCAAGTTTCACTTGTAAGTGGGGTTGGAAATGCTTTTCAGGCTCAGTACTGGGCTCAAAAGATGCAGCCCTGATCTCTCTCATGATAGCAGGTGGTTAAGTAGAAATTTGCTGCTCGGCTGACCCAGCAGGAGCAAACGTATGCTAAAAATGTATGCAGAACCAAGCTTTTCAGTGAAGAGCAGCCTGGCACATTTTAGCAGGTTTCACTTGTAAGTGGGGTTGGAAACGCTTTTTAGGCTCAGTACTGGGCTCAAAAGATGAAGCCCCGATCTCTCTCATGATAGCAGGTGGTTAAGTAGAAATTCGCTGCTCGGCTGACCCAGCAGGAGCAAACGTATGCCAAAAATGTATGCAGAACCTAGCTTTTCAGTGAAGACCAGCCAGGCACATTTTAGCAAGTTTCACTTGTAAGTGGGGTTGGAAATGCTTTTCAGTCTCAGTACTGGCCTCAAAAGATGCAGCCCTGATGTCTCTCATGATAGCAGGTGGTTAAGTAGAAATGTGCTGCTCGACTGACCCAGCAGGAGCAAACCTATGCCAAAAATGTACGCAGAATCAGCATTTCAGTGAAGAGCAGAGAGGCACATTTTAGCAAGTTTCACTTGTAAGTGGGGTTGGAAACGCTTTTCAGGATTAGTACTGGGCTCAAAAGATGCAGCTCTGATGTCTCTCATGATAGCAGGTGGTTAAGTAGAAATTCGCTGCTCGGCTGACCCAGCAGGAGCAAACGTATGCTAAAAATGTATGCAGAACCAAGCTTTTCAGTGAAGAGCAGCCAGGCACATTTTAGCACGTTTCACTTGTAAGTGGGGTTGGAAATGCTTTTCAGGCTCAGTACTGGGCTCAAAAGATGCAGCCCTGATGTCTCTCATGATAGCAGGTGGTTAAGTAGAAATTTGCTGCTCGGCTGACCCACCAGGAGCAAATGTATGCTAAAAATGTATGCAGAACCAAGCTTTTCAGTGAAGAGTAGCCAGGCACATTTTAGCAAGTTTCACTTGTAAGTGGGGTTGGAAACGCTTTTCAGGCTCAGTACTGGGCTCAAAAGATGAAGCCCCGATGTCTCTCATGATAGCAGGTGGTTAAGTAGAAATGTGCTGTGCTCGGCTGACCCAGCAGGAGCAAACGTATGCTAAAAATGTATGCAGAACCAAGCTTTTCAGTGAAGAGCAGCCAGGCACATTTTAGCACGTTTCACTTGTAAGTGGGGTTGGAAACGCTTTTCAGGCTCAGTACTGGGCTCAAAAGATGCAGCCCTGATGTCTCTCATGATAGCACATGGTTAAGTAGAAATTTGCTGCTCCGCTTACCCAGCAGGAGCAAACGTATGCTAAAAATGTGTGCAGAACCAAGCTTTTCAGTGAAGAGCAGCCAGGCACATTTTAGCAAGTTTCACTTGTAAGTGGGGTTGGAAACGCTTTTCAGGCTCAGTACTGGGCTCAAAAGATGCAGCCCTGATGTCTCTCATGATAGCAGGTGGTTAAGTAGAAATTTGCTGCTCGGGTGACCCAGCAGGAGCAAACGTATGCTAAAAATGTGTGCAGAACCAAGCTTTTCAGTGAAGAGCAGCCAGGCACGTTTTAGCAAGTTTCACTTGTAAGTGGGGTTGGAAATGCTTTTCAGGCTCAGTACTGTGCTCAAAAGATGCAGCCCTGATGTCTCTCATGATAGCAGGTGGTTAAGTAGAAATTTGCTGCTCGGGTGACCCAGCAGGAGCAAACGTATGCTAAAAATGTATGCAGAACCAAGCATTTCAGTGAAGAGCAGCCAGGCACATTTTAGCAAGTTTCACTTGTAAGTGGGGTTGGAAACGCTTTTCAGGCTCAGTACTGGGCTCAAAAGATGCAGCCCTGATGTCTCTCATGATAGCAGGTGGTAAGTAGAAATTTGCTGCTCGGCTTACCCAGCAGGAGCAAACGTATGCTAAAAATGTATGCAGAACCAAGCATTTCAGTGAAGAGCAGCCAGGCACATTTTAGCAAGTTTCACTTGTAAGTGGGGTTGGAAACGCTTTTCAGGCTCAGTACTGGGCTCAAAAGATGCAGCCCTGATGTCTCTCATGATAGCAGGTGATTAAGTAGAAATTTGCTGCTCGGCTGACCCAGCAGGAGCAAACGTATGCTAAAAATGTGTGCAGAACCAAGCTTTTCAGGGAAGAGCAGCCAGGCACGCTTTAGCAAGTTTCACTTGTAAGTGGGGTTGGAAATGCTTTTCAGGCTCAGTACTGGGCTCAAAAGATGCAGCCCTGATCTCTCTCATGATAGCAGGTGGTTAAGTAGAAATTTGCTGCTCGGCTGACCCAGCAGGAGCAAACGTATGCTAAAAATGTATGCAGAACCAAGCTTTTCAGTGAAGAGCAGCCTGGCACATTTTAGCAGGTTTCACTTGTAAGTGGGGTTGGAAACGCTTTTTAGGCTCAGTACTGGGCTCAAAAGATGAAGCCCCGATCTCTCTCATGATAGCAGGTGGTTAAGTAGAAATTCGCTGCTCGGCTGACCCAGCAGGAGCAAACGTATGCCAAAAATGTATGCAGAACCTAGCTTTTCAGTGAAGACCAGCCAGGCACATTTTAGCAAGTTTCACTTGTAAGTGGGGTTGGAAACGCTTTTCAGGTTCAGTACTGGGCTGAAAAGATGCAGCCCTGATGTTTCTCATGATAGCAGGTGGTTAAGTAGAAATTCGCTGCTCGGCTGACCCAGCAGGAGCAAACGTATGCCAAAAATGTATGCAGAAACAAGCTTTTCAGTGAAGAGCAGCTAGGCACATTTTAGCAAGTTTCACTTGTAAGTGGGGTTGGAAATGCTTTTCAGTCTCAGTACTGGCCTCAAAAGATGCAGCCCTGATGTCTCTCATGATAGCAGGTGGTTAAGTAGAAATGTGCTGCTCGACTGACCCAGCAGGAGCAAACCTATGCCAAAAATGTACGCAGAATCAGCATTTCAGTGAAGAGCAGAGAGGCACATTTTAGCAAGTTTCACTTGTAAGTGGGGTTGGAAACGCTTTTCAGGATTAGTACTGGGCTCAAAAGATGCAGCTCTGATGTCTCTCATGATAGCAGGTGGTTAAGTAGAAATTCGCTGCTCGGCTGACCCAGCAGGAGCAAACGTATGCTAAAAATGTATGCAGAACCAAGCTTTTCAGTGAAGAGCAGCCAGGCACATTTTAGCACGTTTCACTTGTAAGTGGGGTTGGAAATGCTTTTCAGGCTCAGTACTGGGCTCAAAAGATGCAGCCCTGATGTCTCTCATGATAGCAGGTGGTTAAGTAGAAATTTGCTGCTCGGCTGACCCACCAGGAGCAAATGTATGCTAAAAATGTATGCAGAACCAAGCTTTTCAGTGAAGAGTAGCCAGGCACATTTTAGCAAGTTTCACTTGTAAGTGGGGTTGGAAACGCTTTTCAGGCTCAGTACTGGGCTCAAAAGATGAAGCCTCGATGTCTCTCATGATAGCAGGTGGTTAAGTAGAAATTTGCTGCTCGGCTGACCCAGCAGGAGCAAAGTTATGCTAAAAATGTGTGCAGAACCTAGCTTTTCAGTGAAGACCAGCCAGGCACATTTTAGCAAGTTTCACTTGTAAGTGGGGTTGGAAACGCTTTTCAGGCTCAGTACTGGGCTGAAAAGATGCAGTCCTGATGTTTCTCATGATAGCAGGTGGTTAAGTAGAAATTTGCTGCTCGGCTGACCCAGCAGGAGCAAACGTGTGCCAAAAATATATGCAGAAACAAGCTTTTCAGTGAAGAGCAGCTAGGCACATTTTAGCAAGTTTCACTTGTAAGTGGGGTTGGAAATGCTTTTCAGGCTCAGTACTGGGCTCAAAAGATGCAGCCCTGATGTCTCTCATGATAGCAGGTGGTTAAGTAGAAATTTGCTGCTCGGCTGACCCACCAGGAGCAAATGTATGCTAAAAATGTATGCAGAACCAAGCTTTTCAGTGAAGAGTAGCCAGGCACATTTTAGCAAGTTTCACTTGTAAGTGGGGTTGGAAACGCTTTTCAGGCTCAGTACTGGGCTCAAAAGATGCAGCCCTGATGTCTCTCATGATAGCAGGTGGTTAAGTAGAAATTTGCTGCTCGGCTGACCCAGCAGGAGCAAAGTTATGCTAAAAATGTGTGCAGAACCAAGCTTTTCAGTGAAGAGCAGCTTTAGCAAGTTTCACTTGCAAGTGGGGTGGGAAACGCTTTTCAGGCTCAGTACTGGGCTCAAAAGATGCAGCCCTGATGTCTCTCATGATAGCAGGTGGTTAAGTAGAAATTTGCTGCTCGGCTGACCCAGCAAGAGCAAACGTATGCTAAAAATATATGCAGAACCAAGCTTTTCAGTGAAGAGCAGCCAGGCACATTTTACCAGGTTTCACTTGTAAGTGGGGTTGGAAACGCTTTTCAGGCTCAGTACTGGGCTCAAAAGATGCAGCCCCGATCTCTCTCATGATAACAGGTGGTTAAGTAGAAATTCGCTGCTCGGCTGACCCAGCAGGAGCAAACGTATGCCAAAAATGTATGCAGAACCAAGCTTTTCAGTGAAGAGCAGCCAGGCACATTTTAGCAAGTTTCACTTTTAAGTGGGGTTGGAAACGCTTTTCAGGCTCAGTACTGGGCTCAAAAGATGCAGCCCTGATGTCTCTCATGATAGCAGGTGGTTAAGTAGAAATTCGCTGCTCGGCTGACCCAGCAGCAGCAAACCTATGCCAAAAATGTACGCAGAATCAGCTTTTCAGTGAAGAGTAGCCAGGCACATTTTAGCAAGTTTCACTTGTAAGTGGGGTTGGAAACGCTTTTCAGGCTCAGTACTGGGCTCAAAAGATGCAGCCCTGATGTCTCTCATGATAGCAGGTGGTTAAGTAGAAATTTGCTGCTCGGCTGACCCAGCAGGAGCAAACGTATGCTAAAAATGTGTGCAGAACCAAGCTTTTCAGTGAAGAGCAGCTTTAGCAAGTTTCACTTGTAAGTGGGGCTGGAAACTCTTTTCAGGCTTAGTACTCGGCTCAAAAGATGCAGCTCTGATGTCTCTCATGATAGCAGGTGGTTAAGTAGAAATTCGCTGCTCGGCTGACCCAGCAGGAGCAAACGTATGCTAAAAATGTATGCAGAACCAAGCTTTTCAGTGAAGAGCAGCCAGGCACATTTTAGCACGTTTCACTTGTAAGTGGGGTTGGAAACGCTTTTCAGGCTCAGTACTGGGCTCAAAAGATGCAGCCCTGATGTCTCTCATGATAGCAGGTGGTTAAGTAGAAATTTGCTGCTCGGCTGACCCACCAGGAGCAAACGTATGCTAAAAATGTATGCAGAACCAAGCTTTTCAGTGAAGAGTAGCCAGGCACATTTTAGCAAGTTTCACTTGTAAATGGGGTTGGAAACGCTTTTCAGGCTCAGTACTGGGCTCAAAAGATGCAGCCCTGATGTCTCTCATGATAGCAGGTGGTTAAGTAGAAATGTGCTGCTCGGCTGACCCAGCAGGAGCAAACGTATGCTAAAAATGTGTGCAGAACCAAGCTTTTCAGTGAAGAGCAGCTTTAGCAAGTTTCACTTGTAAGTGGGGTGGGAAACGCTTTTCAGGCTCAGTACTGGGCTCAAAAGATGCAGCCCTGATGTCTCTCATGATAGCAGTTGGTTAAGTAGAAATTCGCTGCTCGGCTAACCCAGCAGGAGCAAACGTATGCCAAAAATGTATGCAGAACCAAGCTTTTCAGTGAAGAGCAGAGAGGCACATTTTAGCAAGTTTCACTTGTAAGTGGGGTGGAAAACGCTTTTCAGGCTCAGTACTGGGCTCAAAAGATGCAGCCCTGATGTCTCTCATGATAGCAGGTGGTTAAGTAGAAATTTGCTGCTCGGGTGACCCAGCAGGAGCAAACGTATAATAAAAATGTATGCAGAACCAAGCATTTCAGTGAAGAGCAGCCAGGCACATTTTAGCAAGTTTCACTTGTAAGTGGGGTTGGAAACGCTTTTCAGGCTCAGTACTGGGCTCAAAAGATGCAGCCCTGATGTCTCTCATGATAGCAGGTGGTTAAGTAGAAATGTGCTGCTCGGCTGACCCAGCAGGAGCAAACGTATGCTAAAAATGTATGCAGAACCAAGCTTTTCAGTGAAGAGCAGCCAGGCACATTTTAGCAAGTTTCACTTGTAAGTGGGGTTGGAAACGCTTTTCAGGCTCAGTACTGGGCTCAAAAGATGCAGCCCTGATGTCTCTCATGATAGCAGGTGGTTAAGTAGAAATTTGCTGCTCGGCTTACCCAGCAGGAGCAAACTATGCTAAAAATGTGTGCAGAACCAAGCTTTTCAGTGAAGAGCAGCCAGGCACATTTTAGCAAGTTTCACTTGTAAGTGGGGTTGGAAACGCTTTTCAGGCTCAGTACTGGGCTCAAAAGTGATGTCTCTCATGATAGCAGGTGGTTAAGTAGAAATTTGCTGCTCGGCTGACCCAGCAGGAGCAAACGTATGCTAAAAATGTGTGCAGAACCAAGCTTTTCAGTGAAGAGCAGCCAGGCACGTTTTAGCAAGTTTCACTTGTAAGTGGGGTTGGAAATGCTTTTCAGGCTCAGTACTGTGCTCAAAAGATGCAGCCCTGATCTCTCTCATGATAGCAGGTGGTTAAGTAGAAATTTGCTGCTCGGCTTACCCAGCAGGAGCAAACGTATGCTAAAAATGTGTGCAGAACCAAGCTTCAGTGAAGAGCAGCCAGGCACATTTTAGCAAGTTTCACTTGTAAGTGGGGTTGGAAACGCTTTTCAGGCTCAGTACTGGGCTCAAAAGATGCAGCCCTGATGTCTCTCATGATAGCAGGTGGTTAAGTAGAAATTTGCTGCTCGGGTGACCCAGCAGGAGCAAACGTATGCTAAAAATGTATGCAGAACCAAGCATTTCAGTGAAGAGCAGCCAGGCACGTTTTAGCAAGTTTCACTTGTAAGTGGGGTTGGAAATGCTTTTCAGGCTCAGTACTGTGCTCAAAAGATGCAGCCCTGATATCTCTCATGATAGCAGGTGGTTAAGTAGAAATTTGCTGCTCGGCTGACCCAGCAGGAGCAAACGTATGCTAAAAATGTATGCAGAACCAAGCTTTTCAGTGAAGAGCAGCCAGGCACATTTTAGCAGGTTTCACTTGTAAGTGGGGTTGGAAACGCTTTTCAGGCTCAGTACTGGGCTCAAAAGATGCAGCCCCGATCTCTCTCATGATAGCAGGTGGTTAAGTAGAAATTCGCTGCTCGGCTGACCCAGCAGGAGCAAACGTATGCCAAAAATGTATGCAGAACCTAGCTTTTCAGTGAAGAGCAGCCAGGCACATTTTAGCAAGTTTCACTTGTAAGTGGGGTTGGAAATGCTTTTCAGGCTCAGTACTGGGCTCAAAAGATGCAGCCCTGATGTTTCTCATGATAGCAGGTGGTTAAGTAGAAATTTGCTGCTCGGCTGACCCAGCAGGAGCAAACGTATGCCAAAAATGTATGCAGAAACAAGCTTTTCAGTGAAGAGCAGCTAGGCACATTTTAGCAAGTTTCACTTGTAAGTGGGGTTGGAAATGCTTTTCAGGCTCAGTACTGGGCTCAAAAGATGCAGCCCTGATGTCTCTCATGATAGCAGGTGGTTAAGTAGAAATTCGCTGCTCGGCTGACCCAGCAGGAGCAAACGTATGCTAAAAATGTATGCAGAACCAAGCTTTTCAGTGAAGAGCAGCCAGGCACATTTTAGCACGTTTCACTTGTAAGTGGGGTTGGAAACGCTTTTCAGGCTCAGTACTGGGCTCAAAAGATGCAGCCCTGATCTCTCTCATGATAGCAGGTGGCTAAGTAGAAATTTGCTGCTCGGCTGACCCACCAGGAGCAAACGTATGCTAAAAATGTATGCAGAATCAAGCTTTTCAGTGAAGAGCAGCCAGGCACATTTTAGCAAGTTTCACTTGTAAGTGGGGTTGGAAACGCTTTTCAGGCTCAGTACTGGGCTCAAAAGATGCAGCCCTGATGTCTCTCATGATAGCAGGTGGTTAAGTAGAAATTTGCTGCTCGGCTGACCCAGCAGGAGCAAACGTATGCTAAAAATGTGTGCAGAACCAAGCTTTTGAGTGAAGAGCAGCTTTAGCAAGTTTCACTTGTAAGTGGGGTTGGAAATGCTTTTCAGGCTCAGTACTGGGCTCAAAAGATGCAGCCCTGATCTCTCTCATGATAGCAGGTGGTTAAGTAGAAATTCGCTGCTCGGCTGGCCCAGCAGGAGCAAACATATGCTAAAAATGTATGCAGAACCAAGCTTTTCAGTGAAGAGCAGCCAGGCACATTTTAGCAAGTTTCACTTGTAAGTGGGGTTGGAAACGCTTTTCAGGCTCAGTACTGGGCTCAAAAGATGCAGCCCTGATCTCTCTCATGATAGCAGGTGGTTAAGTAGAAATTTGCTGCTCGGCTGACCCAGCAGGAGCAAACGTATGCCAAAAATGTATGCAGAAACAAGCTTTTCAGTGAAGAGCAGCTAGGCACATTTTAGCAAGTTTCACTTGTAAGTGGGGTTGGAAATGCTTTTCAGGCTTAGTACTGGGCTCAAAAGATGCAGCCCTGATGTCTCTCATGATAGCAGGTGGTTAAGTAGAAATTCGCTGCTCGGCTGACCCAGCAGGAGCAAACGTATGCTAAAAATGTATGCAGAACCAAGCTTTTCATGAAGAGCAGCCAGGCACATTTTAGCAAGTTTCACTTGTAAGTGGGGTTGGAAACGCTTTTCTGGCTCAGTACTGGGCTCAAAAGATGCAGCCCTGAGTCTCTCATGATAGCAGGTGGTTAAGTAGAAATTTGCTGCTCGGCTGACCCAGCAGGAGCAAACGTATGCCAAAAATGTATGCAGAACCAAGCTTTTCAGTGAAGAGCAGCCAGGCACATTTTAGCAGGTTTCACTTGTAAGTGGGGTTGGAAACGCTTTTCAGGCTCAGTACTGGGCTCAAAAGATGCAGCCCCGATCTCTCTCATGATAGCAGGTGGTTAAGTAGAAATTCGCTGCTCGGCTGACCCAGCAGGAGCAAACGTATGCCAAAAATGTATGCAGAACCTAGCTTTTCAGTGAAGAGCAGCCAGGCACATTTTAGCAAGTTTCACTTGTAAGTGGGGTTGGAAATGCTTTTCAGGCTCAGTACTGGGCTCAAAAGATGCAGCCCTGATGTTTCTCATGATAGCAGGTGGTTAAGTAGAAATTTGCTGCTCGGCTGACCCAGCAGGAGCAAACGTATGCCAAAAATGTATGCAGAAACAAGCTTTTCAGTGAAGAGCAGCTAGGCACATTTTAGCAAGTTTCACTTGTAAGTGGGGTTGGAAATGCTTTTCAGGCTCAGTACTGGGCTCAAAAGATGCAGCCCTGATGTCTCTCATGATAGCAGGTGGTTAAGTAGAAATTCGCTGCTCGGCTGACCCAGCAGGAGCAAACGTATGCCAAAAATGTATGCAGAAACAAGCTTTTCAGTGAAGAGCAGCTAGGCACATTTTAGCAAGTTTCACTTGTAAGTGGGGTTGGAAATGCTTTTCAGGCTCAGTACTGGCCTCAAAAGATGCAGCCCTGATGTCTCTCATGATAGCAGGTGGTTAAGTAGAAATTCGCTGCTCGGCTGACCCAGCAGGAGAAAACGTATGCCAAAAATGTATGCAGAAACAAGCTTTTCAGTGAAGAGCAGCCAGGCACATTTTAGCAAGTTTCACTTGTAAGTGGGGTTGGAAACGCTTTTCAGGCTCAGTACTGGGCTCAAAAGATGCAGCCCTGATGTCTCTCATGATAGCAGGTGGTTAAGTAGAATTCGCTGCTCGGCTGACCCAGCAGGAGCAAACGTATGCCAAAAATGTATGCAGAAACAAGCTTTTCAGTGAAGAGCAGCTAGGCACATTTTAGCAAGTTTTACTTGTAAGTGGGGTTGGAAATGCTTTTCAGGCTCAGTACTGGCCTCAAAAGATGCAGCCCTGATGTCTCTCATGATAGCAGGTGGTTAAGTAGAAATTTGCTGCTCGACTGACCCAGCAGGAGCAAACCTATGCCAAAAATGTACGCAGAATCAGCTTTTCAGTGAAGAGCAGAGAGGCACATTTTAGCAAGTTTCACTTGTAAGTGGGGTTGGAAACGCTTTTCAGGCTTAGTACTGGGCTCAAAAGATGCAGCTCTGATGTCTCTCATGATAGCAGGTGGTTAAGTAGAAATTCGCTGCTCGGCTGACCCAGCAGGAGCAAACGTATGCTAAAAATGTATGCAGAACCAAGCTTTTCAGTGAAGAGCAGCCAGGCACATTTTAGCAGATTTCACTTGTAAGTGGGGTTGGAAATGCTTTTCAGGCTCAGTACTGGGCTCAATAGATGCAGCCCTGATGTCTCTCATGATAGCAGGTGGTTAAGTAGAAATGTGCTGCTCGGCTGACCCAGCAGGAGCAAACGTATGCTAAAAATGTGTGCAGAACCAAGCTTTTCAGTGAAGAGCAGCCAGGCACATTTTAGCACGTTTCACTTGTAAGTGGGGTGGGAAACGCTTTCAGGCTCAGTACTGGGCTCAAAAGATGCAGCCCTGATGTCTCTCATGATAGCAGGTGGTTAAGTAGAAATTTGGTGCTCGGCTGACCCAGCAGGAGCAAACGTATGCTAAAAATGTATGCAGAACCAAGCTTTTCAGTGAAGAGCAGCTAGGCATATTTTAGCAAGTTTCACTTGTTGGTGGGGTTGGAAACGCTTTTCAGGCTCAGTACTGGGCTCAAAAGATGCAGCCCTGATGGCTCTCATGATAGCAGGTGGTTAAGTAGAAATGTGCTGCTCGGCTGACCCAGCAGGAGCAAACGTATGCTAAAAATGTATGCAGAACCAAGCTTTTCAGTGAAGAGCAGCCAGGCACATTTTAGCACGTTTCACTTGTAAGTGGGGTTGGAAACGCTTTTCAGGCTCAGTACTGGGCTCAAAAGATGCAGCCCTGATCTCTCTCATGATAGCAGGTGGCTAAGTAGAAATTTGCTGCTCGGCTGACCCACCAGGAGCAAACGTATGCTAAAAATGTATGCAGAATCAAGCTTTTCAGTGAAGAGCAGCCAGGCACATTTTAGCAAGTTTCACTTGTAAGTGGGGTTGGAAACGCTTTTCAGGCTCAGTACTGGGCTCAAAAGATGCAGCCCTGATGTCTCTCATGATAGCAGGTGGTTAAGTAGAAATTTGCTGCTCGGCTGACCCAGCAGGAGCAAACGTATGCTAAAAATGTGTGCAGAACCAAGCTTTTGAGTGAAGAGCAGCTTTAGCAAGTTTCACTTGTAAGTGGGGTTGGAAATGCTTTTCAGGCTCAGTACTGGGCTCAAAAGATGCAGCCCTGATCTCTCTCATGATAGCAGGTGGTTAAGTAGAAATTTGCTGCTCAGCTGACCCAGCAGGAGCAAACGTATGCCAAAAATGTATGCAGAAACAAGCTTTTCAGTGAAGAGCAGCTAGGCACATTTTAGCAAGTTTCACTTGTAAGTGGGGTTGGAAATGCTTTTCAGGCTTAGTACTGGGCTCAAAAGATGCAGCCCTGATGTCTCTCATGATAGCAGGTGGTTAAGTAGAAATTCGCTGCTCGGCTGACCCAGCAGGAGCAAACGTATGCTAAAAATGTATGCAGAACCAAGCTTTTCAGTGAAGAGCAGCCAGGCACATTTTAGCAAGTTTCACTTGTAAGTGGGGTTGGAAACGCTTTTCTGGCTCAGTACTGGGCTCAAAAGATGCAGCCCTGAGTCTCTCATGATAGCAGGTGGTTAGGTAGAAATTCGCTGCTCGGCTGACCCAGCAGGAGCAAACGTATGCCAAAAATGTATGCAGAAACAAGCTTTTCAGTGAAGAGCAGCTAGGCACATTTTAGCAAGTTTCACTTGTAAGTGGGGTTGGAAATGCTTTTCAGGCTCAGTACTGGGCTCAAAAGATGCAGCCCTGATGTCTCTCATGATAGCAGGTGGTTAAGTAGAAATTTGCTGCTCGGCTGGCCCAGCAGGAGCAAACATATGCTAAATATGTATGCAGAACCAAGCTTTTCAGTGAAGAGCAGAGAGGCACATTTTAGCAAGTTTCACTTGTAAGTGGGGTGGGAAACGCTTTCAGGCTCAGTACTGGGCTCAAAAGATGCAGCCCTGATGTCTCTCATGATAGCAGGTGGTTAAGTAGAAATTTGGTGCTCGGCTGACCCAGCAGGAGCAAACGTATGCTAAAAATGTATGCAGAACCAAGCTTTTCAGTGAAGAGCAGCCAGGCACATTTTAGCACGTTTCACTTGTAAGTGGGGTTGGAAACGCTTTTCAGGCTCAGTACTGGGCTCAAAAGATGCAGCCCTGATCTCTCTCATGATAGCAGGTGGCTAAGTAGAAATTTGCTGCTCGGCTGACCCACCAGGAGCAAACGTATGCTAAAAATGTATGCAGAACCAAGCTTTTCAGTGAAGAGCAGCCAGGCACATTTTAGCAAGTTTCACTTGTAAGTGGGGTTGGAAACGCTTTTCAGGCTCAGTACTGGGCTCAAAAGATACAGCCCTGATGTCTCTCATGATAGCAGGTGGTTAAGTAGAAATTTGCTGCTCGGCTGACCCAGCAGGAGCAAACGTATGCTAAAAATGTGTGCAGAACCAAGCTTTTGAGTGAAGAGCAGCTTTAGCAAGTTTCACTTGTAAGTGGGGTTGGAAATGCTTTTCAGGCTCAGTACTGGGCTCAAAAGATGCAGCCCTGATCTCTCTCATGATAGCAGGTGGTTAAGTAGAAATTCGTTGCTCGGCTGACCCAGCAGGAGCAAACGTATGCCAAAAATGTATGCAGAAACAAGCTTTTCAGTGAAGAGCAGCTAGGCACATTTTAGCAAGTTTCACTTGTAAGTGGGGTTGGAAACGCTTTTCAGGCTCAGTACTGGGCTCAAAAGATGCAGCCCCGATCTCTCTCATGATAGCAGGTGGTTAAGTAGAAATTCGCTGCTCGGCTGACCCAGCAGGAGCAAACGTATGCTAAAAATGTATGCAGAACCAAGCTTTTCAGTGAAGAGCAGCCAGGCACATTTTAGCAAGTTTCACTTGTAAGTGGGGTTGGAAATGCTTTTCAGGCTCAGTACTGGCCTCAAAAGATGCAGCCCTGATGTTTCTCATGATAGCATTGTGGTTAAGTAGAAATTTGCTGCTCGGCTGACCCAGCAGGAGCAAACGTATGCTAAAAATGTATGCAGAACCAAGCATTTCAGTGAAGAGCAGCCAGGCATATTTTAGCAAGTTTCACTTGTTGGTGGGGTTGGAAACGCTTTTCAGGCTCAGTACTGGGCTCAAAAGATGCAGCCCTGATGTCTCTCATGATAGCAGGTGGTTAAGTAGAAATTTGCTGCTCGGGTGACCCAGCAGGAGCAAACGTATGCTAAAAATGTATGCAGAACCAAGCATTTCAGTGAAGAGCAGCCAGGCACATTTTAGCAAGTTTCACTTGTAAGTGGGGTTGGAAACGCTTTTCAGGCTCAGTACTGGGCTCAAAAGATGCAGCCCTGATCTCTCTCATGATAGCAGGTGGTTAAGTAGAAATTCGCTGCTCGGCTGACCCAGCAGGAGCAAACGTATGCTAAAAATGTATGCAGAACCAAGCTTTTCAGTGAAGAGCAGCCAGGCACATTTTAGCAGGTTTCACTTGTAAGTGGGGTTGGAAACGCTTTTCAGGCTCAGTACTGGGCTCAAAAGATGCAGCCCTGATGTCTCTCATGATAGCAGGTGGTTAAGTAGAAATGTGCTGCTCGGCTGACCCAGCAGGAGCAAACGTATGCTAAAAATGTATGCAGAACCAAGCTTTTCAGTGAAGAGCAGCCAGGGACATTTTAGCACGTTTCACTTGTAAGTGGGGTTGGAAACGCTTTTCAGGCTCAGTACTGGGCTCAAAAGATGCAGCCCTGATGTCTCTCATGATAGCAGGTGGTTAAGTAGAAATTTGCTGCTCGGGTGACCCAGCAGGAGCAAACGTATGCTAAAAATGTATGCAGAACCAAGCTTTTCAGTGAAGAGCAGCCAGGCACATTTTAGCACGTTTCACTTGTAAGTGGGGTGGGAAACGCTTTCAGGCTCAGTACTGTGCTCAAAAGATGCAGCCCTGATGTCTCTCATGATAGCAGGTGGTTAAGTAGAAATTTGGTGCTCGGCTGACCCAGCAGGAGCAAACGTATGCTAAAAATGTATGCAGAACCAAGCTTTTCAGTGAAGAGCAGCTAGGCATATTTTAGCAAGTTTCACTTGTTGGTGGGGTTGGAAACGCTTTTCAGGCTCAGTACTGGGCTCAAAAGATGCAGCCCTGATGGCTCTCATGATAGCAGGTGGTTAAGTAGAAATGTGCTGCTCGGCTGACCCAGCAGGAGCAAACGTATGCTAAAAATGTATGCAGAACCAAGCTTTTCAGTGAAGAGCAGCCAGGCACATTTTAGCACGTTTCACTTGTAAGTGGGGTTGGAAACGCTTTTCAGGCTCAGTACTGGGCTCAAAAGATGCAGCCCTGATCTCTCTCATGATAGCAGGTGGCTAAGTAGAAATTTGCTGCTCGGCTGACCCACCAGGAGCAAACGTATGCTAAAAATGTATGCAGAATCAAGCTTTTCAGTGAAGAGCAGCCAGGCACATTTTAGCAAGTTTCACTTGTAAGTGGGGTTGGAAACGCTTTTCAGGCTCAGTACTGGGCTCAAAAGATGCAGCCCTGATGTCTCTCATGATAGCAGGTGGTTAAGTAGAAATTTGCTGCTCGGCTGACCCAGCAGGAGCAAACGTATGCTAAAAATGTGTGCAGAACCAAGCTTTTGAGTGAAGAGCAGCTTTAGCAAGTTTCACTTGTAAGTGGGGTTGGAAATGCTTTTCAGGCTCAGTACTGGGCTCAAAAGATGCAGCCCTGATCTCTCTCATGATAGCAGGTGGTTAAGTAGAAATTTGCTGCTCAGCTGACCCAGCAGGAGCAAACGTATGCCAAAAATGTATGCAGAAACAAGCTTTTCAGTGAAGAGCAGCTAGGCACATTTTAGCAAGTTTCACTTGTAAGTGGGGTTGGAAATGCTTTTCAGGCTTAGTACTGGGCTCAAAAGATGCAGCCCTGATGTCTCTCATGATAGCAGGTGGTTAAGTAGAAATTCGCTGCTCGGCTGACCCAGCAGGAGCAAACGTATGCTAAAAATGTATGCAGAACCAAGCTTTTCAGTGAAGAGCAGCCAGGCACATTTTAGCAAGTTTCACTTGTAAGTGGGGTTGGAAACGCTTTTCTGGCTCAGTACTGGGCTCAAAAGATGCAGCCCTGAGTCTCTCATGATAGCAGGTGGTTAGGTAGAAATTCGCTGCTCGGCTGACCCAGCAGGAGCAAACGTATGCCAAAAATGTATGCAGAAACAAGCTTTTCAGTGAAGAGCAGCTAGGCACATTTTAGCAAGTTTCACTTGTAAGTGGGGTTGGAAATGCTTTTCAGGCTCAGTACTGGGCTCAAAAGATGCAGCCCTGATGTCTCTCATGATAGCAGGTGGTTAAGTAGAAATTTGCTGCTCGGCTGGCCCAGCAGGAGCAAACATATGCTAAATATGTATGCAGAACCAAGCTTTTCAGTGAAGAGCAGAGAGGCACATTTTAGCAAGTTTCACTTGTAAGTGGGGTGGGAAACGCTTTCAGGCTCAGTACTGGGCTCAAAAGATGCAGCCCTGATGTCTCTCATGATAGCAGGTGGTTAAGTAGAAATTTGGTGCTCGGCTGACCCAGCAGGAGCAAACGTATGCTAAAAATGTATGCAGAACCAAGCTTTTCAGTGAAGAGCAGCCAGGCACATTTTAGCACGTTTCACTTGTAAGTGGGGTTGGAAACGCTTTTCAGGCTCAGTACTGGGCTCAAAAGATGCAGCCCTGATCTCTCTCATGATAGCAGGTGGCTAAGTAGAAATTTGCTGCTCGGCTGACCCACCAGGAGCAAACGTATGCTAAAAATGTATGCAGAACCAAGCTTTTCAGTGAAGAGCAGCCAGGCACATTTTAGCAAGTTTCACTTGTAAGTGGGGTTGGAAACGCTTTTCAGGCTCAGTACTGGGCTCAAAAGATACAGCCCTGATGTCTCTCATGATAGCAGGTGGTTAAGTAGAAATTTGCTGCTCGGCTGACCCAGCAGGAGCAAACGTATGCTAAAAATGTGTGCAGAACCAAGCTTTTGAGTGAAGAGCAGCTTTAGCAAGTTTCACTTGTAAGTGGGGTTGGAAATGCTTTTCAGGCTCAGTACTGGGCTCAAAAGATGCAGCCCTGATCTCTCTCATGATAGCAGGTGGTTAAGTAGAAATTCGCTGCTCGGCTGACCCAGCAGGAGCAAACGTATGCCAAAAATGTATGCAGAAACAAGCTTTTCAGTGAAGAGCAGCTAGGCACATTTTAGCAAGTTTCACTTGTAAGTGGGGTTGGAAACGCTTTTCAGGCTCAGTACTGGGCTCAAAAGATGCAGCCCCGATCTCTCTCATGATAGCAGGTGGTTAAGTAGAAATTCGCTGCTCGGCTGACCCAGCAGGAGCAAACGTATGCTAAAAATGTATGCAGAACCAAGCTTTTCAGTGAAGAGCAGCCAGGCACATTTTAGCAAGTTTCACTTGTAAGTGGGGTTGGAAATGCTTTTCAGGCTCAGTACTGGCCTCAAAAGATGCAGCCCTGATGTTTCTCATGATAGCAGGTGGTTAAGTAGAAATTTGCTGCTCGGCTGACCCAGCAGGAGCAAACGTATGCTAAAAATGTATGCAGAACCAAGCATTTCAGTGAAGAGCAGCCAGGCATATTTTAGCAAGTTTCACTTGTTGGTGGGGTTGGAAACGCTTTTCAGGCTCAGTACTGGGCTCAAAAGATGCAGCCCTGATGTCTCTCATGATAGCAGGTGGTTAAGTAGAAATTTGCTGCTCGGGTGACCCAGCAGGAGCAAACGTATGCTAAAAATGTATGCAGAACCAAGCATTTCAGTGAAGAGCAGCCAGGCACATTTTAGCAAGTTTCACTTGTAAGTGGGGTTGGAAACGCTTTTCAGGCTCAGTACTGGGCTCAAAAGATGCAGCCCTGATCTCTCTCATGATAGCAGGTGGTTAAGTAGAAATTCGCTGCTCGGCTGACCCAGCAGGAGCAAACGTATGCTAAAAATGTATGCAGAACCAAGCTTTTCAGTGAAGAGCAGCCAGGCACATTTTAGCAGGTTTCACTTGTAAGTGGGGTTGGAAACGCTTTTCAGGCTCAGTACTGGGCTCAAAAGATGCAGCCCTGATGTCTCTCATGATAGCAGGTGGTTAAGTAGAAATGTGCTGCTCGGCTGACCCAGCAGGAGCAAACGTATGCTAAAAATGTATGCAGAACCAAGCTTTTCAGTGAAGAGCAGCCAGGGACATTTTAGCACGTTTCACTTGTAAGTGGGGTTGGAAACGCTTTTCAGGCTCAGTACTGGGCTCAAAAGATGCAGCCCTGATGTCTCTCATGATAGCAGGTGGTTAAGTAGAAATTTGCTGCTCGGGTGACCCAGCAGGAGCAAACGTATGCTAAAAATGTATGCAGAACCAAGCATTTCAGTGAAGAGCAGCCAGGCACATTTTAGCAAGTTTCACTTGTAAGTGGGGTTGGAAACGCTTTTCAGGCTCAGTACTGGGCTCAAAAGATGCAGCCCTGATGTCTCTCATGATAGCAGGTGGTTAAGTAGAAATTTGCTGCTCGGCTTACCCAGCAGGAGCAAACGTATGCTAAAAATGTGTGCAGAACCAAGCTTTTCAGTGAAGAGCAGCCAGGCACATTTTAGCTCAGTACTGGGCTCAAAAGATGCAGCCCTGATGTCTCTCATGATAGCAGGTGGTTAAGTAGAAATGTGCTGCTCGGCTGACCCAGCAGGAGCAAACGTATGCTAAAAATGTATGCAGAACCAAGCTTTTCAGTGAAGAGCAGCCAGGGACATTTTAGCACGTTTCACTTGTAAGTGGGGTTGGAAACGCTTTTCAGGCTCAGTACTGGGCTCAAAAGATGCAGCCCTGATGTCTCTCATGATAGCAGGTGGTTAAGTAGAAATTTGCTGCTCGGGTGACCCAGCAGGAGCAAACGTATGCTAAAAATGTATGCAGAACCAAGCATTTCAGTGAAGAGCAGCCAGGCACATTTTAGCAAGTTTCACTTGTAAGTGGGGTTGGAAACGCTTTTCAGGCTCAGTACTGGGCTCAAAAGATGCAGCCCTGATGTCTCTCATGATAGCAGGTGGTTAAGTAGAAATTTGCTGCTCGGCTTACCCAGCAGGAGCAAACGTATGCTAAAAATGTGTGCAGAACCAAGCTTTTCAGTGAAGAGCAGCCAGGCACATTTTAGCAAGTTTCACTTGTAAGTGGGGTTGGAAACGCTTTTCAGGCTCAGTACTGGGCTCAAAAGATGCAGCCCTGATGTCTCTCATGATAGCAGGTGGTTAAGTAGAAATTTGCTGCTCGGCTGACCCAGCAGGAGCAAACGTATGCTAAAAATGTGTGCAGAACCAAGCTTTTCAGTGAAGAGCAGCCAGGCACGTTTTAGCAAGTTTCACTTGTAAGTGGGGTTGGAAATGCTTTTCAGGCTCAGTACTGTGCTCAAAAGATGCAGCCCTGATCTCTCTCATGATAGCAGGTGGTTAAGTAGAAATTTGCTGCTCGGCTGACCCAGCAGGAGCAAACGTATGCTAAAAATGTATGCAGAACCAAGCTTTTCAGTGAAGAGCAGCCAGGCACATTTTAGCAGGTTTCACTTGTAAGTGGGGTTGGAAACGCTTTTCAGGCTCAGTACTGGGCTCAAAAGATGCAGCCCCGATCTCTCTCATGATAGCAGGTGGTTAAGTAGAAATTCGCTGCTCGGCTGACCCAGCAGGAGCAAACGTATGCCAAAAATGTATGCAGAACCTAGCTTTTCAGTGAAGAGCAGCCAGGCACATTTTAGCAAGTTTCACTTGTAAGTGGGGTTGGAAATGCTTTTCAGGCTCAGTACTGGGCTCAAAAGATGCAGCCCTGATGTTTCTCATGATAGCAGGTGGTTAAGTAGAAATTTGCTGCTCGGCTGACCCAGCAGGAGCAAACGTATGCCAAAAATGTATGCAGAAACAAGCTTTTCAGTGAAGAGCAGCTAGGCACATTTTAGCAAGTTTCACTTGTAAGTGGGGTTGGAAATGCTTTTCAGGCTCAGTACTGGGCTCAAAAGATGCAGCCCTGATGTCTCTCATGATAGCAGGTGGTTAAGTAGAAATTCGCTGCTCGGCTGACCCAGCAGGAGCAAACGTATGCCAAAAATGTATGCAGAAACAAGCTTTTCAGTGAAGAGCAGCTAGGCACATTTTAGCAAGTTTCACTTGTAAGTGGGGTTGGAAATGCTTTTCAGGCTCAGTACTGGCCTCAAAAGATGCAGCCCTGATGTCTCTCATGATAGCAGGTGGTTAAGTAGAAATTCGCTGCTCGACTGACCCAGCAGGAGAAAACGTATGCCAAAAATGTATGCAGAAACAAGCTTTTCAGTGAAGAGCAGCTAGGCACATTTTAGCACGTTTCACTTGTAAGTGGGGTTGGAAATGCTTTTCAGGCTCAGTATTGGGCTCAAAAGATGCAGCCCTGATGTCTCTCATGATAGCAGGTGGTTAAGTAGAATTCGCTGCTCGGCTGACCCAGCAGGAGCAAACGTATGCTAAAAATGTATGCAGAACCAAGCTTTTCAGTGAAGAGCAGCCAGGCACATTTTAGCAGGTTTCACTTGTAAGTGGGGTTGGAAATGCTTTTCAGGCTCAGTACTGGGCTCAATAGATGCAGCCCTGATGTCTCTCATGATAGCAGGTGGTTAAGTAGAAATTTGCTGCTCGGCTGACCCAGCAGGAGCAATCGTATGCTAAAAATGTGTGCAGAACCAAGCTTTTCAGTGAAGAGCAGCCAGGCACGTTTTAGCAAGTTTCACTTGTAAGTGGGGTTGGAAATGCTTTTCAGGCTCAGTACTGTGCTCAAAAGATGCAGCCCTGATCTCTCTCATGATAGCAGGTGGTTAAGTAGAAATTTGCTGCTCGGCTGACCCAGCAGGAGCAAACGTATGCTAAAAATGTATGCAGAACCAAGCTTTTCAGTGAAGAGCAGCCAGGCACATTTTAGCAGGTTTCACTTGTAAGTGGGGTTGGAAACGCTTTTCAGGCTCAGTACTGGGCTCAAAAGATGCAGCCCCGATCTCTCTCATGATAGCAGGTGGTTAAGTAGAAATTCGCTGCTCGGCTGACCCAGCAGGAGCAAACGTATACCAAAAATGTATGCAGAACCTAGCTTTTCAGTGAAGAGCAGCCAGGCACATTTTAGCAAGTTTCACTTGTAAGTGGGGTTGGAAATGCTTTTCAGGCTCAGTACTGGGCTCAAAAGATGCAGCCCTGATGTTTCTCATGATAGCAGGTGGTTAAGTAGAAATTTGCTGCTCGGCTGACCCAGCAGGAGCAAACGTATGCCAAAAATGTATGCAGAAACAAGCTTTTCAGTGAAGAGCAGCTAGGCACATTTTAGCAAGTTTCACTTGTAAGTGGGGTTGGAAATGCTTTTCAGGCTCAGTACTGGCCTCAAAAGATGCAGCCCTGATGTCTCTCATGATAGCAGGTGGTTAAGTAGAATTCGCTGCTCGGCTGACCCAGCAGGAGCAAACGTATGCTAAAAATGTATGCAGAACCAAGCTTTTCAGTGAAGAGCAGCCAGGCACATTTTAGCAGGTTTCACTTGTAAGTGGGGTTGGAAATGCTTTTCAGGCTCAGTACTGGGCTCAATAGATGCAGCCCTGATGTCTCTCATGATAGCAGGTGGTTAAGTAGAAATGTGCTGCTAGGCAGACCCAGCAGGAGCAAACGTATGCTAAAAATGTGTGCAGAACCAAGCTTTTCAGTGAAGAGCAGCCAGGCACATTTTAGCACGTTTCACTTGTAAGTGGGGTTGGAATTGCTTTTCAGGCTCAGTACTGGGCTCAAAAGATGCAGCCCTGATGTCTCTCATGATAGCAGGTGGCTAAGTAGAAATTTGCTGCTCGGCTGACCCACCAGGAGCAAACGTATGCTAAAAATGTATGCAGAACCAAGCTTTTCAGTGAAGAGCAGCCAGGCACATTTTAGCAAGTTTCACTTGTAAGTGGGGTTGGAAACGCTTTTCAGGCTTAGTACTGGGCTCAAAAGATGCAGCCCTGATGTCTCTCATGATAGCAGGTGGTTAAGTAGAAATTTTCTGCTCGGCTGACCCAGCAGGAGCAAACGTATGCTAAAAATGTGTGCAAAACCAAGCTATTCAGTGAAGAGCAGCTTTAGCAAGTTCCACTTGTAAGTGGGGTTGGAAATTCTTTTCAGGCTCAGTACTGGGCTCAAAAGATGCAGCCCTGATCTCTCTCATGATAGCAGGTGGTTAAGTAGAAATTTGCTGCTCGGCTGACCCAGCAGGAGCAAATGTATGCTAAAAATGTATGCAGAACCAAGCTTTTCAGTGAAGAGCAGCCAGGCACATTTTAGCAAGTTTCACTTGTAAGTGGAGTTGGAAACGCTTTTCAGGCTCAGTACTGGGCTCAAAAGATGCAGACCTGATGTCTCTCATGATAGCAGGTGGTTAAGTAGAAATTCGCTGCTCGGCTGACCCAGCAGGAGCAAACGTATGCCAAAAATGTATGCAGAAACAAGCTTTTCAGTGAAGAGTAGCTAGGCACATTTTAGCAAGTTTCACTTGTAAGTGGGGTTGGAAATGCTTTTCAGGCTCAGTACTGGGCTCAAAAGATGCAGCCCTGATGTCTCGCTTGATAGCAGGTGGTTAAGTAGAAATTCGCTGCTCGGCTGACCCAGCAGGAGCAAACATATGCCAAAAATGTATGCAGAAACAAGCTTTTCAGTGAAGAGCAGCTAGGCACATTTTAACAAGTTTCACTTGTAAGTGGGGTTGGAAATGCTTTTCAGGCTCAGTACTGGCCTCAAAATATGCAGCCCTGATGTCTCTCATGATAGCAGGTGGTTAAGTAGAAATTTGCTGCTCGGCTGACCCAGCAGGAGCAAACCTATGCCAAAAATGTATGCAGAATCAGCTTTTCGGTGAAGAGCAGAGAGGCACATTTTAGCAAGTTTCACTTGTAAGTGGGGTTGGAAACGCTTTTCAGGCTTAGTAATGGGCTCAAAAGATGCAGCTCTGATGTCTCTCATGATAGCAGGTGGTTAAGTAGAAATTTGCTGCTCGGCTGGCCCAGCAGGAGCAAACATATGCTAAATATGTATGCAGAACCAAGCTTTTCGGTGAAGAGCAGAGAGGCACATTTTAGCAAGTTTCACTTGTAAGTGGGGTGGGAAACGCTTTCAGGCTTAGTAATGGGCTCAAAAGATGCAGCTCTGATGTCTCTCATGATAGCAGGTGGTTAAGTAGAAATTTGGTGCTCGGCTGACCCAGCAGGAGCAAACGTATGCTAAAAATGTATGCAGAACCAAGCTTTTCAGTGAAGAGCAGCTAGGCACATTTTAGCAAGTTTCACTTGTAAGTGGGGTTGGAAATGCTTTTCAGGCTCAGTACTGGGCTCAAAAGATGCAGCCCTGATGTCTCTCATGATAGCAGGTGGTTAAGTAGAATTCGCTGCTCGGCTGACCCAGCAGGAGCAAACGTATGCTAAAAATGTATGCAGAACCAAGCTTTTCAGTGAAGAGCAGCCAGGCACATTTTAGCAGGTTTCACTTGTAAGTGGGGTTGGAAATGCTTTTCAGGCTCAGTACTGGGCTCAATAGATGCAGCCCTGATGTCTCTCATGATAGCAGGTGGTTAAGTAGAAATGTGCTGCTAGGCAGACCCAGCAGGAGCAAACGTATGCTAAAAATGTGTGCAGAACCAAGCTTTTCAGTGAAGAGCAGCCAGGCACATTTTAGCACGTTTCACTTGTAAGTGGGGTTGGAATTGCTTTTCAGGCTCAGTACTGGGCTCAAAAGATGCAGCCCTGATGTCTCTCATGATAGCAGGTGGCTAAGTAGAAATTTGCTGCTCGGCTGACCCACCAGGAGCAAACGTATGCTAAAAATGTATGCAGAACCAAGCTTTTCAGTGAAGAGCAGCCAGGCACATTTTAGCAAGTTTCACTTGTAAGTGGGGTTGGAAACGCTTTTCAGGCTTAGTACTGGGCTCAAAAGATGCAGCCCTGATGTCTCTCATGATAGCAGGTGGTTAAGTAGAAATTTTCTGCTCGGCTGACCCAGCAGGAGCAAACGTATGCTAAAAATGTGTGCAAAACCAAGCTATTCAGTGAAGAGCAGCTTTAGCAAGTTCCACTTGTAAGTGGGGTTGGAAATTCTTTTCAGGCTCAGTACTGGGCTCAAAAGATGCAGCCCTGATCTCTCTCATGATAGCAGGTGGTTAAGTAGAAATTTGCTGCTCGGCTGACCCAGCAGGAGCAAATGTATGCTAAAAATGTATGCAGAACCAAGCTTTTCAGTGAAGAGCAGCCAGGCACATTTTAGCAAGTTTCACTTGTAAGTGGAGTTGGAAACGCTTTTCAGGCTCAGTACTGGGCTCAAAAGATGCAGACCTGATGTCTCTCATGATAGCAGGTGGTTAAGTAGAAATTCGCTGCTCGGCTGACCCAGCAGGAGCAAACGTATGCCAAAAATGTATGCAGAAACAAGCTTTTCAGTGAAGAGTAGCTAGGCACATTTTAGCAAGTTTCACTTGTAAGTGGGGTTGGAAATGCTTTTCAGGCTCAGTACTGGGCTCAAAAGATGCAGCCCTGATGTCTCGCTTGATAGCAGGTGGTTAAGTAGAAATTCGCTGCTCGGCTGACCCAGCAGGAGCAAACATATGCCAAAAATGTATGCAGAAACAAGCTTTTCAGTGAAGAGCAGCTAGGCACATTTTAACAAGTTTCACTTGTAAGTGGGGTTGGAAATGCTTTTCAGGCTCAGTACTGGCCTCAAAAGATGCAGCCCTGATGTCTCTCATGATAGCAGGTGGTTAAGTAGAAATTTGCTGCTCGGCTGACCCAGCAGGAGCAAACCTATGCCAAAAATGTATGCAGAATCAGCTTTTCGGTGAAGAGCAGAGAGGCACATTTTAGCAAGTTTCACTTGTAAGTGGGGTTGGAAACGCTTTTCAGGCTTAGTAATGGGCTCAAAAGATGCAGCTCTGATGTCTCTCATGATAGCAGGTGGTTAAGTAGAAATTTGCTGCTCGGCTGGCCCAGCAGGAGCAAACATATGCTAAATATGTATGCAGAACCAAGCTTTTCAGTGAAGAGCAGAGAGGCACATTTTAGCAAGTTTCACTTGTAAGTGGGGTGGGAAACGCTTTCAGGCTCAGTACTGGGCTCAAAAGATGCAGCCCTGATGTCTCTCATGATAGCAGGTGGTTAAGTAGAAATTTGGTGCTCGGCTGACCCAGCAGGAGCAAACGTATGCTAAAAATGTATGCAGAACCAAGCTTTTCAGTGAAGAGCAGCCAGGCACATTTTAGCAAGTTTAACTTGTAAGTGGGGTTGGAAACGCTTTTCAGGCTCAGTACTGGGCTCGAAAGATGCAGCCCTGATGTCTCTCATGATAGCAGGTGGTTAAGTAGAAATTTGCTGCTCGGCTGACCCACCAGGAGCAAACGTATGCTAAAAATGTATGCAGAACCAAGCTTTTCAGTGAAGAGCAGCCAGGCACATTTTAGCAAGTTTCACTTGTAAGTGGGGTTGGAAACGCTTTTCAGGCTCAGTACTGGGCTCAAAAGATACAGCCCTGATGTCTCTCATGATAGCAGGTGGTTAAGTAGAAATTTGCTGCTCGGCTGACCCAGCAGGAGCAAACGTATGCTAAAAATGTGTGCAGAACCAAGCTTTTGAGTGAAGAGCAGCTTTAGCAAGTTTCACTTGTAAGTGGGGTTGGAAATGCTTTTCAGGCTCAGTACTGGGCTCAAAAGATGCAGCCCTGATCTCTCTCATGATAGCAGGTGGTTAAGTAGAAATTTGCTGCTCGGCTGACCCAGCAGGAGCAAACGTATGCCAAAAATGTATGCAGAAACAAGCTTTTCAGTGAAGAGCAGCTAGGCACATTTTAGCAAGTTTCACTTGTAAGTGGGGTTGGAAATGCTTTTCAGGCTTAGTACTGGGCTCAAAAGATGCAGCCCTGATGTCTCTCATGATAGCAGGTGGTTAAGTAGAAATTCGCTGCTCGGCTGACCCAGCAGGAGCAAACGTATGCTAAAAATGTATGCAGAACCAAGCTTTTCAGTGAAGAGCAGCCAGGCACATTTGAGCAAGTTTCACTTGTAAGTAGGGTTGGAAACGCTTTTCTGGCTCAGTACTGGGCTCAAAAGATGCAGCCCTGAGTCTCTCATGATAGCAGGTGGTTAGGTAGAAATTCGCTGCTCGGCTGACCCAGCAGGAGCAAACGTATGCCAAAAATGTATGCAGAAACAAGCTTTTCAGTGAAGAGCAGCTAGGCACATTTTAGCAAGTTTCACTTGTAACTGGGGTTGGAAATGCTTTTCAGGCTCAGTACTGGGCTCAAAAGATGCAGCCCTGATGTCTCTCATGATAGCAGGTGGCTAAGTAGAAATTTGCTGCTCGGCTGACCCACCAGGAGCAAACGTATGCTAAAAATGTATGCAGAACCAAGCTTTTCAGTGAAGAGCAGCCAGGCACATTTTAGCAAGTTTCACTTGTAAGTGGGGTTGGAAACGCTTTTCACGCTAAGTACTGGGCTCAAAAGATGCAGCCCTGATGTCTCTCATGATAGCAGGTGGTTAAGTAGAAATTTTCTGCTCGGCTGACCCAGCAGGAGCAAACGTATGCTAAAAATGTGTGCAAAACCAAGCTATTCAGTGAAGAGCAGCTTTAGCAAGTTCCACTTGTAAGTGGGGTTGGAAATGCTTTTCAGGCTCAGTACTGGGCTCAAAAGATGCAGCCCTGATGTCTCGCTTGATAGCAGGTGGTTAAGTAGAAATTCGCTGCTCGGCTGACCCAGCAGGAGCAAACATATGCCAAAAATGTATGCAGAAACAAGCTTTTCAGTGAAGAGCAGCTAGGCACATTTTAGCAAGTTTCACTTGTAAGTGGGGTTGGAAATGCTTTTCAGGCTCAGTACTGGCCTCAAAAGATGCAGCCCTGATGTCTCTCATGATAGCAGGTGGTTAAGTAGAAATTTGCTGCTCCGCTGACCCAGCAGGAGCAAACCTATGCCAAAAATGTATGCAGAATCAGCTTTTCAGTGAAGAGCAGAGAGGCACATTTTAGCAAGTTTCACTTGTAAGTGGGGTGGGAAACGCTTTCAGGCTCAGTACTGGGCTCAAAAGATGCAGCCCTGATGTCTCTCATGATAGCAGGTGGTTAAGTAGAAATTTGCTGCTCGGCTGACCCAGCAGGAGCAAACGTATGCTAAAAATGTATGCAGAACCAAGCATTTCAGTGAAGAGCAGCTAGGCATATTTTAGCAAGTTTCACTTGTTGGTGGGGTTGGAAACGCTTTTCAGGCTCAGTACTGGGCTCAAAAGATGCAGCCCTGATGGCTCTCATGATAGCAGGTGGTTAAGTAGAAATGTGCTGCTCGGCTGACCCAGCAGGAGCAAACGTATGCTAAAAATGTATGCAGAACCAAGCTTTTCAGTGAAGAGCAGCCAGGCACATTTTAGCAAGTTTCACTTGTAAGTGGGGTGGGAAACGCTTTCAGGCTCAGTACTGGGCTCAAAAGATGCAGCCCTGATGTCTCTCATGATAGCAGGTGGTTAAGTAGAAATTTGGTGCTCGGCTGACCCAGCAGGACAAACATATGCTAAAAATGTATGCAGAACCTAGCTTTTCAGTGAAGAGCAGCCAGGCACATTTTAGCAAGTTTCACTTGTAAGTGGGGTTGGAAACGCTTTTCAGGCTCAGTACTGGGCTCAAAAGATGCAGCCCTGATGTTTCTCATGATAGCAGGTGGTTAAGTAGAAATTTGCTGCTCGGCTGACCCAGCAGGAGCAAACGTATGCCCAAAATGTATGCAGAAACAAGCTTTTCAGTGAAGAGCAGCTAGGCACATTTTAGCAAGTTTCACTTGTAAGTGGGGTTGGAAATGCTTTTCAGGCTCAGTACTGGCCTCAAAAGATGCAGCCCTGATGTCTCTCATGATAGCAGGTGGTTAAGTAGAAATTTGCTGCTCGGCTGACCCAGCAGGAGCAAACGTATGCTAAAAATGTATGCAGAACCAAGCATTTCAGTGAAGAGCAGCCAGGCATATTTTAGCAAGTTTCACTTGTTGGTGGGGTTGGAAACGCTTTTCAGGCTCAGTACTGGGCTCAAAAGATGCAGCCCTGATGTCTCTCATGATAGCAGGTGGTTAAGTAGAAATTTGCTGCTCGGGTGACCCAGCAGGAGCAAACGTATGCTAAAAATGTATGCAGAACCAAGCATTTCAGTGAAGAGCAGCCAGGCACATTTTAGCAAGTTTCACTTGTAAGTGGGGTTGGAAACGCTTTTCAGGCTCAGTACTGGGCTCAAAAGATGCAGCCCTGATCTCTCTCATGATAGCAGGTGGTTAAGTAGAAATTCGCTGCTCGGCTGACCCAGCAGGAGCAAACGTATGCTAAAAATGTATGCAGAACCAAGCTTTTCAGTGAAGAGCAGCCAGGCACATTTTAGCAGGTTTCACTTGTAAGTGGGGTTGGAAACGCTTTTCAGGCTCAGTACTGGGCTCAAAAGATGCAGCCCTGATGTCTCTCATGATAGCAGGTGGTTAAGTAGAAATGTGCTGCTCGGCTGACCCAGCAGGAGCAAACGTATGCTAAAAATGTATGCAGAACCAAGCTTTTCAGTGAAGAGCAGCCAGGGACATTTTAGCACGTTTCACTTGTAAGTGGGGTTGGAAACGCTTTTCAGGCTCAGTACTGGGCTCAAAAGATGCAGCCCTGATGTCTCTCATGATAGCAGGTGGTTAAGTAGAAATTTGCTGCTCGGGTGACCCAGCAGGAGCAAACGTATGCTAAAAATGTATGCAGAACCAAGCATTTCAGTGAAGAGCAGCCAGGCACATTTTAGCAAGTTTCACTTGTAAGTGGGGTTGGAAACGCTTTTCAGGCTCAGTACTGGGCTCAAAAGATGCAGCCCTGATGTCTCTCATGATAGCAGGTGGTTAAGTAGAAATTTGCTGCTCGGCTTACCCAGCAGGAGCAAACGTATGCTAAAAATGTGTGCAGAACCAAGCTTTTCAGTGAAGAGCAGCCAGGCACATTTTAGCTCAGTACTGGGCTCAAAAGATGCAGCCCTGATGTCTCTCATGATAGCAGGTGGTTAAGTAGAAATGTGCTGCTCGGCTGACCCAGCAGGAGCAAACGTATGCTAAAAATGTATGCAGAACCAAGCTTTTCAGTGAAGAGCAGCCAGGGACATTTTAGCACGTTTCACTTGTAAGTGGGGTTGGAAACGCTTTTCAGGCTCAGTACTGGGCTCAAAAGATGCAGCCCTGATGTCTCTCATGATAGCAGGTGGTTAAGTAGAAATTTGCTGCTCGGGTGACCCAGCAGGAGCAAACGTATGCTAAAAATGTATGCAGAACCAAGCATTTCAGTGAAGAGCAGCCAGGCACATTTTAGCAAGTTTCACTTGTAAGTGGGGTTGGAAACGCTTTTCAGGCTCAGTACTGGGCTCAAAAGATGCAGCCCTGATGTCTCTCATGATAGCAGGTGGTTAAGTAGAAATTTGCTGCTCGGCTTACCCAGCAGGAGCAAACGTATGCTAAAAATGTGTGCAGAACCAAGCTTTTCAGTGAAGAGCAGCCAGGCACATTTTAGTAACTTTCACTTGTAAGTGGGGTTGGAAACGCTTTTCAGGCTCAGTACTGGGCTCAAAAGATGCAGCCCTGATGTCTCTCATGATAGCAGGTGGTTAAGTAGAAATTTGCTGCTCGGCTGACCCAGCAGGAGCAAACGTATGCTAAAAATGTGTGCAGAACCAAGCTTTTCAGTGAAGAGCAGCCAGGCACGTTTTAGCAAGTTTCACTTGTAAGTGGGGTTGGAAATGCTTTTCAGGCTCAGTACTGTGCTCAAAAGATGCAGCCCTGATCTCTCTCATGATAGCAGGTGGTTAAGTAGAAATTTGCTGCTCGGCTGACCCAGCAGGAGCAAACGTATGCTAAAAATGTATGCAGAACCAAGCTTTTCAGTGAAGAGCAGCCAGGCACATTTTAGCAGGTTTCACTTGTAAGTGGGGTTGGAAACGCTTTTCAGGCTCAGTACTGGGCTCAAAAGATGCAGCCCCGATCTCTCTCATGATAGCAGGTGGTTAAGTAGAAATTCGCTGCTCGGCTGACCCAGCAGGAGCAAACGTATGCCAAAAATGTATGCAGAACCTAGCTTTTCAGTGAAGAGCAGCCAGGCACATTTTAGCAAGTTTCACTTGTAAGTGGGGTTGGAAATGCTTTTCAGGCTCAGTACTGGGCTCAAAAGATGCAGCCCTGATGTTTCTCATGATAGCAGGTGGTTAAGTAGAAATTTGCTGCTCGGCTGACCCAGCAGGAGCAAACGTATGCCAAAAATGTATGCAGAAACAAGCTTTTCAGTGAAGAGCAGCTAGGCACATTTTAGCAAGTTTCACTTGTAAGTGGGGTTGGAAATGCTTTTCAGGCTCAGTACTGGGCTCAAAAGATGCAGCCCTGATGTCTCTCATGATAGCAGGTGGTTAAGTAGAAATTCGCTGCTCGGCTGACCCAGCAGGAGCAAACGTATGCCAAAAATGTATGCAGAAACAAGCTTTTCAGTGAAGAGCAGCTAGGCACATTTTAGCAAGTTTCACTTGTAAGTGGGGTTGGAAATGCTTTTCAGGCTCAGTACTGGCCTCAAAAGATGCAGCCCTGATGTCTCTCATGATAGCAGGTGGTTAAGTAGAAATTCGCTGCTCGACTGACCCAGCAGGAGAAAACGTATGCCAAAAATGTATGCAGAAACAAGCTTTTCAGTGAAGAGCAGCTAGGCACATTTTAGCACGTTTCACTTGTAAGTGGGGTTGGAAATGCTTTTCAGGCTCAGTACTGGGCTCAAAAGATGCAGCCCTGATGTCTCTCATGATAGCAGGTGGTTAAGTAGAATTCGCTGCTCGGCTGACCCAGCAGGAGCAAACGTATGCTAAAAATGTATGCAGAACCAAGCTTTTCAGTGAAGAGCAGCCAGGCACATTTTAGCAGGTTTCACTTGTAAGTGGGGTTGGAAATGCTTTTCAGGCTCAGTACTGGGCTCAATAGATGCAGCCCTGATGTCTCTCATGATAGCAGGTGGTTAAGTAGAAATTTGCTGCTCGGCTGACCCAGCAGGAGCAATCGTATGCTAAAAATGTGTGCAGAACCAAGCTTTTCAGTGAAGAGCAGCCAGGCACGTTTTAGCAAGTTTCACTTGTAAGTGGGGTTGGAAATGCTTTTCAGGCTCAGTACTGTGCTCAAAAGATGCAGCCCTGATCTCTCTCATGATAGCAGGTGGTTAAGTAGAAATTTGCTGCTTGGCTGACCCAGCAGGAGCAAACGTATGCTAAAAATGTATGCAGAACCAAGCTTTTCAGTGAAGAGCAGCCAGGCACATTTTAGCAGGTTTCACTTGTAAGTGGGGTTGGAAACGCTTTTCAGGCTCTTTACTGGGCTCAAAAGATGCAGCCCCGATCTCTCTCATGATAGCAGGTGGTTAAGTAGAAATTCGCTGCTCGGCTGACCCAGCAGGAGCAAACGTATGCCAAAAATGTATGCAGAACCTAGCTTTTCAGTGAAGAGCAGCCAGGCACATTTTAGCAAGTTTCACTTGTAAGTGGGGTTGGAAATGCTTTTCAGGCTCAGTACTGGGCTCAAAAGATGCAGCCCTGATGTTTCTCATGATAGCAGGTGGTTAAGTAGAAATTTGCTGCTCGGCTGACCCAGCAGGAGCAAACGTATGCCAAAAATGTATGCAGAAACAAGCTTTTCAGTGAAGAGCAGCTAGGCACATTTTAGCAAGTTTCACTTGTAAGTGGGGTTGGAAATGCTTTTCAGGCTCAGTACTGGGCTCAAAAGATGCAGCCCTGATGTCTCTCATGATAGCAGGTGGTTAAGTAGAATTCGCTGCTCGGCTGACCCAGCAGGAGCAAACGTATGCTAAAAATGTATGCAGAACCAAGCTTTTCAGTGAAGAGCAGCCAGGCACATTTTAGCAGGTTTCACTTGTAAGTGGGGTTGGAAATGCTTTTCAGGCTCAGTACTGGGCTCAATAGATGCAGCCCTGATGTCTCTCATGATAGCAGGTGGTTAAGTAGAAATGTGCTGCTAGGCAGACCCAGCAGGAGCAAACGTATGCTAAAAATGTGTGCAGAACCAAGCTTTTCAGTGAAGAGCAGCCAGGCACATTTTAGCACGTTTCACTTGTAAGTGGGGTTGGAATTGCTTTTCAGGCTCAGTACTGGGCTCAAAAGATGCAGCCCTGATGTCTCTCATGATAGCAGGTGGCTAAGTAGAAATTTGCTGCTCGGCTGACCCACCAGGAGCAAACGTATGCTAAAAATGTATGCAGAACCAAGCTTTTCAGTGAAGAGCAGCCAGGCACATTTTAGCAAGTTTCACTTGTAAGTGGGGTTGGAAACGCTTTTCAGGCTTAGTACTGGGCTCAAAAGATGCAGCCCTGATGTCTCTCATGATAGCAGGTGGTTAAGTAGAAATGTTCT
Source organism: Lissotriton helveticus (assembly GCF_964261635.1). Lineage (NCBI taxonomy): Eukaryota > Metazoa > Chordata > Amphibia > Caudata > Salamandridae > Lissotriton > Lissotriton helveticus. The sequence continues at coordinate 743,345,504 of NC_136065.1, read as the reverse complement.
GCTCGGCTGACCCAGCAGGAGCAAACGTATGCTAAAAATGTGTGCAAAACCAAGCTATTCAGTGAAGAGCAGCTTTAGCAAGTTCCACTTGTAAGTGGGGTTGGAAATTCTTTTCAGGCTCAGTACTGGGCTCAAAAGATGCAGCCCTGATCTCTCTCATGATAGCAGGTGGTTAAGTAGAAATTTGCTGCTCGGCTGACCCAGCAGGAGCAAATGTATGCTAAAAATGTATGCAGAACCAAGCTTTTCAGTGAAGAGCAGCCAGGCACATTTTAGCAAGTTTCACTTGTAAGTGGAGTTGGAAACGCTTTTCAGGCTCAGTACTGGGCTCAAAAGATGCAGACCTGATGTCTCTCATGATAGCAGGTGGTTAAGTAGAAATTCGCTGCTCGGCTGACCCAGCAGGAGCAAACGTATGCCAAAAATGTATGCAGAAACAAGCTTTTCAGTGAAGAGTAGCTAGGCACATTTTAGCAAGTTTCACTTGTAAGTGGGGTTGGAAATGCTTTTCAGGCTCAGTACTGGGCTCAAAAGATGCAGCCCTGATGTCTCGCTTGATAGCAGGTGGTTAAGTAGAAATTCGCTGCTCGGCTGACCCAGCAGGAGCAAACATATGCCAAAAATGTATGCAGAAACAAGCTTTTCAGTGAAGAGCAGCTAGGCACATTTTAACAAGTTTCACTTGTAAGTGGGGTTGGAAATGCTTTTCAGGCTCAGTACTGGCCTCAAAAGATGCAGCCCTGATGTCTCTCATGATAGCAGGTGGTTAAGTAGAAATTTGCTGCTCGGCTGACCCAGCAGGAGCAAACCTATGCCAAAAATGTATGCAGAATCAGCTTTTCGGTGAAGAGCAGAGAGGCACATTTTAGCAAGTTTCACTTGTAAGTGGGGTTGGAAACGCTTTTCAGGCTTAGTAATGGGCTCAAAAGATGCAGCTCTGATGTCTCTCATGATAGCAGGTGGTTAAGTAGAAATTTGCTGCTCGGCTGGCCCAGCAGGAGCAAACATATGCTAAATATGTATGCAGAACCAAGCTTTTCAGTGAAGAGCAGAGAGGCACATTTTAGCAAGTTTCACTTGTAAGTGGGGTGGGAAACGCTTTCAGGCTCAGTACTGAGCTCAAAAGATGCAGCCCTGATGTCTCTCATGATAGCAGGTGGTTAAGTAGAAATGTGCTGCTCGGCTGACCCAGCAGGAGCAAACGTATGCTAAAAATGTATGCAGAACCAAGCTTTTCAGTGAAGAGCAGCCAGGCACATTTTAGCACGTTTCACTTGTAAGTGGGGTTGGAAACGCTTTTCAGGCTCAGTACTGGGCTCAAAAGATGCAGCCCTGATCTCTCTCATGATAGCAGGTGGCTAAGTAGAAATTTGCTGCTCGGCTGACCCACCAGGAGCAAACGTATGCTAAAAATGTATGCAGAATCAAGCTTTTCAGTGAAGAGCAGCGAGGCACATTTTAGCAAGTTTCACTTGTAAGTGGGGTTGGAAACGCTTTTCAGGCTCAGTACTGGGCTCAAAAGATGCAGCCCTGATGTCTCTCATGATAGCAGGTGGTTAAGTAGAAATTTGCTGCTCGGCTGACCCAGCAGGAGCAAACGTATGCTAAAAATGTGTGCAGAACCAAGCTTTTGAGTGAAGAGCAGCTTTAGCAAGTTTCACTTGTAAGTGGGGTTGGAAATGCTTTTCAGGCTCAGTACTGGGCTCAAAAGATGCAGCCCTGATCTCTCTCATGATAGCAGGTGGTTAAGTAGAAATTTGCTGCTCGGCTGACCCAGCAGGAGCAAACGTATGCCAAAAATGTATGCAGAAACAAGCTTTTCAGTGAAGAGCAGCTAGGCACATTTTAGCAAGTTTCACTTGTAAGTGGGGTTGGAAATGCTTTTCAGGCTTAGTACTGGGCTCAAAAGATGCAGCCCTGATGTCTCTCATGATAGCAGGTGGTTAAGTAGAAATTCGCTGCTCGGCTGACCCAGCAGGAGCAAACGTATGCTAAAAATGTATGCAGAACCAAGCTTTTCAGTGAAGAGCAGCCAGGCACATTTGAGCAAGTTTCACTTGTAAGTGGGGTTGGAAACGCTTTTCTGGCTCAGTACTGGGCTCAAAAGATGCAGCCCTGAGTCTCTCATGATAGCAGGTGGTTAGGTAGAAATTCGCTGCTCGGCTGACCCAGCAGGAGCAAACGTATGCTAAAAATGTATGCAGAACCAAGCTTTTCAGTGAAGAGCAGCCAGGCACATTTTAGCACGTTTCACTTGTAAGTGGGGTTGGAAACGCTTTTCAGGCTCAGTACTGGGCTCAAAAGATGCAGCCCTGATCTCTCTCATGATAGCAGGTGGCTAAGTAGAAATTTGCTGCTCGGCTGACCCACCAGGAGCAAACGTATGCTAAAAATGTATGCAGAACCAAGCTTTTCAGTGAAGAGCAGCCAGGCACATTTTAGCAAGTTTCACTTGTAAGTGGGGTTGGAAACGCTTTTCAGGCTCAGTACTGGGCTCAAAAGATACAGCCCTGATGTCTCTCATGATAGCAGGTGGTTAAGTAGAAATTTGCTGCTCGGCTGACCCAGCAGGAGCAAACGTATGCTAAAAATGTGTGCAGAACCAAGCTTTTGAGTGAAGAGCAGCTTTAGCAAGTTTCACTTGTAAGTGGGGTTGGAAATGCTTTTCAGGCTCAGTACTGGGCTCAAAAGATGCAGCCCTGATCTCTCTCATGATAGCAGGTGGTTAAGTAGAAATTCGCTGCTCGGCTGACCCAGCAGGAGCAAACGTATGCCAAAAATGTATGCAGAAACAAGCTTTTCAGTGAAGAGCAGCTAGGCACATTTTAGCAAGTTTCACTTGTAAGTGGGGTTGGAAATGCTTTTCAGGCTCAGTACTGGGCTCAAAAGATGCAGCCCTGATGTCTCTCATGATAGCAGGTGGTTAAGTAGAAATTCGCTGCTCGGCTGACCCAGCAGGAGCAAACGTATGCTAAAAATGTATGCAGAACCAAGCTTTTCAGTGAAGAGCAGCCAGGCACATTTGAGCAAGTTTCACTTGTAAGTGGGGTTGGAAACGCTTTTCAGGCTCAGTACTGGGCTCAAAAGATGCAGCCCCGATCTCTCTCATGATAGCAGGTGGTTAAGTAGAAATTCGCTGCTCGGCTGACCCAGCAGGAGCAAACGTATGCCAAAAATGTATGCAGAACCTAGCTTTTCAGTGAAGAGCAGCCAGGCACATTTTAGCAAGTTTCACTTGTAAGTGGGGTTGGAAACGCTTTTCAGGCTCAGTACTGGGCTCAAAAGATGCAGCCCTGATGTTTCTCATGATAGCAGGTGGTTAAGTAGAAATTTGCTGCTCGGCTGACCCAGCAGGAGCAAACGTATGCCAAAAATGTATGCAGAAACAAGCTTTTCAGTGAAGAGCAGCTAGGCACATTTTAGCAAGTTTCACTTGTAAGTGGGGTTGGAAATGCTTTTCAGGCTCAGTACTGGGCTCAAAAGATGCAGCCCTGATGTCTCTCATGATAGCAGGTGGTTAAGTAGAAATTCGCTGCTCGGCTGACCCAGCAGGAGCAAACGTATGCCAAAAATGTATGCAGAAACAAGCTTTTCAGTGAAGAGCAGCTAGGCACATTTTAGCAAGTTTTACTTGTAAGTGGGGTTGGAAATGCTTTTCAGGCTCAGTACTGGCCTCAAAAGATGCAGCCCTGATGTCTCTCATGATAGCAGGTGGTTAAGTAGAAATTTGCTGCTCGACTGACCCAGCAGGAGCAAACCTATGCCAAAAATGTACGCAGAATCAGCTTTTCAGTGAAGAGCAGAGAGGCACATTTTAGCAAGTTTCACTTGTAAGTGGGGTTGGAAACGCTTTTCAGGCTTAGTACTGGGCTCAAAAGATGCAGCTCTGATGTCTCTCATGATAGCAGGTGGTTAAGTAGAAATTCGCTGCTCGGCTGACCCAGGAGGAGCAAATGTATGCTAAAAATGTATGCAGAACCAAGCTTTTCAGTGAAGAGCAGCCAGGCACATTTTAGCAGATTTCACTTGTAAGTGGGGTTGGAAATGCTTTTCAGGCTCAGTACTGGGCTCAATAGATGCAGCCCTGATGTCTCTCATGATAGCAGGTGGCTAAGTAGAAATTTGCTGCTCGGCTGACCCACCAGGAGCAAACGTATGCTAAAAATGTGTGCAGAACCAAGCTTTTCAGTGAAGAGCAGCCAGGCACATTTTAGCAAGTTTCACTTGTAAGTGGGGTTGGAAACGCTTTTCACGCTAAGTACTGGGCTCAAAAGATGCAGCCCTGATGTCTCTCATGATAGCAGGTGGTTAAGTAGAAATTTTCTGCTCGGCTGACCCAGCAGGAGCAAACGTATGCTAAAAATGTGTGCAAAACCAAGCTATTCAGTGAAGAGCAGCTTTAGCAAGTTCCACTTGTAAGTGGGGTTGGAAATTCTTTTCAGGCTCAGTACTGGGCTCAAAAGATGCAGCCCTGATGGCTCTCATGATAGCAGGTGGTTAAGTAGAAATGTGCTGCTCGGCTGACCCAGCAGGAGCAAACGTATGCTAAAAATGTATGCAGAACCAAGCTTTTCAGTGAAGAGCAGCCAGGCACATTTTAGCACGTTTCACTTGTAAGTGGGGTTGGAAACGCTTTTCAGGCTCAGTACTGGGCTCAAAAGATGCAGCCCTGATCTCTCTCATGATAGCAGGTGGCTAAGTAGAAATTTGCTGCTCGGCTGACCCACCAGGAGCAAACGTATGCTAAAAATGTATGCAGAATCAAGCTTTTCAGTGAAGAGCAGCCAGGCACATTTTAGCAAGTTTCACTTGTAAGTGGGGTTGGAAACGCTTTTCAGGCTCAGTACTGGGCTCAAAAGATGCAGCCCTGATGTCTCTCATGATAGCAGGTGGTTAAGTAGAAATTTGCTGCTCGGCTGACCCAGCAGGGGCAAACGTATGCTAAAAATGTGTGCAGAACCAAGCTTTTGAGTGAAGAGCAGCTTTAGCAAGTTTCACTTGTAAGTGGGGTTGGAAATGCTTTTCAGGCTCAGTACTGGGCTCAAAAGATGCAGCCCTGATCTCTCTCATGATAGCAGGTGGTTAAGTAGAAATTTGCTGCTCGGCTGACCCAGCAGGAGCAAACGTATGCCAAAAATGTATGCAGAAACAAGCTTTTCAGTGAAGAGCAGCTAGGCACATTTTAGCAAGTTTCACTTGTAAGTGGGGTTGGAAATGCTTTTCAGGCTTAGTACTGGGCTCAAAAGATGCAGCCCTGATGTCTCTCATGATAGCAGGTGGTTAAGTAGAAATTCGCTGCTCGGCTGACCCAGCAGGAGCAAACGTATGCTAAAAATGTATGCAGAACCAAGCTTTTCAGTGAAGAGCAGCCAGGCACATTTGAGCAAGTTTCACTTGTAAGTGGGGTTGGAAACGCTTTTCTGGCTCAGTACTGGGCTCAAAAGATGCAGCCCTGAGTCTCTCATGATAGCAGGTGGTTAGGTAGAAATTCGCTGCTCGGCTGACCCAGCAGGAGCAAACGTATGCTAAAAATGTATGCAGAACCAAGCTTTTCAGTGAAGAGCAGCCAGGCACATTTTAGCACGTTTCACTTGTAAGTGGGGTTGGAAACGCTTTTCAGGCTCAGTACTGGGCTCAAAAGATGCAGCCCTGATCTCTCTCATGATAGCAGGTGGCTAAGTAGAAATTTGCTGCTCGGCTGACCCACCAGGAGCAAACGTATGCTAAAAATGTATGCAGAACCAAGCTTTTCAGTGAAGAGCAGCCAGGCACATTTTAGCAAGTTTCACTTGTAAGTGGGGTTGGAAACGCTTTTCAGGCTCAGTACTGGGCTCAAAAGATACAGCCCTGATGTCTCTCATGATAGCAGGTGGTTAAGTAGAAATTTGCTGCTCGGCTGACCCAGCAGGAGCAAACGTATGCTAAAAATGTGTGCAGAACCAAGCTTTTGAGTGAAGAGCAGCTTTAGCAAGTTTCACTTGTAAGTGGGGTTGGAAATGCTTTTCAGGCTCAGTACTGGGCTCAAAAGATGCAGCCCTGATCTCTCTCATGATAGCAGGTGGTTAAGTAGAAATTCGCTGCTCGGCTGACCCAGCAGGAGCAAACGTATGCCAAAAATGTATGCAGAAACAAGCTTTTCAGTGAAGAGCAGCTAGGCACATTTTAGCAAGTTTCACTTGTAAGTGGGGTTGGAAATGCTTTTCAGGCTCAGTACTGGGCTCAAAAGATGCAGCCCTGATGTCTCTCATGATAGCAGGTGGTTAAGTAGAAATTCGCTGCTCGGCTGACCCAGCAGGAGCAAACGTATGCTAAAAATGTATGCAGAACCAAGCTTTTCAGTGAAGAGCAGCCAGGCACATTTGAGCAAGTTTCACTTGTAAGTGGGGTTGGAAACGCTTTTCAGGCTCAGTACTGGGCTCAAAAGATGCAGCCCCGATCTCTCTCATGATAGCAGGTGGTTAAGTAGAAATTCGCTGCTCGGCTGACCCAGCAGGAGCAAACGTATGCCAAAAATGTATGCAGAACCTAGCTTTTCAGTGAAGAGCAGCCAGGCACATTTTAGCAAGTTTCACTTGTAAGTGGGGTTGGAAACGCTTTTCAGGCTCAGTACTGGGCTCAAAAGATGCAGCCCTGATGTTTCTCATGATAGCAGGTGGTTAAGTAGAAATTTGCTGCTCGGCTGACCCAGCAGGAGCAAACGTATGCCAAAAATGTATGCAGAAACAAGCTTTTCAGTGAAGAGCAGCTAGGCACATTTTAGCAAGTTTCACTTGTAAGTGGGGTTGGAAATGCTTTTCAGGCTCAGTACTGGGCTCAAAAGATGCAGCCCTGATGTCTCTCATGATAGCAGGTGGTTAAGTAGAAATTTGCTGCTCGACTGACCCAGCAGGAGCAAACCTATGCCAAAAATGTACGCAGAATCAGCTTTTCAGTGAAGAGCAGAGAGGCACATTTTAGCAAGTTTCACTTGTAAGTGGGGTTGGAAACGCTTTTCAGGCTTAGTACTGGGCTCAAAAGATGCAGCTCTGATGTCTCTCATGATAGCAGGTGGTTAAGTAGAAATTCGCTGCTCGGCTGACCCAGCAGGAGCAAACGTATGCTAAAAATGTATGCAGAACCAAGCTTTTCAGTGAAGAGCAGCCAGGCACATTTTAGCAGATTTCACTTGTAAGTGGGGTTGGAAATGCTTTTCAGGCTCAGTACTGGGCTCAATAGATGCAGCCCTGATGTCTCTCATGATAGCAGGTGGCTAAGTAGAAATTTGCTGCTCGGCTGACCCACCAGGAGCAAACGTATGCTAAAAATGTGTGCAGAACCAAGCTTTTCAGTGAAGAGCAGCCAGGCACATTTTAGCAAGTTTCACTTGTAAGTGGGGTTGGAAACGCTTTTCACGCTAAGTACTGGGCTCAAAAGATGCAGCCCTGATGTCTCTCATGATAGCAGGTGGTTAAGTAGAAATTTTCTGCTCGGCTGACCCAGCAGGAGCAAACGTATGCTAAAAATGTGTGCAAAACCAAGCTATTCAGTGAAGAGCAGCTTTAGCAAGTTCCACTTGTAAGTGGGGTTGGAAATTCTTTTCAGGCTCAGTACTGGGCTCAAAAGATGCAGCCCTGATCTCTCTCATGATAGCAGGTGGTTAAGTAGAAATTTGCTGCTCGGCTGACCCAGCAGGAGCAAACGTATGCTAAAAATGTATGCAGAACCAAGCTTTTCAGTGAAGAGCAGCCAGGCACATTTTAGCAAGTTTCACTTGTAAGTGGGGTTGGAAACGCTTTTCAGGCTCAGTACTGGGCTCAAAAGATGCAGACCTGATGTCTCTCATGATAGCAGGTGGTTAAGTAGAAATTCGCTGCTCGGCTGACCCAGCAGGAGCAAACGTATGCCAAAAATGTATGCAGAAACAAGCTTTTCAGTGAAGAGCAGCTAGGCACATTTTAGCAAGTTTCACTTGTAAGTGGGGTTGGAAATGCTTTTCAGGCTCAGTACTGGGCTCAAAAGATGCAGCCCTGATGTCTCGCTTGATAGCAGGTGGTTAAGTAGAAATTCGCTGCTCGGCTGACCCAGCAGGAGCAAACATATGCCAAAAATGTATGCAGAAACAAGCTTTTCAGTGAAGAGCAGCTAGGCACATTTTAGCAAGTTTCACTTGTAAGTGGGGTTGGAAATGCTTTTCAGGCTCAGTACTGGCCTCAAAAGATGCAGCCCTGATGTCTCTCATGATAGCAGGTGGTTAAGTAGAAATTTGCTGCTCCGCTGACCCAGCAGGAGCAAACCTATGCCAAAAATGTATGCAGAATCAGCTTTTCAGTGAAGAGCAGAGAGGCACATTTTAGCAAGTTTCACTTGTAAGTGGGGTGGGAAACGCTTTCAGGCTCAGTACTGGGCTCAAAAGATGCAGCCCTGATGTCTCTCATGATAGCAGGTGGTTAAGTAGAAATTTGCTGCTCGGCTGACCCAGCAGGAGCAAACGTATGCTAAAAATGTATGCAGAACCAAGCATTTCAGTGAAGAGCAGCTAGGCATATTTTAGCAAGTTTCACTTGTTGGTGGGGTTGGAAACGCTTTTCAGGCTCAGTACTGGGCTCAAAAGATGCAGCCCTGATGGCTCTCATGATAGCAGGTGGTTAAGTAGAAATGTGCTGCTCGGCTGACCCAGCAGGAGCAAACGTATGCTAAAAATGTATGCAGAACCAAGCTTTTCAGTGAAGAGCAGCCAGGCACATTTTAGCAAGTTTCACTTGTAAGTGGGGTGGGAAACGCTTTCAGGCTCAGTACTGGGCTCAAAAGATGCAGCCCTGATGTCTCTCATGATAGCAGGTGGTTAAGTAGAAATTTGGTGCTCGGCTGACCCAGCAGGAGCAAACGTATGCTAAAAATGTATGCAGAACCAAGTTTTTTAGTGAAGAGCAGCCAGGCACATTTTAGCAAGTTTCACTTGTAAGTGGGGTTGGAAACGCTTTTCAGGCTCAGTACTGGGCTCGAAAGATGCAGCCCTGATGTCTCTCATGATAGCAGGTGGTTAAGTAGAAATTTGCTGCTCGGCTGACCCAGCAGGAGCAAACGTATGCTAAAAATGTATGCAGAACCAAGCATTTCAGTGAAGAGCAGCCAGGCACATTTTAGCAAGTTTCACTTGTTGGTGGGGTTGGAAACGCTTTTCAGGCTCAGTACTGGGCTCAAAAGATGCAGCCCTGATGGCTCTCATGATAGCAGGTGGTTAAGTAGAAATGTGCTGCTCGGCTGACCCAGCAGGAGCAAACGTATGCTAAAAATGTATGCAGAACCAAGCTTTTCAGTGAAGAGCAGCCAGGCACATTTTAGCACGTTTCACTTGTAAGTGGGGTTGGAAACGCTTTTCAGGCTCAGTACTGGGCTCAAAAGATGCAGCCCTGATGTCTCTCATGATAGCAGGTGGTTAAGTAGAAATTCGCTGCTCGGCTGACCCAGCAGGAGCAAACGTATGCTAAAAATGTATGCAGAACCAAGCTTTTCAGTGAAGAGCAGCCAGGCACATTTGAGCAAGTTTCACTTGTAAGTGGGGTTGGAAACGCTTTTCAGGCTCAGTACTGGGCTCAAAAGATGCAGCCCCGATCTCTCTCATGATAGCAGGTGGTTAAGTAGAAATTCGCTGCTCGGCTGACCCAGCAGGAGCAAACGTATGCCAAAAATGTATGCAGAACCTAGCTTTTCAGTGAAGAGCAGCCAGGCACATTTTAGCAAGTTTCACTTGTAAGTGGGGTTGGAAACGCTTTTCAGGCTCAGTACTGGGCTCAAAAGATGCAGCCCTGATGTTTCTCATGATAGCAGGTGGTTAAGTAGAAATTTGCTGCTCGGCTGACCCAGCAGGAGCAAACGTATGCCAAAAATGTATGCAGAAACAAGCTTTTCAGTGAAGAGCAGCTAGGCACATTTTAGCAAGTTTCACTTGTAAGTGGGGTTGGAAATGCTTTTCAGGCTCAGTACTGGGCTCAAAAGATGCAGCCCTGATGTCTCTCATGATAGCAGGTGGTTAAGTAGAAATTCGCTGCTCGGCTGACCCAGCAGGAGCAAACGTATGCCAAAAATGTATGCAGAAACAAGCTTTTCAGTGAAGAGCAGCTAGGCACATTTTAGCAAGTTTTACTTGTAAGTGGGGTTGGAAATGCTTTTCAGGCTCAGTACTGGCCTCAAAAGATGCAGCCCTGATGTCTCTCATGATAGCAGGTGGTTAAGTAGAAATTTGCTGCTCGACTGACCCAGCAGGAGCAAACCTATGCCAAAAATGTACGCAGAATCAGCTTTTCAGTGAAGAGCAGAGAGGCACATTTTAGCAAGTTTCACTTGTAAGTGGGGTTGGAAACGCTTTTCAGGCTTAGTACTGGGCTCAAAAGATGCAGCTCTGATGTCTCTCATGATAGCAGGTGGTTAAGTAGAAATTCGCTGCTCGGCTGACCCAGCAGGAGCAAACGTATGCTAAAAATGTATGCAGAACCAAGCTTTTCAGTGAAGAGCAGCCAGGCACATTTTAGCAGATTTCACTTGTAAGTGGGGTTGGAAATGTTTTTCAGGCTCAGTACTGGGCTCAATAGATGCAGCCCTGATGTCTCTCATGATAGCAGGTGGTTAAGTAGAAATTTGCTGCTAGGCAGACCCAGCAGGAGCAAACGTATGCTAAAAATGTGTGCAGAACCAAGCTTTTCAGTGAAGAGCAGCCAGGCACATTTTAGCACGTTTCACTTGTAAGTGGGGTTGGAATTGCTTTTCAGGCTCAGTACTGGGCTCAAAAGATGCAGCCCTGATGTCTCTCATGATAGCAGGTGGCTAAGTAGAAATTTGCTGCTCGGCTGACCCACCAGGAGCAAACATATGCTAAAAATGTATGCAGAACCAAGCTTTTCAGTGAAGAGCAGCCAGGCACATTTTAGCAAGTTTCACTTGTAAGTGGGGTTGGAAACGCTTTTCACGCTAAGTACTGGGCTCAAAAGATGCAGCCCTGATGTCTCTCATGATAGCAGGTGGTTAAGTAGAAATTTTCTGCTCGGCTGACCCAGCAGGAGCAAACGTATGCTAAAAATGTGTGCAAAACCAAGCTATTCAGTGAAGAGCAGCTTTAGCAAGTTCCACTTGTAAGTGGGGTTGGAAATTCTTTTCAGGCTCAGTACTGGGCTCAAAAGATGCAGCCCTGATCTCTCTCATGATAGCAGGTGGTTAAGTAGAAATTTGCTGCTCGGCTGACCCAGCAGGAGCAAACGTATGCTAAAAATGTATGCAGAACCAAGCTTTTCAGTGAAGAGCAGCCAGGCACATTTTAGCAAGTTTCACTTGTAAGTGGGGTTGGAAACGCTTTTCAGGCTCAGTACTGGGCTCAAAAGATGCAGACCTGATGTCTCTCATGATAGCAGGTGGTTAAGTAGAAATTCGCTGCTCGGCTGACCCAGCAGGAGCAAACGTATGCCAAAAATGTATGCAGAAACAAGCTTTTCAGTGAAGAGCAGCTAGGCACATTTTAGCAAGTTTCACTTGTAAGTGGGGTTGGAAATGCTTTTCAGGCTCAGTACTGGGCTCAAAAGATGCAGCCCTGATGTCTCGCTTGATAGCAGGTGGTTAAGTAGAAATTCGCTGCTCGGCTGACCCAGCAGGAGCAAACATATGCCAAAAATGTATGCAGAAACAAGCTTTTCAGTGAAGAGCAGCTAGGCACATTTTAGCAAGTTTCACTTGTAAGTGGGGTTGGAAATGCTTTTCAGGCTCAGTACTGGGCTCAAAAGATGCAGACCTGATGTCTCTCATGATAGCAGGTGGTTAAGTAGAAATTCGCTGCTCGGCTGACCCAGCAGGAGCAAACGTATGCCAAAAATGTATGCAGAAACAAGCTTTTCAGTGAAGAGCAGCTAGGCACATTTTAGCAAGTTTCACTTGTAAGTGGGGTTGGAAATGCTTTTCAGGCTCAGTACTGGGCTCAAAAGATGCAGCCCTGATGTCTCGCTTGATAGCAGGTGGTTAAGTAGAAATTCGCTGCTCGGCTGACCCAGCAGGAGCAAACATATGCCAAAAATGTATGCAGAAACAAGCTTTTCAGTGAAGAGCAGCTAGGCACATTTTAGCAAGTTTCACTTGTAAGTGGGGTGGGAAACGCTTTCAGGCTCAGTACTGGGCTCAAAAGATGCAGCCCTGATGTCTCTCATGATAGCAGGTGGTTAAGTAGAAATTTGGTGCTCGGCTGACCCAGCAGGAGCAAACGTATGCTAAAAATGTATGCAGAACCAAGCTTTTCAGTGAAGAGCAGCCAGGCACATTTTAGCAAGTTTCACTTGTAAGTGGGGTTGGAAACGCTTTTCAGGCTCAGTACTGGGCTCGAAAGATGCAGCCCTGATGTCTCTCATGATAGCAGGTGGTTAAGTAGAAATTTGCTGCTCGGCTGACCCAGCAGGAGCAAACGTATGCTAAAAATGTATGCAGAACCAAGCATTTCAGTGAAGAGCAGCTAGGCATATTTTAGCAAGTTTCACTTGTTGGTGGGGTTGGAAACGCTTTTCAGGCTCAGTACTGGGCTCAAAAGATGCAGCCCTGATGGCTCTCATGATAGCAGGTGGTTAAGTAGAAATGTGCTGCTCGGCTGACCCAGCAGGAGCAAACGTATGCTAAAAATGTATGCAGAACCAAGCTTTTCAGTGAAGAGCAGCCAGGCACATTTTAGCACGTTTCACTTGTAAGTGGGGTTGGAAACGCTTTTCAGGCTCAGTACTGGGCTCAAAAGATGCAGCCCTGATCTCTCTCATGATAGCAGGTGGCTAAGTAGAAATTTGCTGCTCGGCTGACCCAGCAGGAGCAAACGTATGCTAAAAATGTATGCAGAATCAAGCTTTTCAGTGAAGAGCAGCCAGGCACATTTTAGCAAGTTTCACTTGTAAGTGGGGTTGGAAACGCTTTTCAGGCTCAGTACTGGGCTCAAAAGATGCAGCCCTGATCTCTCTCATGATAGCAGGTGGTTAAGTAGAAATTTGCTGCTCCGCTGACCCAGCAGGAGCAAACCTATGCCAAAAATGTATGCAGAATCAGCTTTTCAGTGAAGAGCAGAGAGGCACATTTTAGCAAGTTTCACTTGTAAGTGGGGTGGGAAACGCTTTCAGGCTCAGTACTGGGCTCAAAAGATGCAGCCCTGATGTCTCTCATGATAGCAGGTGGTTAAGTAGAAATTTGCTGCTCGGCTGACCCAGCAGGAGCAAACGTATGCTAAAAATGTATGCAGAACCAAGCATTTCAGTGAAGAGCAGCTAGGCATATTTTAGCAAGTTTCACTTGTTGGTGGGGTTGGAAACGCTTTTCAGGCTCAGTACTGGGCTCAAAAGATGCAGCCCTGATGGCTCTCATGATAGCAGGTGGTTAAGTAGAAATGTGCTGCTCGGCTGACCCAGCAGGAGCAAACGTATGCTAAAAATGTATGCAGAACCAAGCTTTTCAGTGAAGAGCAGCCAGGCACATTTTAGCAAGTTTCACTTGTAAGTGGGGTGGGAAACGCTTTCAGGCTCAGTACTGGGCTCAAAAGATGCAGCCCTGATGTCTCTCATGATAGCAGGTGGTTAAGTAGAAATTTGGTGCTCGGCTGACCCAGCAGGAGCAAACGTATGCTAAAAATGTATGCAGAACCAAGCTTTTCAGTGAAGAGCAGCCAGGCACATTTTAGCAAGTTTCACTTGTAAGTGGGGTTGGAAACGCTTTTCAGGCTCAGTACTGGGCTCAAAAGATGCAGCCCTGATGTCTCTCATGATAGCAGGTGGTTAAGTAGAAATTTGCTGCTCGGCTGACCCAGCAGGAGCAAACGTATGCTAAAAATGTATGCAGAACCAAGCATTTCAGTGAAGAGCAGCCAGGCACATTTTAGCAAGTTTCACTTGTTGGTGGGGTTGGAAACGCTTTTCAGGCTCAGTACTGGGCTCAAAAGATGCAGCCCTGATGGCTCTCATGATAGCAGGTGGTTAAGTAGAAATGTGCTGCTCGGCTGACCCAGCAGGAGCAAACGTATGCTAAAAATGTATGCAGAACCAAGCTTTTCAGTGAAGAGCAGCCAGGCACATTTTAGCACGTTTCACTTGTAAGTGGGGTTGGAAACGCTTTTCAGGCTCAGTACTGGGCTCAAAAGATGCAGCCCTGATGTCTCTCATGATAGCAGGTGGTTAAGTAGAAATTCGCTGCTCGGCTGACCCAGCAGGAGCAAACGTATGCTAAAAATGTATGCAGAACCAAGCTTTTCAGTGAAGAGCAGCCAGGCACATTTGAGCAAGTTTCACTTGTAAGTGGGGTTGGAAACGCTTTTCAGGCTCAGTACTGGGCTCAAAAGATGCAGCCCCGATCTCTCTCATGATAGCAGGTGGTTAAGTAGAAATTCGCTGCTCGGCTGACCCAGCAGGAGCAAACGTATGCCAAAAATGTATGCAGAACCTAGCTTTTCAGTGAAGAGCAGCCAGGCACATTTTAGCAAGTTTCACTTGTAAGTGGGGTTGGAAACGCTTTTCAGGCTCAGTACTGGGCTCAAAAGATGCAGCCCTGATGTTTCTCATGATAGCAGGTGGTTAAGTAGAAATTTGCTGCTCGGCTGACCCAGCAGGAGCAAACGTATGCCAAAAATGTATGCAGAAACAAGCTTTTCAGTGAAGAGCAGCTAGGCACATTTTAGCAAGTTTCACTTGTAAGTGGGGTTGGAAATGCTTTTCAGGCTCAGTACTGGGCTCAAAAGATGCAGCCCTGATGTCTCTCATGATAGCAGGTGGTTAAGTAGAAATTCGCTGCTCGGCTGACCCAGCAGGAGCAAACGTATGCCAAAAATGTATGCAGAAACAAGCTTTTCAGTGAAGAGCAGCTAGGCACATTTTAGCAAGTTTTACTTGTAAGTGGGGTTGGAAATGCTTTTCAGGCTCAGTACTGGCCTCAAAAGATGCAGCCCTGATGTCTCTCATGATAGCAGGTGGTTAAGTAGAAATTTGCTGCTCGACTGACCCAGCAGGAGCAAACCTATGCCAAAAATGTACGCAGAATCAGCTTTTCAGTGAAGAGCAGAGAGGCACATTTTAGCAAGTTTCACTTGTAAGTGGGGTTGGAAACGCTTTTCAGGCTTAGTACTGGGCTCAAAAGATGCAGCTCTGATGTCTCTCATGATAGCAGGTGGTTAAGTAGAAATTCGCTGCTCGGCTGACCCAGCAGGAGCAAACGTATGCTAAAAATGTATGCAGAACCAAGCTTTTCAGTGAAGAGCAGCCAGGCACATTTTAGCAGATTTCACTTGTAAGTGGGGTTGGAAATGTTTTTCAGGCTCAGTACTGGGCTCAATAGATGCAGCCCTGATGTCTCTCATGATAGCAGGTGGTTAAGTAGAAATTTGCTGCTAGGCAGACCCAGCAGGAGCAAACGTATGCTAAAAATGTGTGCAGAACCAAGCTTTTCAGTGAAGAGCAGCCAGGCACATTTTAGCACGTTTCACTTGTAAGTGGGGTTGGAATTGCTTTTCAGGCTCAGTACTGGGCTCAAAAGATGCAGCCCTGATGTCTCTCATGATAGCAGGTGGCTAAGTAGAAATTTGCTGCTCGGCTGACCCACCAGGAGCAAACGTATGCTAAAAATGTATGCAGAACCAAGCTTTTCAGTGAAGAGCAGCCAGGCACATTTTAGCAAGTTTCACTTGTAAGTGGGGTTGGAAACGCTTTTCACGCTAAGTACTGGGCTCAAAAGATGCAGCCCTGATGTCTCTCATGATAGCAGGTGGTTAAGTAGAAATTTTCTGCTCGGCTGACCCAGCAGGAGCAAACGTGTGCTAAAAATGTGTGCAAAACCAAGCTATTCAGTGAAGAGCAGCTTTAGCAAGTTCCACTTGTAAGTGGGGTTGGAAATTCTTTTCAGGCTCAGTACTGGGCTCAAAAGATGCAGCCCTGATCTCTCTCATGATAGCAGGTGGTTAAGTAGAAATTTGCTGCTCGGCTGACCCAGCAGGAGCAAACGTATGCTAAAAATGTATGCAGAACCAAGCTTTTCAGTGAAGAGCAGCCAGGCACATTTTAGCAAGTTTCACTTGTAAGTGGGGTTGGAAACGCTTTTCAGGCTCAGTACTGGGCTCAAAAGATGCAGACCTGATGTCTCTCATGATAGCAGGTGGTTAAGTAGAAATTCGCTGCTCGGCTGACCCAGCAGGAGCAAACGTATGCCAAAAATGTATGCAGAAACAAGCTTTTCAGTGAAGAGCAGCTAGGCACATTTTAGCAAGTTTCACTTGTAAGTGGGGTTGGAAATGCTTTTCAGGCTCAGTACTGGGCTCAAAAGATGCAGCCCTGATGTCTCGCTTGATAGCAGGTGGTTAAGTAGAAATTCGCTGCTCGGCTGACCCAGCAGGAGCAAACATATGCCAAAAATGTATGCAGAAACAAGCTTTTCAGTGAAGAGCAGCTAGGCACATTTTAGCAAGTTTCACTTGTAAGTGGGGTTGGAAATGCTTTTCAGGCTCAGTACTGGGCTCAAAAGATGCAGACCTGATGTCTCTCATGATAGCAGGTGGTTAAGTAGAAATTCGCTGCTCGGCTGACCCAGCAGGAGCAAACGTATGCCAAAAATGTATGCAGAAACAAGCTTTTCAGTGAAGAGCAGCTAGGCACATTTTAGCAAGTTTCACTTGTAAGTGGGGTTGGAAATGCTTTTCAGGCTCAGTACTGGGCTCAAAAGATGCAGCCCTGATGTCTCGCTTGATAGCAGGTGGTTAAGTAGAAATTCGCTGCTCGGCTGACCCAGCAGGAGCAAACATATGCCAAAAATGTATGCAGAAACAAGCTTTTCAGTGAAGAGCAGCTAGGCACATTTTAGCAAGTTTCACTTGTAAGTGGGTTGGGAAACGCTTTCAGGCTCAGTACTGGGCTCAAAAGATGCAGCCCTGATGTCTCTCATGATAGCAGGTGGTTAAGTAGAAATTTGGTGCTCGGCTGACCCAGCAGGAGCAAACGTATGCTAAAAATGTATGCAGAACCAAGCTTTTCAGTGAAGAGCAGCCAGGCACATTTTAGCAAGTTTCACTTGTAAGTGGGGTTGGAAACGCTTTTCAGGCTCAGTACTGGGCTCGAAATATGCAGCCCTGATGTCTCTCATGATAGCAGGTGGTTAAGTAGAAATTTGCTGCTCGGCTGACCCAGCAGGAGCAAACGTATGCTAAAAATGTATGCAGAACCAAGCATTTCAGTGAAGAGCAGCTAGGCATATTTTAGCAAGTTTCACTTGTTGGTGGGGTTGGAAACGCTTTTCAGGCTCAGTACTGGGCTCAAAAGATGCAGCCCTGATGGCTCTCATGATAGCAGGTGGTTAAGTAGAAATGTGCTGCTCGGCTGACCCAGCAGGAGCAAACGTATGCTAAAAATGTATGCAGAACCAAGCTTTTCAGTGAAGAGCAGCCAGGCACATTTTAGCACGTTTCACTTGTAAGTGGGGTTGGAAACGCTTTTCAGGCTCAGTACTGGGCTCAAAAGATGCAGCCCTGATCTCTCTCATGATAGCAGGTGGCTAAGTAGAAATTTGCTGCTCGGCTGACCCAGCAGGAGCAAACGTATGCTAAAAATGTATGCAGAATCAAGCTTTTCAGTGAAGAGCAGCCAGGCACATTTTAGCAAGTTTCACTTGTAAGTGGGGTTGGAAACGCTTTTCAGGCTCAGTACTGGGCTCAAAAGATGCAGCCCTGATCTCTCTCATGATAGCAGGTGGTTAAGTAGAAATTTGCTGCTCGGCTGACCCAGCAGGAGCAAACGTATGCTAAAAATGTATGCAGAACCAAGCATTTCAGTGAAGAGCAGCTAGGCATATTTTAGCAAGTTTCACTTGTTGGTGGGGTTGGAAACGCTTTTCAGGCTCAGTACTGGGCTCAAAAGATGCAGCCCTGATGGCTCTCATGATAGCAGGTGGTTAAGTAGAAATGTGCTGCTCGGCTGACCCAGCAGGAGCAAACGTATGCTAAAAATGTATGCAGAACCAAGCTTTTCAGTGAAGAGCAGCCAGGCACATTTTAGCACGTTTCACTTGTAAGTGGGGTTGGAAACGCTTTTCAGGCTCAGTACTGGGCTCAAAAGATGCAGCCCTGATGTCTCTCATGATAGCAGGTGGTTAAGTAGAAATTCGCTGCTCGGCTGACCCAGCAGGAGCAAACGTATGCTAAAAATGTATGCAGAACCAAGCTTTTCAGTGAAGAGCAGCCAGGCACATTTGAGCAAGTTTCACTTGTAAGTGGGGTTGGAAACGCTTTTCAGGCTCAGTACTGGGCTCAAAAGATGCAGCCCCGATCTCTCTCATGATAGCAGGTGGTTAAGTAGAAATTCGCTGCTCGGCTGACCCAGCAGGAGCAAACGTATGCCAAAAATGTATGCAGAACCTAGCTTTTCAGTGAAGAGCAGCCAGGCACATTTTAGCAAGTTTCACTTGTAAGTGGGGTTGGAAACGCTTTTCAGGCTCAGTACTGGGCTCAAAAGATGCAGCCCTGATGTTTCTCATGATAGCAGGTGGTTAAGTAGAAATTTGCTGCTCGGCTGACCCAGCAGGAGCAAACGTATGCCAAAAATGTATGCAGAAACAAGCTTTTCAGTGAAGAGCAGCTAGGCACATTTTAGCAAGTTTCACTTGTAAGTGGGGTTGGAAATGCTTTTCAGGCTCAGTACTGGGCTCAAAAGATGCAGCCCTGATGTCTCTCATGATAGCAGGTGGTTAAGTAGAAATTCGCTGCTCGGCTGACCCAGCAGGAGCAAACGTATGCCAAAAATGTATGCAGAAACAAGCTTTTCAGTGAAGAGCAGCTAGGCACATTTTAGCAAGTTTTACTTGTAAGTGGGGTTGGAAATGCTTTTCAGGCTCAGTACTGGCCTCAAAAGATGCAGCCCTGATGTCTCTCATGATAGCAGGTGGTTAAGTAGAAATTTGCTGCTCGACTGACCCAGCAGGAGCAAACCTATGCCAAAAATGTACGCAGAATCAGCTTTTCAGTGAAGAGCAGAGAGGCACATTTTAGCAAGTTTCACTTGTAAGTGGGGTTGGAAACGCTTTTCAGGCTTAGTACTGGGCTCAAAAGATGCAGCTCTGATGTCTCTCATGATAGCAGGTGGTTAAGTAGAAATTCGCTGCTCGGCTGACCCAGCAGGAGCAAACGTATGCTAAAAATGTATGCAGAACCAAGCTTTTCAGTGAAGAGCAGCCAGGCACATTTTAGCAGATTTCACTTGTAAGTGGGGTTGGAAATGTTTTTCAGGCTCAGTACTGGGCTCAATAGATGCAGCCCTGATGTCTCTCATGATAGCAGGTGGTTAAGTAGAAATTTGCTGCTAGGCAGACCCAGCAGGAGCAAACGTATGCTAAAAATGTGTGCAGAACCAAGCTTTTCAGTGAAGAGCAGCCAGGCACATTTTAGCACGTTTCACTTGTAAGTGGGGTTGGAATTGCTTTTCAGGCTCAGTACTGGGCTCAAAAGATGCAGCCCTGATGTCTCTCATGATAGCAAGTGGCTAAGTAGAAATTTGCTGCTCGGCTGACCCACCAGGAGCAAACGTATGCTAAAAATGTATGCAGAACCAAGCTTTTCAGTGAAGAGCAGCCAGGCACATTTTAGCAAGTTTCACTTGTAAGTGGGGTTGGAAACGCTTTTCACGCTAAGTACTGGGCTCAAAAGATGCAGCCCTGATGTCTCTCATGATAGCAGGTGGTTAAGTAGAAATTTTCTGCTCGGCTGACCCAGCAGGAGCAAACGTGTGCTAAAAATGTGTGCAAAACCAAGCTATTCAGTGAAGAGCAGCTTTAGCAAGTTCCACTTGTAAGTGGGGTTGGAAATTCTTTTCAGGCTCAGTACTGGGCTCAAAAGATGCAGCCCTGATCTCTCTCATGATAGCAGGTGGTTAAGTAGAAATTTGCTGCTCGGCTGACCCAGCAGGAGCAAACGTATGCTAAAAATGTATGCAGAACCAAGCTTTTCAGTGAAGAGCAGCCAGGCACATTTTAGCAAGTTTCACTTGTAAGTGGGGTTGGAAACGCTTTTCAGGCTCAGTACTGGGCTCAAAAGATGCAGACCTGATGTCTCTCATGATAGCAGGTGGTTAAGTAGAAATTCGCTGCTCGGCTGACCCAGCAGGAGCAAACGTATGCCAAAAATGTATGCAGAAACAAGCTTTTCAGTGAAGAGCAGCTAGGCACATTTTAGCAAGTTTCACTTGTAAGTGGGGTTGGAAATGCTTTTCAGGCTCAGTACTGGGCTCAAAAGATGCAGCCCTGATGTCTCGCTTGATAGCAGGTGGTTAAGTAGAAATTCGCTGCTCGGCTGACCCAGCAGGAGCAAACATATGCCAAAAATGTATGCAGAAACAAGCTTTTCAGTGAAGAGCAGCTAGGCACATTTTAGCAAGTTTCACTTGTAAGTGGGGTTGGAAATGCTTTTCAGGCTCAGTACTGGGCTCAAAAGATGCAGACCTGATGTCTCTCATGATAGCAGGTGGTTAAGTAGAAATTCGCTGCTCGGCTGACCCAGCAGGAGCAAACGTATGCCAAAAATGTATGCAGAAACAAGCTTTTCAGTGAAGAGCAGCTAGGCACATTTTAGCAAGTTTCACTTGTAAGTGGGGTTGGAAATGCTTTTCAGGCTCAGTACTGGGCTCAAAAGATGCAGCCCTGATGTCTCGCTTGATAGCAGGTGGTTAAGTAGAAATTCGCTGCTCGGCTGACCCAGCAGGAGCAAACATATGCCAAAAATGTATGCAGAAACAAGCTTTTCAGTGAAGAGCAGCTAGGCACATTTTAGCAAGTTTCACTTGTAAGTGGGTTGGGAAACGCTTTCAGGCTCAGTACTGGGCTCAAAAGATGCAGCCCTGATGTCTCTCATGATAGCAGGTGGTTAAGTAGAAATTTGGTGCTCGGCTGACCCAGCAGGAGCAAACGTATGCTAAAAATGTATGCAGAACCAAGCTTTTCAGTGAAGAGCAGCCAGGCACATTTTAGCAAGTTTCACTTGTAAGTGGGGTTGGAAACGCTTTTCAGGCTCAGTACTGGGCTCGAAATATGCAGCCCTGATGTCTCTCATGATAGCAGGTGGTTAAGTAGAAATTTGCTGCTCGGCTGACCCAGCAGGAGCAAACGTATGCTAAAAATGTATGCAGAACCAAGCATTTCAGTGAAGAGCAGCTAGGCATATTTTAGCAAGTTTCACTTGTTGGTGGGGTTGGAAACGCTTTTCAGGCTCAGTACTGGGCTCAAAAGATGCAGCCCTGATGGCTCTCATGATAGCAGGTGGTTAAGTAGAAATGTGCTGCTCGGCTGACCCAGCAGGAGCAAACGTATGCTAAAAATGTATGCAGAACCAAGCTTTTCAGTGAAGAGCAGCCAGGCACATTTTAGCACGTTTCACTTGTAAGTGGGGTTGGAAACGCTTTTCAGGCTCAGTACTGGGCTCAAAAGATGCAGCCCTGATCTCTCTCATGATAGCAGGTGGCTAAGTAGAAATTTGCTGCTCGGCTGACCCAGCAGGAGCAAACGTATGCTAAAAATGTATGCAGAATCAAGCTTTTCAGTGAAGAGCAGCCAGGCACATTTTAGCAAGTTTCACTTGTAAGTGGGGTTGGAAACGCTTTTCAGGCTCAGTACTGGGCTCAAAAGATGCAGCCCTGATCTCTCTCATGATAGCAGGTGGTTAAGTAGAAATTTGCTGCTCGGCTGACCCAGCAGGAGCAAACGTATGCTAAAAATGTATGCAGAACCAAGCATTTCAGTGAAGAGCAGCTAGGCATATTTTAGCAAGTTTCACTTGTTGGTGGGGTTGGAAACGCTTTTCAGGCTCAGTACTGGGCTCAAAAGATGCAGCCCTGATGGCTCTCATGATAGCAGGTGGTTAAGTAGAAATGTGCTGCTCGGCTGACCCAGCAGGAGCAAACGTATGCTAAAAATGTATGCAGAACCAAGCTTTTCGGTGAAGAGCAGCCAGGCACATTTTAGCACGTTTCACTTGTAAGTGGGGTTGGAAACGCTTTTCAGGCTCAGTACTGGGCTCAAAAGATGCAGCCCTGATCTCTCTCATGATAGCAGGTGGCTAAGTAGAAATTTGCTGCTCGGCTGACCCACCAGGAGCAAACGTATGCTAAAAATGTATGCAGAATCAAGCTTTTCAGTGAAGAGCAGCCAGGCACATTTTAGCAAGTTTCACTTGTAAGTGGGGTTGGAAACGCTTTTCAGGCTCAGTACTGGGCTCAAAAGATGCAGCCCTGATGTCTCTCATGATAGCAGGTGGTTAAGTAGAAATTCGCTGCTCGGCTGACCCAGCAGGAGCAAACCTATGCCAAAAATGTATACAGAAACAAGCTTTTCAGTGAAGAGCAGCTAGGCACATTTTAGCAAGTTTCACTTGTAAGTGGGGTTGGAAACGCTTTTCAGGCTCAGTACTGGGCTCAAAAGATGCAGCCCTGATGTCTCTCATGATAGCAGGTGGTTAAGTAGAAATTCGCTGCTCGGCTAACCCAGCAGGAGCAAACGTATGCCAAAAATGTATGCAGAACCAAGCTTTTCAGTGAAGAGCAGCCAGGCACATTTTAGCAGGTTTCACTTGTAAGTGGGGTTGGAAACGCTTTTCAGGCTCAGTACTGATCTCAAAAGATGCAGCCCCGATCTCTCTCATGATAGCAGGTGGTTAAGTAGAAATTCGCTGCTCTGCTGACCCAGCAGGAGCAAACGTATGCCAAAAATGTATGCAGAAACAAGCTTTTCAGTGAAGAGCAGCTAGGCACATTTTAGCAAGTTTCACTTGTAAGTGGGGTTGGAAATGCTTTTCAGGCTCAGTACTGGGCTCAAAAGATGCAGCCCTGATGTCTCTCATGATAGCAGGTGGTTAAGTAGAATTCGCTGCTCGGCTGACCCAGCAGGAGCAAACGTATGCTAAAAATGTATGCAGAACCAAGCTTTTCAGTGAAGAGCAGCCAGGCACATTTTAGCAGGTTTCACTTGTAAGTGGGGTTGGAAATGCTTTTCAGGCTCAGTACTGGGCTCAATAGATGCAGCCCTGATGTCTCTCATGATAGCAGGTGGTTAAGTAGAAATGTGCTGCTAGGCAGACCCAGCAGGAGCAAACGTATGCTAAAAATGTGTGCAGAACCAAGCTTTTCAGTGAAGAGCAGCCAGGCACATTTTAGCACGTTTCACTTGTAAGTGGGGTTGGAATTGCTTTTCAGGCTCAGTACTGGGCTCAAAAGATGCAGCCCTGATGTCTCTCATGATAGCAGGTGGCTAAGTAGAAATTTGCTGCTCGGCTGACCCACCAGGAGCAAACGTATGCTAAAAATGTATGCAGAACCAAGCTTTTCAGTGAAGAGCAGCCAGTCACATTTTAGCAAGTTTCACTTGTAAGTGGGGTTGGAAACGCTTTTCAGGCTTAGTACTGGGCTCAAAAGATGCAGCCCTGATGTCTCTCATGATAGCAGGTGGTTAAGTAGAAATTTTCTGCTCGGCTGACCCAGCAGGAGCAAACGTATGCTAAAAATGTGTGCAAAACCAAGCTATTCAGTGAAGAGCAGCTTTAGCAAGTTCCACTTGTAAGTGGGGTTGGAAATTCTTTTCAGGCTCAGTACTGGGCTCAAAAGATGCAGCCCTGATCTCTCTCATGATAGCAGGTGGTTAAGTAGAAATTTGCTGCTCGGCTGACCCAGCAGGAGCAAAAGTATGCCAAAAATGTATGCAGAAACAAGCTTTTCAGTGAAGAGTAGCTAGGCACATTTTAGCAAGTTTCACTTGTAAGTGGAGTTGGAAATGCTTTTCAGGCTCAGTACTGGGCTCAAAAGATGCAGCCCTGATGTCTCGCTTGATAGCAGGTGGTTAAGTAGAAATTCGCTGCTCGGCTGACCCAGCAGGAGCAAACATATGCCAAAAATGTATGCAGAAACAAGCTTTTCAGTGAAGAGCAGCTAGGCACATTTTAACAAGTTTCACTTGTAAGTGGGGTTGGAAATGCTTTTCAGGCTCAGTACTGGCCTCAAAAGATGCAGCCCTGATGTCTCTCATGATAGCAGGTGGTTAAGTAGAAATTTGCTGCTCGGCTGACCCTGCAGGAGCAAACCTATGCCAAAAATGTATGCAGAATCAGCTTTTCAGTGAAGAGCAGAGAGGCACATTTTAGCAAGTTTCACTTGTAAGTGGGGTTGGAAACGCTTTTCAGGCTTAGTACTGGGCTCAAAAGATGCAGCTCTGATGTCTCTCATGATAGCAGGTGGTTAAGTAGAAATTCGCTGCTCGGCTGACCCAGCAGGAGCAAACGTATGCTAAAAATGTATGCAGAACCAAGCTTTTCAGTGAAGAGCAGCCAGGCACATTTTAGCAGATTTCACTTGTAAGTGGGGTTGGAAATGTTTTTCAGGCTCAGTACTGGGCTCAATAGATGCAGCCCTGATGTCTCTCATGATAGCAGGTGGTTAAGTAGAAATTTGCTGCTAGGCAGACCCAGCAGGAGCAAACGTATGCTAAAAATGTGTGCAGAACCAAGCTTTTCAGTGAAGAGCAGCCAGGCACATTTTAGCACGTTTCACTTGTAAGTGGGGTTGGTATTGCTTTTCAGGCTCAGTACTGGGCTCAAAAGATGCAGCCCTGATGTCTCTCATGATAGCAGGTGGCTAAGTAGAAATTTGCTGCTCGGCTGACCCACCAGGAGCAAACGTATGCTAAAAATGTATGCAGAACCAAGCTTTTCAGTGAAGAGCAGCCAGGCACATTTTAGCAAGTTTCACTTGTAAGTGGGGTTGGAAACGCTTTTCACGCTAAGTACTGGGCTCAAAAGATGCAGCCCTGATGTCTCTCATGATAGCAGGTGGTTAAGTAGAAATTTTCTGCTCGGCTGACCCAGCAGGAGCAAACGTATGCTCAAAATGTGTGCAAAACCAAGCTATTCAGTGAAGAGCAGCTTTAGCAAGTTCCACTTGTAAGTGGGGTTGGAAATTCTTTTCAGGCTCAGTACTGGGCTCAAAAGATGCAGCCCTGATCTCTCTCATGATAGCAGGTGGTTAAGTAGAAATTTGCTGCTCGGCTGACCCAGCAGGAGCAAACGTATGCTAAAAATGTATGCAGAACCAAGCTTTTCAGTGAAGAGCAGCCAGGCACATTTTAGCAAGTTTCACTTGTAAGTGGGGTTGGAAACGCTTTTCAGGCTCAGTACTGGGCTCAAAAGATGCAGACCTGATGTCTCTCATGATAGCAGGTGGTTAAGTAGAAATTCGCTGCTCGGCTGACCCAGCAGGAGCAAACGTATGCCAAAAATGTATGCAGAAACAAGCTTTTCAGTGAAGAGCAGCTAGGCACATTTTAGCAAGTTTCACTTGTAAGTGGGGTTGGAAATGCTTTTCAGGCTCAGTACTGGGCTCAAAAGATGCAGCCCTGATGTCTCGCTTGATAGCAGGTGGTTAAGTAGAAATTCGCTGCTCGGCTGACCCAGCAGGAGCAAACATATGCCAAAAATGTATGCAGAAACAAGCTTTTCAGTGAAGAGCAGCTAGGCACATTTTAGCAAGTTTCACTTGTAAGTGGGGTTGGAAACGCTTTTCAGGCTCAGTACTGGGCTCAAAAGATGCAGACCTGATGTCTCTCATGATAGCAGGTGGTTAAGTAGAAATTCGCTGCTCGGCTGACCCAGCAGGAGCAAACGTATGCCAAAAATGTATGCAGAAACAAGCTTTTCAGTGAAGAGCAGCTAGGCACATTTTAGCAAGTTTCACTTGTAAGTGGGGTTGGAAATGCTTTTCAGGCTCAGTACTGGGCTCAAAAGATGCAGCCCTGATGTCTCGCTTGATAGCAGGTGGTTAAGTAGAAATTCGCTGCTCGGCTGACCCAGCAGGAGCAAACATATGCCAAAAATGTATGCAGAAACAAGCTTTTCAGTGAAGAGCAGCTAGGCACATTTTAGCAAGTTTCACTTGTAAGTGGGGTGGGAAACGCTTTCAGGCTCAGTACTGGGCTCAAAAGATGCAGCCCTGATGTCTCTCATGATAGCAGGTGGTTAAGTAGAAATTTGGTGCTCGGCTGACCCAGCAGGAGCAAACGTATGCTAAAAATGTATGCAGAACCAAGCTTTTCAGTGAAGAGCAGCCAGGCACATTTTAGCAAGTTTCACTTGTAAGTGGGGTTGGAAACGCTTTTCAGGCTCAGTACTGGGCTCAAAAGATGCAGACCTGATGTCTCTCATGATAGCAGGTGGTTAAGTAGAAATTCGCTGCTCGGCTGACCCAGCAGGAGCAAACGTATGCCAAAAATGTATGCAGAAACAAGCTTTTCAGTGAAGAGCAGCTAGGCACATTTTAGCAAGTTTCACTTGTAAGTGGGGTTGGAAATGCTTTTCAGGCTCAGTACTGGGCTCAAAAGATGCAGCCCTGATGTCTCGCTTGATAGCAGGTGGTTAAGTAGAAATTCGCTGCTCGGCTGACCCAGCAGGAGCAAACATATGCCAAAAATGTATGCAGAAACAAGCTTTTCAGTGAAGAGCAGCTAGGCACATTTTAGCAAGTTTCACTTGTAAGTGGGGTTGGAAACGCTTTTCAGGCTCAGTACTGGGCTCAAAAGATGCAGACCTGATGTCTCTCATGATAGCAGGTGGTTAAGTAGAAATTCGCTGCTCGGCTGACCCAGCAGGAGCAAACGTATGCCAAAAATGTATGCAGAAACAAGCTTTTCAGTGAAGAGCAGCTAGGCACATTTTAGCAAGTTTCACTTGTAAGTGGGGTTGGAAATGCTTTTCAGGCTCAGTACTGGGCTCAAAAGATGCAGCCCTGATGTCTCGCTTGATAGCAGGTGGTTAAGTAGAAATTCGCTGCTCGGCTGACCCAGCAGGAGCAAACATATGCCAAAAATGTATGCAGAAACAAGCTTTTCAGTGAAGAGCAGCTAGGCACATTTTAGCAAGTTTCACTTGTAAGTGGGGTGGGAAACGCTTTCAGGCTCAGTACTGGGCTCAAAAGATGCAGCCCTGATGTCTCTCATGATAGCAGGTGGTTAAGTAGAAATTTGGTGCTCGGCTGACCCAGCAGGAGCAAACGTATGCTAAAAATGTATGCAGAACCAAGCTTTTCAGTGAAGAGCAGCCAGGCACATTTTAGCAAGTTTCACTTGTAAGTGGGGTTGGAAACGCTTTTCAGGCTCAGTACTGGGCTCGAAAGATGCAGCCCTGATGTCTCTCATGATAGCAGGTGGTTAAGTAGAAATTTGCTGCTCGGCTGACCCAGCAGGAGCAAACGTATGCTAAAAATGTATGCAGAACCAAGCATTTCAGTGAAGAGCAGCTAGGCATATTTTAGCAAGTTTCACTTGTTGGTGGGGTTGGAAACGCTTTTCAGGCTCAGTACTGGGCTCAAAAGATGCAGCCCTGATGGCTCTCATGATAGCAGGTGGTTAAGTAGAAATGTGCTGCTCGGCTGACCCAGCAGGAGCAAACGTATGCTAAAAATGTATGCAGAACCAAGCTTTTCAGTGAAGAGCAGCCAGGCACATTTTAGCACGTTTCACTTGTAAGTGGGGTTGGAAACGCTTTTCAGGCTCAGTACTGGGCTCAAAAGATGCAGCCCTGATCTCTCTCATGATAGCAGGTGGCTAAGTAGAAATTTGCTGCTCGGCTGACCCAGCAGGAGCAAACGTATGCTAAAAATGTATGCAGAATCAAGCTTTTCAGTGAAGAGCAGCCAGGCACATTTTAGCAAGTTTCACTTGTAAGTGGGGTTGGAAACGCTTTTCAGGCTCAGTACTGGGCTCAAAAGATGCAGCCCTGATCTCTCTCATGATAGCAGGTGGTTAAGTAGAAATTTGCTGCTCGGCTGACCCAGCAGGAGCAAACGTATGCTAAAAATGTATGCAGAACCAAGCATTTCAGTGAAGAGCAGCTAGGCATATTTTAGCAAGTTTCACTTGTTGGTGGGGTTGGAAACACTTTTCAGGCTCAGTACTGGGCTCAAAAGATGCAGCCCTGATGGCTCTCATGATAGCAGGTGGTTAAGTAGAAATGTGCTGCTCGGCTGACCCAGCAGGAGCAAACGTATGCTAAAAATGTATGCAGAACCAAGCTTTTCAGTGAAGAGCAGCCAGGCACATTTTAGCACGTTTCACTTGTAAGTGGGGTTGGAAACGCTTTTCAGGCTCAGTACTGGGCTCAAAAGATGCAGCCCTGATCTCTCTCATGATAGCAGGTGGCTAAGTAGAAATTTGCTGCTCGGCTGACCCACCAGGAGCAAACGTATGCTAAAAATGTATGCAGAATCAAGCTTTTCAGTGAAGAGCAGCCAGGCACATTTTAGCAAGTTTCACTTGTAAGTGGGGTTGGAAACGCTTTTCAGGCTCAGTACTGGGCTCAAAAGATGCAGCCCTGATGTCTCTCATGATAGCAGGTGGTTAAGTAGAAATTCGCTGCTCGGCTGACCCAGCAGGAGCAAACCTATGCCAAAAATGTATACAGAAACAAGCTTTTCAGTGAAGAGCAGCTAGGCACATTTTAGCAAGTTTCACTTGTAAGTGGGGTTGGAAACGCTTTTCAGGCTCAGTACTGGGCTCAAAAGATGCAGCCCTGATGTCTCTCATGATAGCAGGTGGTTAAGTAGAAATTCGCTGCTCGGCTAACCCAGCAGGAGCAAACGTATGCCAAAAATGTATGCAGAACCAAGCTTTTCAGTGAAGAGCAGCCAGGCACATTTTAGCAGGTTTCACTTGTAAGTGGGGTTGGAAACGCTTTTCAGGCTCAGTACTGATCTCAAAAGATGCAGCCCCGATCTCTCTCATGATAGCAGGTGGTTAAGTAGAAATTCGCTGCTCTGCTGACCCAGCAGGAGCAAACGTATGCCAAAAATGTATGCAGAAACAAGCTTTTCAGTGAAGAGCAGCTAGGCACATTTTAGCAAGTTTCACTTGTAAGTGGGGTTGGAAATGCTTTTCAGGCTCAGTACTGGGCTCAAAAGATGCAGCCCTGATGTCTCTCATGATAGCAGGTGGTTAAGTAGAATTCGCTGCTCGGCTGACCCAGCAGGAGCAAACGTATGCTAAAAATGTATGCAGAACCAAGCTTTTCAGTGAAGAGCAGCCAGGCACATTTTAGCAGGTTTCACTTGTAAGTGGGGTTGGAAATGCTTTTCAGGCTCAGTACTGGGCTCAATAGATGCAGCCCTGATGTCTCTCATGATAGCAGGTGGTTAAGTAGAAATGTGCTGCTAGGCAGACCCAGCAGGAGCAAACGTATGCTAAAAATGTGTGCAGAACCAAGCTTTTCAGTGAAGAGCAGCCAGGCACATTTTAGCACGTTTCACTTGTAAGTGGGGTTGGAATTGCTTTTCAGGCTCAGTACTGGGCTCAAAAGATGCAGCCCTGATGTCTCTCATGATAGCAGGTGGCTAAGTAGAAATTTGCTGCTTGGCTGACCCACCAGGAGCAAACGTATGCTAAAAATGTATGCAGAACCAAGCTTTTCAGTGAAGAGCAGCCAGGCACATTTTAGCAAGTTTCACTTGTAAGTGGGGTTGGAAACGCTTTTCAGGCTTAGTACTGGGCTCAAAAGATGCAGCCCTGATGTCTCTCATGATAGCAGGTGGTTAAGTAGAAATTTTCTGCTCGGCTGACCCAGCAGGAGCAAACGTATGCTAAAAATGTGTGCAAAACCAAGCTATTCAGTGAAGAGCAGCTTTAGCAAGTTCCACTTGTAAGTGGGGTTGGAAATTCTTTTCAGGCTCAGTACTGGGCTCAAAAGATGCAGCCCTGATCTCTCTCATGATAGCAGGTGGTTAAGTAGAAATTTGCTGCTCGGCTGACCCAGCAGGAGCAAACGTATGCCAAAAATGTATGCAGAAACAAGCTTTTCAGTGAAGAGTAGCTAGGCACATTTTAGCAAGTTTCACTTGTAAGTGGGGTTGGAAATGCTTTTCAGGCTCAGTACTGGGCTCAAAAGATGCAGCCCTGATGTCTCGCTTGATAGCAGGTGGTTAAGTAGAAATTCGCTGCTCGGCTGACCCAGCAGGAGCAAACATATGCCAAAAATGTATGCAGAAACAAGCTTTTCAGTGAAGAGCAGCTAGGCACATTTTAACAAGTTTCACTTGTAAGTGGGGTTGGAAATGCTTTTCAGGCTCAGTACTGGCCTCAAAAGATGCAGCCCTGATGTCTCTCATGATAGCAGGTGGTTAAGTAGAAATTTGCTGCTCGGCTGACCCAGCAGGAGCAAACCTATGCCAAAAATGTATGCAGAATCAGCTTTTCAGTGAAGAGCAGAGAGGCACATTTTAGCAAATTTCACTTGTAAGTGGGGTGGGAAACGCTTTCAGGCTCAGTACTGGGCTCAAAAGATGCAGCCCTGATGTCTCTCATGATAGCAGGTGGTTAAGTAGAAATTTGGTGCTCGGCTGACCCAGCAGGAGCAAACGTATGCTAAAAATGTATGCAGAACCAAGCTTTTCAGTGAAGAGCAGCCAGGCACATTTTAGCAAGTTTAACTTGTAAGTGGGGTTGGAAACGCTTTTCAGGCTCAGTACTGGGCTCGAAAGATGCAGCCCTGATGTCTCTCATGATAGCAGGTGGTTAAGTAGAAATTTGCTGCTCGGCTGACCCAGCAGGAGCAAACGTATGCTAAAAATGTATGCAGAACCAAGCTTTTCAGTGAAGAGCAGCCAGGCACATTTTAGCACGTTTCACTTGTAAGTGGGGTTGGAAACGCTTTTCAGGCTCAGTACTGGGCTCAAAAGATGCAGCCCTGATCTCTCTCATGATAGCAGGTGGCTAAGTAGAAATTTGCTGCTCGGCTGACCCACCAGGAGCAAACGTATGCTAAAAATGTATGCAGAACCAAGCTTTTCAGTGAAGAGCAGCCAGGCACATTTTAGCAAGTTTCACTTGTAAGTGGGGTTGGAAACGCTTTTCAGGCTCAGTACTGGGCTCAAAAGATACAGCCCTGATGTCTCTCATGATAGCAGGTGGTTAAGTAGAAATTTGCTGCTCGGCTGACCCAGCAGGAGCAAACGTATGCTAAAAATGTGTGCAGAACCAAGCTTTTGAGTGAAGAGCAGCTTTAGCAAGTTTCACTTGTAAGTGGGGTTGGAAATGCTTTTCAGGCTCAGTACTGGGCTCAAAAGATGCAGCCCTGATCTCTCTCATGATAGCAGGTGGTTAAGTAGAAATTTGCTGCTCGGCTGACCCAGCAGGAGCAAACGTATGCCAAAAATGTATGCAGAAACAAGCTTTTCAGTGAAGAGCAGCTAGGCACATTTTAGCAAGTTTCACTTGTAAGTGGGGTTGGAAATGCTTTTCAGGCTTAGTACTGGGCTCAAAAGATGCAGCCCTGATGTCTCTCATGATAGCAGGTGGTTAAGTAGAAATTCGCTGCTCGGCTGACCCAGCAGGAGCAAACGTATGCTAAAAATGTATGCAGAACCAAGCTTTTCAGTGAAGAGCAGCCAGGCATATTTGAGCAAGTTTCACTTGTAAGTGAGGTTGGAAACGCTTTTCTGGCTCAGTACTGGGCTCAAAAGATGCAGCCCTGAGTCTCTCATGATAGCAGGTGGTTAGGTAGAAATTCGCTGCTCGGCTGACCCAGCAGGAGCAAACGTATGCCAAAAATGTATGCAGAAACAAGCTTTTCAGTGAAGAGCAGCTAGGCACATTTTAGCAAGTTTCACTTGTAAGTGGGGTTGGAAATGCTTTTCAGGCTCAGTACTGGGCTCAAAAGATGCAGCCCTGATCTCTCTCATGATAGCAGGTGGTTAAGTAGAAATTTGCTGCTCGACTGACCCAGCAGGAGCAAACGTATGCTAAAAATGTATGCAGAACCAAGCTTTTCAGTGAAGAGCAGCCAGGCACATTTGAGCAAGTTTCACTTGTAAGTGGGGTTGGAAACGCTTTTCAGGCTCAGTACTGGGCTCAAAAGATGCAGCCCCGATCTCTCTCATGATAGCAGGTGGTTAAGTAGAAATTCGCTGCTCGGCTGACCCAGCAGGAGCAAACGTATGCCAAAAATGTATGCAGAACCTAGCTTTTCAGTGAAGAGCAGCCAGGCACATTTTAGCAAGTTTCACTTGTAAGTGGGGTTGGAAACGCTTTTCAGGCTCAGTACTGGGCTCAAAAGATGCAGCCCTGATGTTTCTCATGATAGCAGGTGGTTAAGTAGAAATTCGCTGCTCGGCTGACCCAGCAGGAGCAAACGTATGCCAAAAATGTATGCAGAACCAAGCTTTTCAGTGAAGAGCAGCCAGGCACATTTTAGCAAGTTTCACTTGTAAGTGGGGTTGGAAACGCTTTTCAGGCTCAGTACTGGGCTCAAAAGATGCAGCCCTGATGTCTCTCATGATAGCAGGTGGTTAAGTAGAAATTCGCTGCTCGGCTGACCCAGCAGGAGCAAACCTATGCCAAAAATGTATACAGAAACAAGCTTTTCAGTGAAGAGCAGCTAGGCACATTTTAGCAAGTTTCACTTGTAAGTGGGGTTGGAAATGCTTTTCAGGCTTAGTACTGGGCTCAAAAGATGCAGCCCTGATGTCTCTCATGATAGCAGGTGGTTAAGTAGAAATTCGCTGCTCGGCTGACCCAGCAGGAGCAAACGTATGCCAAAAATGTATGCAGAAACAAGCTTTTCAGTGAAGAGCAGCCAGGCACATTTTAGCAGGTTTCACTTGTAAGTGGGGTTGGAAACGCTTTTCAGGCTCAGTACTGATCTCAAAAGATGCAGCCCCGATCTCTCTCATGATAGCAGGTGGTTAAGTAGAAATTCGCTGCTCTGCTGACCCAGCAGGAGCAAACGTATGCCAAAAATGTATGCAGAAACAAGCTTTTCAGTGAAGAGCAGCCAGGCACATTTTAGCAAGTTTCACTTGTAAGTGGGGTTGGAAATGCTTTTCAGGCTCAGTACTGGGCTCAAAAGATGCAGCCCTGATGTCTCTCATGATAGCAGGTGGTTAAGTAGAAATGTGCTGCTAGGCAGACCCAGCAGGAGCAAACGTATGCTAAAAATGTGTGCAGAACCAAGCTTTTCAGTGAAGAGCAGCCAGGCACATTTTAGCACGTTTCACTTGTAAGTGGGGTTGGAATTGCTTTTCAGGCTCAGTACTGGGCTCAAAAGATGCAGCCCTGATGTCTCTCATGATAGCAGGTGGCTAAGTAGAAATTTGCTGCTCGGCTGACCCACCAGGAGCAAACGTATGCTAAAAATGTATGCAGAACCAAGCTTTTCAGTGAAGAGCAGCCAGGCACATTTTAGCAAGTTTCACTTGTAAGTGGGGTTGGAAACGCTTTTCAGGCTTAGTACTGGGCTCAAAAGATGCAGCCCTGATGTCTCTCATGATAGCAGGTGGTTAAGTAGAAATTTTCTGCTCGGCTGACCCAGCAGGAGCAAACGTATGCTAAAAATGTGTGCAAAACCAAGCTATTCAGTGAAGAGCAGCTTTAGCAAGTTCCACTTGTAAGTGGGGTTGGAAATTCTTTTCAGGCTCAGTACTGGGCTCAAAAGATGCAGCCCTGATCTCTCTCATGATAGCAGGTGGTTAAGTAGAAATTTGCTGCTCGGCTGACCCAGCAGGAGCAAACGTATGCCAAAAATGTATGCAGAAACAAGCTTTTCAGTGAAGAGTAGCTAGGCACATTTTAGCAAGTTTCACTTGTAAGTGGGGTTGGAAATGCTTTTCAGGCTCAGTACTGGGCTCAAAAGATGCAGCCCTGATGTCTCGCTTGATAGCAGGTGGTTAAGTAGAAATTCGCTGCTCGGCTGACCCAGCAGGAGCAAACATATGCCAAAAATGTATGCAGAAACAAGCTTTTCAGTGAAGAGCAGCTAGGCACATTTTAACAAGTTTCACTTGTAAGTGGGGTTGGAAATGCTTTTCAGGCTCAGTACTGGCCTCAAAAGATGCAGCCCTGATGTCTCTCATGATAGCAGGTGGTTAAGTAGAAATTTGCTGCTCGGCTGACCCAGCAGGAGCAAACCTATGCCAAAAATGTATGCAGAATCAGCTTTTCAGTGAAGAGCAGAGAGCCACATTTTAGCAAGTTTCACTTGTAAGTGGGGTTGGAAACGCTTTTCAGGCTTAGTAATGGGCTCAAAAGATGCAGCTCTGATGTCTCTCATGATAGCAGGTGGTTAAGTAGAAATTTGCTGCTCGGCTGGCCCAGCAGGAGCAAACATATGCTAAATATGTATGCAGAACCAAGCTTTTCAGTGAAGAGCAGCCAGGCACATTTTAGCAAGTTTAACTTGTAAGTGGGGTTGGAAACGCTTTTCAGGCTCAGTACTGGGCTCGAAAGATGCAGCCCTGATGTCTCTCATGATAGCAGGTGGCTAAGTAGAAATTTGCTGCTCGGCTGACCCACCAGGAGCAAACGTATGCTAAAAATGTATGCAGAACCAAGCTTTTCAGTGAAGAGCAGCCAGGCACATTTTAGCAAGTTTCACTTGTAAGTGGGGTTGGAAACGCTTTTCAGGCTTAGTACTGGGCTCAAAAGATGCAGCCCTGATGTCTCTCATGATAGCAGGTGGTTAAGTTGAAATTTTCTGCTCGGCTGACCCAGCAGGAGCAAACGTATGCTAAAAATGTGTGCAAAACCAAGCTATTCAGTGAAGAGCAGCTTTAGCAAGTTCCACTTGTAAGTGGGGTTGGAAATTCTTTTCAGGCTCAGTACTGGGCTCAAAAGATGCAGCCCTGATCTCTCTCATGATAGCAGGTGGTTAAGTAGAAATTTGCTGCTCGGCTGACCCAGCAGGAGCAAACGTATGCCAAAAATGTATGCAGAAACAAGCTTTTCAGTGAAGAGTAGCTAGGCACATTTTAGCAAGTTTCACTTGTAAGTGGGGTTGGAAATGCTTTTCAGGCTCAGTACTGGGCTCAAAAGATGCAGCCCTGATGTCTCGCTTGATAGCAGGTGGTTAAGTAGAAATTCGCTGCTCGGCTGACCCAGCAGGAGCAAACATATGCCAAAAATGTATGCAGAAACAAGCTTTTCAGTGAAGAGCAGCTAGGCACATTTTAACAAGTTTCACTTGTAAGTGGGGTTGGAAATGCTTTTCAGGCTCAGTACTGGCCTCAAAAGATGCAGCCCTGATGTCTCTCATGATAGCAGGTGGTTAAGTAGAAATTTGCTGCTCGGCTGACCCAGCAGGAGCAAACCTATGCCAAAAATTTATGCAGAACCAAGCTTTTCAGTGAAGAGCAGCCAGGCACATTTTAGCAAGTTTAACTTGTAAGTGGGGTTGGAAACGCTTTTCAGGCTCAGTACTGGGCTCGAAAGATGCAGCCCTGATGTCTCTCATGATAGCAGGTGGTTAAGTAGAAATTTGCTGCTCGGCTGACCCAGCAGGAGCAAACGTATGCTAAAAATGTATGCAGAACCAAGCTTTTCAGTGAAGAGCAGCCAGGCACATTTTAGCACGTTTCACTTGTAAGTGGGGTTGGAAACGCTTTTCAGGCTCAGTACTGGGCTCAAAAGATGCAGCCCTGATCTCTCTCATGATAGCAGGTGGCTAAGTAGAAATTTGCTGCTCGGCTGACCCACCAGGAGCAAACGTATGCTAAAAATGTATGCAGAACCAAGCTTTTCAGTGAAGAGCAGCCAGGCACATTTTAGCAAGTTTCACTTGTAAGTGGGGTTGGAAACGCTTTTCAGGCTCAGTACTGGGCTCAAAAGATACAGCCCTGATGTCTCTCATGATAGCAGGTGGTTAAGTAGAAATTTGCTGCTCGGCTGACCCAGCAGGAGCAAACGTATGCTAAAAATGTGTGCAGAACCAAGCTTTTGAGTGAAGAGCAGCTTTAGCAAGTTTCACTTGTAAGTGGGGTTGGAAAAGCTTTTCAGGCTCAGTACTGGGCTCAAAAGATGCAGCCCTGATCTCTCTCCTGATAGCAGGTGGTTAAGTAGAAATTTGCTGCTCGGCTGACCCAGCAGGAGCAAACGTATGCCAAAAATGTATGCAGAAACAAGCTTTTCAGTGAAGAGCAGCTAGGCACATTTTAGCAAGTTTCACTTGTAAGTGGGGTTGGAAATGCTTTTCAGGCTTAGTACTGGGCTCAAAAGATGCAGCCCTGATGTCTCTCATGATAGCAGGTGGTTAAGTAGAAATTCGCTGCTCGGCTGACCCAGCAGGAGCAAACGTATGCTAAAAATGTATGCAGAACCAAGCTTTTCAGTGAAGAGCAGCCAGGCACATTTGAGCAAGTTTCACTTGTAAGTGGGGTTGGAAACGCTTTTCTGGCTCAGTACTGGGCTCAAAAGATGCAGCCCTGAGTCTCTCATGATAGCAGGTGGTTAGGTAGAAATTCGCTGCTCGGCTGACCCAGCAGGAGCAAACGTATGCCAAAAATGTATGCAGAAACAAGCTTTTCAGTGAAGAGCAGCTAGGCACATTTTAGCAAGTTTCACTTGTAAGTGGGGTTGGAAATGCTTTTCAGGCTCAGTACTGGGCTCAAAAGATGCAGCCCTGATCTCTCTCATGATAGCAGGTGGTTAAGTAGAAATTTGCTGCTCGACTGACCCAGCAGGAGCAAACGTATGCTAAAAATGTATGCAGAACCAAGCTTTTCAGTGAAGAGCAGCCAGGCACATTTGAGCAAGTTTCACTTGTAAGTGGGGTTGGAAACGCTTTTCAGGCTCAGTACTGGGCTCAAAAGATGCAGCCCCGATCTCTCTCATGATAGCAGGTGGTTAAGTAGAAATTCGCTGCTCGGCTGACCCAGCAGGAGCAAACGTATGCCAAAAATGTATGCAGAACCTAGCTTTTCAGTGAAGAGCAGCCAGGCACATTTTAGCAAGTTTCACTTGTAAGTGGGGTTGGAAACGCTTTTCAGGCTCAGTACTGGGCTCAAAAGATGCAGCCCTGATGTTTCTCATGATAGCAGGTGGTTAAGTAGAAATTCGCTGCTCGGCTGACCCAGCAGGAGCAAACGTATGCCAAAAATGTATGCAGAAACAAGCTTTTCAGTGAAGAGCAGCTAGGCACATTTTAGCAAGTTTTACTTGTAAGTGGGGTTGGAAATGCTTTTCAGGCTCAGTACTGGCCTCAAAAGATGCAGCCCTGATGTCTCTCATGATAGCAGGTGGTTAAGTAGAAATTTGCTGCTCGACTGACCCAGCAGGAGCAAACCTATGCCAAAAATGTACGCAGAATCAGCTTTTCAGTGAAGAGTAGAGAGGCACATTTTAGCAAGTTTCACTTGTAAGTGGGGTTGGAAACGCTTTTCAGGCTTAGTACTGGGCTCAAAAGATGCAGCTCTGATGTCTCTCATGATAGCAGGTGGTTAAGTAGAAATTCGCTGCTCGGCTGACCCAGCAGGAGCAAACGTATGCTAAAAATGTATGCAGAACCAAGCTTTTCAGTGAAGAGCAGCCAGGCACATTTTAGCAGGTTTCACTTGTAAGTGGGGTTGGAAATGCTTTTCAGGCTCAGTACTGGGCTCAATAGATGCAGCCCTGATGTCTCTCATGATAGCAGGTGGTTAAGTAGAAATTTGCTGCTAGGCAGACCCAGCAGGAGCAAACGTATGCTAAAAATGTGTGCAGAACCAAGCTTTTCAGTGAAGAGCAGCCAGGCACATTTTAGCACGTTTCACTTGTAAGTGGGGTTGGAATTGCTTTTCAGGCTCAGTACTGGGCTCAAAAGATGCAGCCCTGATGTCTCTCATGATAGCAGGTGGCTAAGTAGAAATTTGCTGCTCGGCTGACCCACCAGGAGCAAACGTATGCTAAAAATGTATGCAGAACCAAGCTTTTCAGTGAAGAGCAGCCAGGCACATTTTAGCAAGTTTCACTTGTAAGTGGGGTTGGAAACGCTTTTCAGGCTCAGTACTGGGCTCAAAAGATGCAGCCCTGATGTCTCTCATGATAGCAGGTGGTTAAGTAGAAATTTTCTGCTCGGCTGACCCAGCAGGAGCAAACGTATGCTAAAAATGTGTGCAAAACCAAGCTATTCAGTGAAGAGCAGCTTTAGCAAGTTCCACTTGTAAGTGGGGTTGGAAATTCTTTTCAGGCTCAGTACTGGGCTCAAAAGATGCAGCCCTGATCTCTCTCATGATAGCAGGTGGTTAAGTAGAAATTTGCTGCTCGGCTGACCCAGCAGGAGCAAACGTATGCTAAAAATGTATGCAGAACCAAGCTTTTCAGTGAAGAGCAGCCAGGCACATTTTAGCAAGTTTCACTTGTAAGTGGGGTTGGAAACGCTTTTCAGGCTCAGTACTGGGCTCAAAAGATGCAGACCTGATGTCTCTCATGATAGCAGGTGGTTAAGTAGAAATTCGCTGCTCGGCTGACCCAGCAGGAGCAAACGTATGCCAAAAATGTATGCAGAAACAAGCTTTTCAGTGTAGAGCAGCTAGGCACATTTTAGCAAGTTTCACTTGTAAGTGGGGTTGGAAATGCTTTTCAGGCTCAGTACTGGGCTCAAAAGATGCAGCCCTGATGTCTCGCTTGATAGCAGGTGGTTAAGTAGAAATTCGCTGCTCGGCTGACCCAGCAGGAGCAAACATATGCCAAAAATGTATGCAGAAACAAGCTTTTCAGTGAAGAGCAGCTAGGCACATTTTAGCAAGTTTCACTTGTAAGTGGGGTTGGAAATGCTTTTCAGGCTCAGTACTGGCCTCAAAAGATGCAGCCCTGATGTCTCTCATGATAGCAGGTGGTTAAGTAGAAATTTGCTGCTCCGCTGACCCAGCAGGAGCAAACCTATGCCAAAAATGTATGCAGAATCAGCTTTTCAGTGAAGAGCAGAGAGGCACATTTTAGCAAGTTTCACTTGTAAGTGGGGTGGGAAACGCTTTCAGGCTCAGTACTGGGCTCAAAAGATGCAGCCCTGATGTCTCTCATGATAGCAGGTGGTTAAGTAGAAATTTGCTGCTCGGCTGACCCAGCAGGAGCAAACGTATGCTAAAAATGTATGCAGAACTAAGCATTTCAGTGAAGAGCAGCTAGGCATATTTTAGCAAGTTTCACTTGTTGGTGGGGTTGGAAACGCTTTTCAGGCTCAGTACTGGGCTCAAAAGATGCAGCCCTGATGGCTCTCATGATAGCAGGTGGTTAAGTAGAAATGTGCTGCTCGGCTGACCCAGCAGGAGCAAACGTATGCTAAAAATGTATGCAGAACCAAGCTTTTCAGTGAAGAGCAGCCAGGCACATTTTAGCACGTTTCACTTGTAAGTGGGGTTGGAAACGCTTTTCAGGCTCAGTACTGGGCTCAAAAGATGCAGCCCTGATCTCTCTCATGATAGCAGGTGGCTAAGTAGAAATTTGCTGCTCGGCTGACCCACCAGGAGCAAACGTATGCTAAAAATGTATGCAGAATCAAGCTTTTCAGTGAAGAGCAGCCAGGCACATTTTAGCAAGTTTCACTTGTAAGTGGGGTTGGAAACGCTTTTCAGGCTCAGTACTGGGCTCAAAAGATGCAGCCCTGATGTCTCTCATGATAGCAGGTGGTTAAGTAGAAATTTGCTGCTCGGCTGACCCAGCAGGAGCAAACGTATGCTAAAAATGTGTGCAGAACCAAGCTTTTGAGTGTAGAGCAGCTTAGCAAGTTTCACTTGTAAGTGGGGTTGGAAATGCTTTTCAGGCTCAGTACTGGGCTCAAAAGATGCAGCCCTGATCTCTCTCATGATAGCAGGTGGTTAAGTAGAAATTTGCTGCTCGGCTGACCCATCAGGAGCAAACGTATGCCAAAATGTATGCAGAAACAAGCTTTTCAGTGAAGAGCAGCTAGGCACATTTTAGCAAGTTTCACTTGTAAGTGGGGTTGGAAATGCTTTTCAGGCTTAGTACTGGGCTCAAAAGATGCAGCCCTGATGTCTCTCATGATAGCAGGTGGTTAAGTAGAAATTCGCTGCTCGGCTGACCCAGCAGGAGCAAACGTATGCCAAAAATGTATGCAGAAACAAGCTTTTCAGTGAAGAGCAGCTAGGCACATTTTAGCAAGTTTCACTTGTAAGTGGGGTTGGAAACGCTTTTCAGGCTCAGTACTGGGCTCAAAAGATGCAGCCCTGATGTCTCTCATGATAGCAGGTGGTTAAGTAGAAATTTGCTGCTCGGCTGACCCAGCAGGAGCAAACGTATGCCAAAAATGTATGCAGAAACAAGCTTTTCAGTGAAGAGCAGCTAGGCACATTTTAGCAAGTTTCACTTGTAAGTGGGGTTGGAAATGCTTTTCAGGCTCAGTACTGGGCTCAAAAGATGCAGCCCTGATGTCTCTCATGATAGCAGGTGGTTAAGTAGAAATTCGCTGCTCGGCTGACCCAGCAGGAGCAAACCTATGCCAAAAATGTATGCAGAAACAAGCTTTTCAGTGAAGAGCAGCTAGGCACATTTTAGCAAGTTTCACTTGTAAGTGGGGTTGGAAATGCTTTTCAGGCTCAGTACTGGCCTCAAAAGATGCAGCCCTGATGTCTCTCATGATAGCAGGTGGTTAAGTAGAAATTTGCTGCTCGGCTGACCCAGCAGGAGCAAACGTATGCTAAAAATGTGTGCAAAACCAAGCTATTCAGTGAAGAGCAGCTTTAGCAAGTTCCACTTGTAAGTGGGGTTGGAAATTCTTTTCAGGCTCAGTACTGGGCTCGAAAGATGCAGCCCTGATGTCTCTCATGATAGCACGTGGTTAAGTAGAAATTTGCTGCTCGGCTGACCCAGCAGGAGCAAACGTATGCTAAAAATGTATGCAGAACCAAGCATTTCAGTGAAGAGCAGCTAGGCATATTTTAGCAAGTTTCACTTGTTGGTGGGGTTGGAAACGCTTTTCAGGCTCAGTACTGGGCTCAAAAGATGCAGCCCTGATGGCTCTCATGATAGCAGGTGGTTAAGTAGAAATGTGCTGCTCGGCTGACCCAGTAGGAGCAAACGTATGCTAAAAATGTATGCAGAACCAAGCTTTTCAGTGAAGAGCAGCCAGGCACATTTTAGCACGTTTCACTTGTAAGTGGGGTTGGAAACGCTTTTCAGGCTCAGTACTGGGCTCAAAAGATGCAGCCCTGATCTCTCTCATGATAGCAGGTGGCTAAGTAGAAATTTGCTGCTCGGCTGACCCAGCAGGAGCAAACGTATGCTAAAAATGTATGCAGAATCAAGCTTTTCAGTGAAGAGCAGCCAGGCACATTTTAGCAAGTTTCACTTGTAAGTGGGGTTGGAAACGCTTTTCAGGCTCAGTACTGGGCTCAAAAGATGCAGCCCTGATCTCTCTCATGATAGCAGGTGGTTAAGTAGAAATTTGCTGCTCGGCTGACCCAGCAGGAGCAAACGTATGCTAAAAATGTATGCAGAACCAAGCATTTCAGTGAAGAGCAGCTAGGCATATTTTAGCAAGTTTCACTTGTTGGTGGGGTTGGAAACGCTTTTCAGGCTCAGTACTGGGCTCAAAAGATGCAGCCCTGAGTCTCTCATGATAGCAGGTGGTTAGGTAGAAATTCGCTGCTCGGCTGACCCAGCAGGAGCAAACGTATACCAAAAATGTATGCAGAAACAAGCTTTTCAGTGAAGAGCAGCTAGGCACATTTTAGCAAGTTTCACTTGTAAGTGGGGTTGGAAATGCTTTTCAGGCTCAGTACTGGGCTCAAAAGATGCAGCCCTGATCTCTCTCATGATAGCAGGTGGTTAAGTAGAAATTTGCTGCTCGGCTGACCCAGCAGAAGCAAACGTATGCTAAAAATGTATGCAGAACCAAGCTTTTCAGTGAAGAGCAGCCAGGCACATTTGAGCAAGTTTCACTTGTAAGTGGGGTTGGAAACGCTTTTCAGGCTCAGTACTGGGCTCAAAAGATGCAGCCCTGAGTCTCTCATGATAGCAGGTGGTTAAGTAGAAATTCGCTGCTCGGCTGACCCAGCAGGAGCAAACCTATGCCAAAAATGTATGCAGAAACAAGCTTTTCAGTGAAGAGCAGCTAGGCACATTTTAGCAAGTTTCACTTGTAAGTGGGGTTGGAAACGCTTTTCAGGCTCAGTACTGGGCTCAAAAGATGCAGCCCTGATGTCTCTCATGATAGCAGGTGGTTAAGTAGAAATTCGCTGCTCTGCTGACCCAGCAGGAGCAAACGTATGCCAAAAATGTATGCAGAAACAAGCTTTTCAGTGAAGAGCAGCTAGGCACATTTTAGCAAGTTTCACTTGTAAGTGGGGTTGGAAATGCTTTTCAGGCTCAGTACTGGGCTCAAAAGATGCAGCCCTGATGTCTCTCATGATAGCAGGTGGTTAAGTAGAATTCGCTGCTCGGCTGACCCAGCAGGAGCAAACGTATGCTAAAAATGTATGCAGAACCAAGCTTTTCAGTGAAGAGCAGCCAGGCACATTTTAGCAAGTTTCACTTGTAAGTGGGGTTGGAAACGCTTTTCAGGCTTAGTACTGGGCTCAAAAGATGCAGCCCTGATGTCTCTCATGATAGCAGGTGGTTAAGTAGAAATTTTCTGCTCGGCTGACCCAGCAGGAGCAAACGTATGCTAAAAATGTGTGCAAAACCAAGCTATTCAGTGAAGAGCAGCTTTAGCAAGTTCCACTTGTAAGTGGGGTTGGAAATTCTTTTCAGGCTCAGTACTGGGCTCAAAAGATGCAGCCCTGATCTCTCTCATGATAGCAGGTGGTTAAGTAGAAATTTGCTGCTCGGCTGACCCAGCAGGAGCAAATGTATGCTAAAAATGTATGCAGAACCAAGCTTTTCAGTGAAGAGCAGCCAGGCACATTTTAGCAAGTTTCACTTGTAAGTGGAGTTGGAAACGCTTTTCAGGCTCAGTACTGGGCTCAAAAGATGCAGACCTGATGTCTCTCATGATAGCAGGTGGTTAAGTAGAAATTCGCTGCTCGGCTGACCCAGCAGGAGCAAACGTATGCCAAAAATGTATGCAGAAACAAGCTTTTCAGTGAAGAGTAGCTAGGCACATTTTAGCAAGTTTCACTTGTAAGTGGGGTTGGAAATGCTTTTCAGGCTCAGTACTGGGCTCAAAAGATGCAGCCCTGATGTCTCGCTTGATAGCAGGTGGTTAAGTAGAAATTCGCTGCTCGGCTGACCCAGCAGGAGCAAACATATGCCAAAAATGTATGCAGAAACAAGCTTTTCAGTGAAGAGCAGCTAGGCACATTTTAACAAGTTTCACTTGTAAGTGGGGTTGGAAATGCTTTTCAGGCTCAGTACTGGCCTCAAAAGATGCAGCCCTGATGTCTCTCATGATAGCAGGTGGTTAAGTAGAAATTTGCTGCTCGGCTGACCCAGCAGGAGCAAACCTATGCCAAAAATGTATGCAGAATCAGCTTTTCAGTGAAGAGCAGAGAGGCACATTTTAGCAAGTTTCACTTGTAAGTGGGGTTGGAAACGCTTTTCAGGCTTAGTAATGGGCTCAAAAGATGCAGCTCTGATGTCTCTCATGATAGCAGGTGGTTAAGTAGAAATTTGCTGCTCGGCTGGCCCAGCAGGAGCAAACATATGCTAAATATGTATGCAGAACCAAGCTTTTCAGTGAAGAGCAGAGAGGCACATTTTAGCAAGTTTCACTTGTAAGTGGGGTGGGAAACGCTTTCAGGCTCAGTACTGGGCTCAAAAGATGCAGCCCTGATGTCTCTCATGATAGCAGGAGGTTAAGTAGAAATTTGGTGCTCGGCTGACCCAGCAGGAGCAAACGTATGCTAAAAATTTATGCAGAACCAAGCTTTGCAGTGAAGAGCAGCCAGGCACATTTTAGAAAGTTTAACTTGTAAGTGGGGTTGGAAACGCTTTTCAGGCTCAGTACTGGGCTCGAAAGATGCAGCCCTGATGTCTCTCATGATAGCAGGTGGTTAAGTAGAAATTTGCTGCTCGGCTGACCCAGCAGGAGCAAACGTATGCTAAAAATGTATGCAGAACCAAGCTTTTCAGTGAAGAGCAGCCAGGCACATTTTAGCACGTTTCACTTGTAAGTGGGGTTGGAAACGCTTTTCAGGCTCAGTACTGGGCTCAAAAGATGCAGCCCTGATCTCTCTCATGATAGCAGGTGGCTAAGTAGAAATTTGCTGCTCGGCTGACCCACCAGGAGCAAACGTATGCTAAAAATGTATGCAGAACCAAGCTTTTCAGTGAAGAGCAGCCAGGCACATTTTAGCAAGTTTCACTTGTAAGTGGGGTTGGAAACGCTTTTCAGGCTCAGTACTGGGCTCAAAAGATACAGCCCTGATGTCTCTCATGATAGCAGGTGGTTAAGTAGAAATTTGCTGCTCGGCTGACCCAGCAGGAGCAAACGTATGCTAAAAATGTGTGCAGAACCAAGCTTTTGAGTGAAGAGCAGCTTTAGCAAGTTTCACTTGTAAGTGGGGTTGGAAATGCTTTTCAGGCTCAGTACTGGGCTCAAAAGATGCAGCCCTGATCT
This sequence comes from Lissotriton helveticus, assembly GCF_964261635.1. NCBI lineage: Eukaryota > Metazoa > Chordata > Amphibia > Caudata > Salamandridae > Lissotriton > Lissotriton helveticus. Next base: position 743,301,226 of record NC_136065.1, on the reverse strand, counting down.
CTCTCATGATAGCAGGTGGTTAAGTAGAAATTTGCTGCTCGGCTGACCCAGCAGGAGCAAACGTATGCCAAAAATGTATGCAGAAACAAGCTTTTCAGTGAAGAGTAGCTAGGCACATTTTAGCAAGTTTCACTTGTAAGTGGGGTTGGAAATGCTTTTCAGGCTCAGTACTGGGCTCAAAAGATGCAGCCCTGATGTCTCGCTTGATAGCAGGTGGTTAAGTAGAAATTCGCTGCTCGGCTGACCCAGCAGGAGCAAACGTATGCCAAAAATGTATGCAGAAACAAGCTTTTCAGTGAAGAGCAGCTAGGCACATTTTAACAAGTTTCACTTGTAAGTGGGGTTGGAAATGCTTTTCAGGCTCAGTACTGGCCTCAAAAGATGCAGCCCTGATGTCTCTCATGATAGCAGGTGGTTAAGTAGAAATTTGCTGCTCGGCTGACCCAGCAGGAGCAAACCTATGCCAAAAATGTATGCAGAATCAGCTTTTCAGTGAAGAGCAGAGAGGCACATTTTAGCAAGTTTCACTTGTAAGTGTGGTTGGAAACGCTTTTCAGGCTTAGTAATGGGCTCAAAAGATGCAGCTCTGATGTCTCTCATGATAGCAGGTGGTTAAGTAGAAATTTGCTGCTCGGCTGGCCCAGCAGGAGCAAACATATGCTAAATATGTATGCAGAACCAAGCTTTTCAGTGAAGAGCAGAGAGGCACATTTTAGCAAGTTTCACTTGTAAGTGGGGTGGGAAACGCTTTCAGGCTCAGTACTGGGCTCAAAAGATGCAGCCCTGATGTCTCTCATGATAGCAGGTGGTTAAGTAGAAATTTGGTGCTCGGCTGACCCAGCAGGAGCAAACGTATGCTAAAAATGTATGCAGAACCAAGCTTTGCAGTGAAGAGCAGCCAGGCACATTTTAGAAAGTTTAACTTGTAAGTGGGGTTGGAAACGCTTTTCAGGCTCAGTACTGGGCTCGAAAGATGCAGCCCTGATGTCTCTCATGATAGCAGGTGGTTAAGTAGAAATTTGCTGCTCGGCTGACCCAGCAGGAGCAAACGTATGCTAAAAATGTATGCAGAACCAAGCTTTTCAGTGAAGAGCAGCCAGGCACATTTTAGCACGTTTCACTTGTAAGTGGGGTTGGAAACGCTTTTCAGGCTCAGTACTGGGCTCAAAAGATGCAGCCCTGATCTCTCTCATGATAGCAGGTGGCTAAGTAGAAATTTGCTGCTCGGCTGACCCACCAGGAGCAAACGTATGCTAAAAATGTATGCAGAACCAAGCTTTTCAGTGAAGAGCAGCCAGGCACATTTTAGCAAGTTTCACTTGTAAGTGGGGTTGGAAACGCTTTTCAGGCTCAGTACTGGGCTCAAAAGATACAGCCCTGATGTCTCTCATGATAGCAGGTGGTTAAGTAGAAATTTGCTGCTCGGCTGACCCAGCAGGAGCAAACGTATGCTAAAAATGTGTGCAGAACCAAGCTTTTGAGTGAAGAGCAGCTTTAGCAAGTTTCACTTGTAAGTGGGGTTGGAAATGCTTTTCAGGCTCAGTACTGGGCTCAAAAGATGCAGCCCTGATCTCTCTCATGATAGCAGGTGGTTAAGTAGAAATTTGCTGCTCGGCTGACCCAGCAGGAGCAAACGTATGCCAAAAATGTATGCAGAAACAAGCTTTTCAGTGAAGAGCAGCTAGGCACATTTTAGCAAGTTTCACTTGTAAGTGGGGTTGGAAATGCTTTTCAGGCTTAGTACTGGGCTCAAAAGATGCAGCCCTGATGTCTCTCATGATAGCAGGTGGTTAAGTAGAAATTCGCTGCTCGGCTGACCCAGCAGGAGCAAACGTATGCTAAAAATGTATGCAGAACCAAGCTTTTCAGTGAAGAGCAGCCAGGCACATTTGAGCAAGTTTCACTTGTAAGTGGGGTTGGAAACGCTTTTCTGGCTCAGTACTGGGCTCAAAAGATGCAGCCCTGAGTCTCTCATGATAGCAGGTGGTTAGGTAGAAATTCGCTGCTCGGCTGACCCAGCAGGAGCAAACGTATGCCAAAAATGTATGCAGAAACAAGCTTTTCAGTGAAGAGCAGCTAGGCACATTTTAGCAAGTTTCACTTGTAAGTGGGGTTGGAAATGCTTTTCAGGCTCAGTACTGGGCTCAAAAGATGCAGCCCTGATCTCTCTCATGATAGCAGGTGGTTAAGTAGAAATTTGCTGCTCGACTGACCCAGCAGGAGCAAACGTATGCTAAAAATGTATGCAGAACCAAGCTTTTCAGTGAAGAGCAGCCAGGCACATTTGAGCAAGTTTCACTTGTAAGTGGGGTTGGAAACGCTTTTCAGGCTCAGTACTGGGCTCAAAAGATGCAGCCCCGATCTCTCTCATGATAGCAGGTGGTTAAGTAGAAATTCGCTGCTCGGCTGACCCAGCAGGAGCAAACGTATGCCAAAAATGTATGCAGAACCTAGCTTTTCAGTGAAGAGCAGCCAGGCACATTTTAGCAAGTTTCACTTGTAAGTGGGGTTGGAAACGCTTTTCAGGCTCAGTACTGGGCTCAAAAGATGCAGCCCTGATGTTTCTCATGATAGCAGGTGGTTAAGTAGAAATTCGCTGCTCGGCTGACCCAGCAGGAGCAAACGTATGCCAAAAATGTATTCAGAAACAAGCTTTTCAGTGAAGAGCAGCTAGGCACATTTTAGCAAGTTTTACTTGTAAGTGGGGTTGGAAATGCTTTTCAGGCTCAGTACTGGCCTCAAAAGATGCAGCCCTGGTGTCTCTCATGATAGCAGGTGGTTAAGTAGAAATTTGCTGCTCGACTGACCCAGCAGGAGCAAACCTATGCCAAAAATGTACGCAGAATCAGCTTTTCAGTGAAGAGTAGAGAGGCACATTTTAGCAAGTTTCACTTGTAAGTGGGGTTGGAAACGCTTTTCAGGCTTAGTACTGGGCTCAAAAGATGCAGCTCTGATGTCTCTCATGATAGCAGGTGGTTAAGTAGAAATTCGCTGCTCGGCTGACCCAGCAGGAGCAAACGTATGCTAAAAATGTATGCAGAACCAAGCTTTTCAGTGAAGAGCAGCCAGGCACATTTTAGCAGGTTTCACTTGTAAGTGGGGTTGGAAATGCTTTTCAGGCTCAGTACTGGGCTCAATAGATGCAGCCCTGATGTCTCTCATGATAGCAGGTGGTTAAGTAGAAATTTGCTGCTAGGCAGACCCAGCAGGAGCAAACGTATGCTAAAAATGTGTGCAGAACCAAGCTTTTCAGTGAAGAGCAGCCAGGCACATTTTAGCACGTTTCACTTGTAAGTGGGGTTGGAATTGCTTTTCAGGCTCAGTACTGGGCTCAAAAGATGCAGCCCTGATGTCTCTCATGATAGCAGGTGGCTAAGTAGAAATTTGCTGCTCGGCTGACCCACCAGGAGCAAACGTATGCTAAAAATGTATGCAGAACCAAGCTTTTCAGTGAAGAGCAGCCAGGCACATTTTAGCAAGTTTCACTTGTAAGTGGGGTTGGAAACGCTTTTCAGGCTCAGTACTGGGCTCAAAAGATGCAGACCTGATGTCTCTCATGATAGCAGGTGGTTAAGTAGAAATTCGCTGCTCGGCTGACCCAGCAGGAGCAAACGTATGCCAAAAATGTATGCAGAAACAAGCTTTTCAGTGAAGAGCAGCTAGGCACATTTTAGCAAGTTTCACTTGTAAGTGGGGTTGGAAATGCTTTTCAGGCTCAGTACTGGGCTCAAAAGATGCAGCCCTGATGTCTCGCTTGATAGCAGGTGGTTAAGTAGAAATTCGCTGCTCGGCTGACCCAGCAGGAGCAAACATATGCCAAAAATGTATGCAGAAACAAGCTTTTCAGTGAAGAGCAGCTAGGCACATTTTAGCAAGTTTCACTTGTAAGTGGGGTTGGAAATGCTTTTCAGGCTCAGTACTGGCCTCAAAAGATGCAGCCCTGATGTCTCTCATGATAGCAGGTGGTTAAGTAGAAATTTGCTGCTCGGCTGACCCAGCAGGAGCAAACGTATGCTAAAAATGTATGCAGAACCAAGCATTTCAGTGAAGAGCAGCTAGGCATATTTTAGCAAGTTTCACTTGTTGGTGGGGTTGGAAACGCTTTTCAGGCTCAGTACTGGGCTCAAAAGATGCAGCCCTGATCTCTCTCATGATAGCAGGTGGCTAAGTAGAAATTTGCTGCTCGGCTGACCCAGCAGGAGCAAACGTATGCTAAAAATGTATGCAGAATCAAGCTTTTCAGTGAAGAGCAGCCAGGCACATTTTAGCAAGTTTCACTTGTAAGTGGGGTTGGAAACGCTTTTCAGGCTCAGTACTGGGCTCAAAAGATGCAGCCCTGATCTCTCTCATGATAGCAGGTGGTTAAGTAGAAATTTGCTGCTCGGCTGACCCAGCAGGAGCAAACGTATGCTAAAAATGTATGCAGAACCAAGCATTTCAGTGAAGAGCAGCTAGGCATATTTTAGCAAGTTTCACTTGTTGGTGGGGTTGGAAACGCTTTTCAGGCTCAGTACTGGGCTCAAAAGATGCAGCCCTGAGTCTCTCATGATAGCAGGTGGTTAGGTAGAAATTCGCTGCTCGGCTGACCCAGCAGGAGCAAACGTATGCCAAAAATGTATGCAGAAACAAGCTTTTCAGTGAAGAGCAGCTAGGCACATTTTAGCAAGTTTCACTTGTAAGTGGGGTTGGAAATGCTTTTCAGGCTCAGTACTGGGCTCAAAAGATGCAGCCCTGATCTCTCTCATGATAGCAGGTGGTTAAGTAGAAATTTGCTGCTCGGCTGACCCAGCAGAAGCAAACGTATGCTAAAAATGTATGCAGAACCAAGCTTTTCAGTGAAGAGCAGCCAGGCACATTTGAGCAAGTTTCACTTGTAAGTGGGGTTGGAAACGCTTTTCAGGCTCAGTACTGGGCTCAAAAGATGCAGCCCTGAGTCTCTCATGATAGCAGGTGGTTAAGTAGAAATTCGCTGCTCGGCTGACCCAGCAGGAGCAAACCTATGCCAAAAATGTATGCAGAAACAAGCTTTTCAGTGAAGAGCAGCTAGGCACATTTTAGCAAGTTTCACTTGTAAGTGGGGTTGGAAACGCTTTTCAGGCTCAGTACTGGGCTCAAAAGATGCAGCCCTGATGTCTCTCATGATAGCAGGTGGTTAAGTAGAAATTCGCTGCTCGGCTAACCCAGCAGGAGCAAACGTATGCCAAAAATGTATGCAGAACCAAGCTTTTCAGTGAAGAGCAGCCAGGCACATTTTAGCAGGTTTCACTTGTAAGTGGGGTTGGAAACGCTTTTCAGGCTCAGTACTGATCTCAAAAGATGCAGCCCCGATCTCTCTCATGATAGCAGGTGGTTAAGTAGAAATTCGCTGCTCTGCTGACCCAGCAGGAGCAAACGTATGCCAAAAATGTATGCAGAAACAAGCTTTTCAGTGAAGAGCAGCTAGGCACATTTTAGCAAGTTTCACTTGTAAGTGGGGTTGGAAATGCTTTTCAGGCTCAGTACTGGGCTCAAAAGATGCAGCCCTGATGTCTCTCATGATAGCAGGTGGTTAAGTAGAATTCGCTGCTCGGCTGACCCAGCAGGAGCAAACGTATGCTAAAAATGTATGCAGAACCAAGCTTTTCAGTGAAGAGCAGCCAGGCACATTTTAGCAGGTTTCACTTGTAAGTGGGGTTGGAAATGCTTTTCAGGCTCAGTACTGGGCTCAATAGATGCAGCCCTGATGTCTCTCATGATAGCAGGTGGTTAAGTAGAAATGTGCTGCTAGGCAGACCCAGCAGGAGCAAACGTATGCTAAAAATGTGTGCAGAACCAAGCTTTTCAGTGAAGAGCAGCCAGGCACATTTTAGCACGTTTCACTTGTAAGTGGGGTTGGAATTGCTTTTCAGGCTCAGTACTGGGCTCAAAAGATGCAGCCCTGATGTCTCTCATGATAGCAGGTGGCTAAGTAGAAATTTGCTGCTCGGCTGACCCACCAGGAGCAAACGTATGCTAAAAATGTATGCAGAACCAAGCTTTTCAGTGAAGAGCAGCCAGGCACATTTTAGCAAGTTTCACTTGTAAGTGGGGTTGGAAACGCTTTTCAGGCTTAGTACTGGGCTCAAAAGATGCAGCCCTGATGTCTCTCATGATAGCAGGTGGTTAAGTAGAAATTTTCTGCTCGGCTGACCCAGCAGGAGCAAACGTATGCTAAAAATGTGTGCAAAACCAAGCTATTCAGTGAAGAGCAGCTTTAGCAAGTTCCACTTGTAAGTGGGGTTGGAAATTCTTTTCAGGCTCAGTACTGGGCTCAAAAGATGCAGCCCTGATCTCTCTCATGATAGCAGGTGGTTAAGTAGAAATTTGCTGCTCGGCTGACCCAGCAGGAGCAAATGTATGCTAAAAATGTATGCAGAACCAAGCTTTTCAGTGAAGAGCAGCCAGGCACATTTTAGCAAGTTTCACTTGTAAGTGGAGTTGGAAACGCTTTTCAGGCTCAGTACTGGGCTCAAAAGATGCAGACCTGAAGTCTCTCATGATAGCAGGTGGTTAAGTAGAAATTCGCTGCTCGGCTGACCCAGCAGGAGCAAACGTATGCCAAAAATGTATGCAGAAACAAGCTTTTCAGTGAAGAGTAGCTAGGCACATTTTAGCAAGTTTCACTTGTAAGTGGGGTTGGAAATGCTTTTCAGGCTCAGTACTGGGCTCAAAAGATGCAGCCCTGATGTCTCGCTTGATAGCAGGTGGTTAAGTAGAAATTCGCTGCTCGGCTGACCCAGCAGGAGCAAACATATGCCAAAAATGTATGCAGAAACAAGCTTTTCAGTGAAGAGCAGCTAGGCACATTTTAACAAGTTTCACTTGTAAGTGGGGTTGGAAATGCTTTTCAGGCTCAGTACTGGCCTCAAAAGATGCAGCCCTGATGTCTCTCATGATAGCAGGTGGTTAAGTAGAAATTTGCTGCTCGGCTGACCCAGCAGGAGCAAACCTATGCCAAAAATGTATGCAGAATCAGCTTTTCAGTGAAGAGCAGAGAGGCACATTTTAGCAAGTTTCACTTGTAAGTGGGGTTGGAAACGCTTTTCAGGCTTAGTAATGGGCTCAAAAGATGCAGCTCTGATGTCTCTCATGATAGCAGGTGGTTAAGTAGAAATTTGCTGCTCGGCTGGCCCAGCAGGAGCAAACATATGCTAAATATGTATGCAGAACCAAGCTTTTCAGTGAAGAGCAGAGAGGCACATTTTAGCAAGTTTCACTTGTAAGTGGGGTGGGAAACGCTTTCAGGCTCAGTACTGGGCTCAAAAGATGCAGCCCTGATGTCTCTCATGATAGCAGGTGGTTAAGTAGAAATTTGGTGCTCGGCTGACCCAGCAGGAGCAAACGTATGCTAAAAATGTATGCAGAACCAAGCTTTGCAGTGAAGAGCAGCCAGGCACATTTTAGAAAGTTTAACTTGTAAGTGGGGTTGGAAACGCTTTTCAGGCTCAGTACTGGGCTCGAAAGATGCAGCCCTGATGTCTCTCATGATAGCAGGTGGTTAAGTAGAAATTTGCTGCTCGGCTGACCCAGCAGGAGCAAACGTATGCTAAAAATGTATGCAGAACCAAGCTTTTCAGTGAAGAGCAGCCAGGCACATTTTAGCACGTTTCACTTGTAAGTGGGGTTGGAAACGCTTTTCAGGCTCAGTACTGGGCTCAAAAGATGCAGCCCTGATCTCTCTCATGATAGCAGGTGGCTAAGTAGAAATTTGCTGCTCGGCTGACCCACCAGGAGCAAACGTATGCTAAAAATGTATGCAGAACCAAGCTTTTCAGTGAAGAGCAGCCAGGCACATTTTAGCAAGTTTCACTTGTAAGTGGGGTTGGAAACGCTTTTCAGGCTCAGTACTGGGCTCAAAAGATACAGCCCTGATGTCTCTCATGATAGCAGGTGGTTAAGTAGAAATTTGCTGCTCGGCTGACCCAGCAGGAGCAAACGTATGCTAAAAATGTGTGCAGAACCAAGCTTTTGAGTGAAGAGCAGCTTTAGCAAGTTTCACTTGTAAGTGGGGTTGGAAATGCTTTTCAGGCTCAGTACTGGGCTCAAAAGATGCAGCCCTGATCTCTCTCATGATAGCAGGTGGTTAAGTAGAAATTTGCTGCTCGGCTGACCCAGCAGGAGCAAACGTATGCCAAAAATGTATGCAGAAACAAGCTTTTCAGTGAAGAGCAGCTAGGCACATTTTAGCAAGTTTCACTTGTAAGTGGGGTTGGAAATGCTTTTCAGGCTTAGTACTGGGCTCAAAAGATGCAGACCTGATGTCTCTCATGATAGCAGGTGGTTAAGTAGAAATTCGCTGCTCGGCTGACCCAGCAGGAGCAAACGTATGCCAAAAATGTATGCAGAAACAAGCTTTTCAGTGAAGAGTAGCTAGGCACATTTTAGCAAGTTTCACTTGTAAGTGGGGTTGGAAATGCTTTTCAGGCTCAGTACTGGGCTCAAAAGATGCAGCCCTGATGTCTCGCTTGATAGCAGGTGGTTAAGTAGAAATTCGCTGCTCGGCTGACCCAGCAGGAGCAAACATATGCCAAAAATGTATGCAGAAACAAGCTTTTCAGTGAAGAGCAGCTAGGCACATTTTAACAAGTTTCACTTGTAAGTGGGGTTGGAAATGCTTTTCAGGCTCAGTACTGGCCTCAAAAGATGCAGCCCTGATGTCTCTCATGATAGCAGGTGGTTAAGTAGAAATTTGCTGCTCGGCTGACCCAGCAGGAGCAAACCTATGCCAAAAATGTATGCAGAATCAGCTTTTCAGTGAAGAGCAGAGAGGCACATTTTAGCAAGTTTCACTTGTAAGTGGGGTTGGAAACGCTTTTCAGGCTTAGTAATGGGCTCAAAAGATGCAGCTCTGATGTCTCTCATGATAGCAGGTGGTTAAGTAGAAATTTGCTGCTCGGCTGGCCCAGCAGGAGCAAACATATGCTAAATATGTATGCAGAACCAAGCTTTTCAGTGAAGAGCAGAGAGGCACATTTTAGCAAGTTTCACTTGTAAGTGGGGTGGGAAACGCTTTCAGGCTCAGTACTGGGCTCAAAAGATGCAGCCCTGATGTCTCTCATGATAGCAGGTGGTTAAGTAGAAATTTGGTGCTCGGCTGACCCAGCAGGAGCAAACGTATGCTAAAAATGTATGCAGAACCAAGCTTTGCAGTGAAGAGCAGCCAGGCACATTTTAGAAAGTTTAACTTGTAAGTGGGGTTGGAAACGCTTTTCAGGCTCAGTACTGGGCTCAAAAGATACAGCCCTGATGTCTCTCATGATAGCAGGTGGTTAAGTAGAAATTTGCTGCTCGGCTGACCCAGCAGGAGCAAACGTATGCTAAAAATGTGTGCAGAACCAAGCTTTTGAGTGAAGAGCAGCTTTAGCAAGTTTCACTTGTAAGTGGGGTTGGAAATGCTTTTCAGGCTCAGTACTGGGCTCAAAAGATGCAGCCCTGATCTCTCTCATGATAGCAGGTGGTTAAGTAGAAATTTGCTGCTCGGCTGACCCAGCAGGAGCAAACGTATGCCAAAAATGTATGCAGAAACAAGCTTTTCAGTGAAGAGCAGCTAGGCACATTTTAGCAAGTTTCACTTGTAAGTGGGGTTGGAAATGCTTTTCAGGCTTAGTACTGGGCTCAAAAGATGCAGCCCTGATGTCTCTCATGATAGCAGGTGGTTAAGTAGAAATTCGCTGCTCGGCTGACCCAGCAGGAGCAAACGTATGCTAAAAATGTATGCAGAACCAAGCTTTTCAGTGAAGAGCAGCCAGGCACATTTGAGCAAGTTTCACTTGTAAGTGGGGTTGGAAACGCTTTTCTGGCTCAGTACTGGGCTCAAAAGATGCAGCCCTGAGTCTCTCATGATAGCAGGTGGTTAGGTAGAAATTCGCTGCTCGGCTGACCCAGCAGGAGCAAACGTATGCCAAAAATGTATGCAGAAACAAGCTTTTCAGTGAAGAGCAGCTAGGCACATTTTAGCAAGTTTCACTTGTAAGTGGGGTTGGAAATGCTTTTCAGGCTCAGTACTGGGCTCAAAAGATGCAGCCCTGATCATGATAGCAGGTGGTTAAGTAGAAATTTGCTGCTCGACTGACCCAGCAGGAGCAAACGTATGCTAAAAATGTATGCAGAACCAAGCTTTTCAGTGAAGAGCAGCCAGGCACATTTGAGCAAGTTTCACTTGTAAGTGGGGTTGGAAACGCTTTTCAGGCTCAGTACTGGGCTCAAAAGATGCAGCCCCGATCTCTCTCATGATATCAGGTGGTTAAGTAGAAATTCGCTGCTCGGCTGACCCAGCAGGAGCAAACGTATGCCAAAAATGTATGCAGAACCTAGCTTTTCAGTGAAGAGCAGCCAGGCACATTTTAGCAAGTTTCACTTGTAAGTGGGGTTGGAAACGCTTTTCAGGCTCAGTACTGGGCTCAAAAGATGCAGCCCTGATGTTTCTCATGATAGCAGGTGGTTAAGTAGAAATTCGCTGCTCGGCTGACCCAGCAGGAGCAAACGTATGCCAAAAATGCATGCAGAAACAAGCTTTTCAGTGAAGAGCAGCTAGGCACATTTTAGCAAGTTTTACTTGTAAGTGGGGTTGGAAATGCTTTTCAGGCTCAGTACTGGCCTCAAAAGATGCAGCCCTGATGTCTCTCATGATAGCAGGTGGTTAAGTAGAAATTTGCTGCTCGACTGACCCAGCAGGAGCAAACCTATGCCAAAAATGTACGCAGAATCAGCTTTTCAGTGAAGAGTAGAGAGGCACATTTTAGCAAGTTTCACTTGTAAGTGGGGTTGGAAACGCTTTTCAGGCTTAGCACTGGGCTCAAAAGATGCAGCTCTGATGTCTCTCATGATAGCAGGTGGTTAAGTAGAAATTCGCTGCTCGGCTGACCCAGCAGGAGCAAACGTATGCTAAAAATGTATGCAGAACCAAGCTTTTCAGTGAAGAGCAGCCAGGCACATTTTAGCAGGTTTCACTTGTAAGTGGGGTTGGAAATGCTTTTCAGGCTCAGTACTGGGCTCAATAGATGCAGCCCTGATGTCTCTCATGATAGCAGGTGGTTAAGTAGAAATTTGCTGCTAGGCAGACCCAGCAGGAGCAAACGTATGCTAAAAATGTGTGCAGAACCAAGCTTTTCAGTGAAGAGCAGCCAGGCACATTTTAGCACGTTTCACTTGTAAGTGGGGTTGGAATTGCTTTTCAGGCTCAGTACTGGGCTCAAAAGATGCAGCCCTGATGTCTCTCATGATAGCAGGTGGCTAAGTAGAAATTTGCTGCTCGGCTGACCCACCAGGAGCAAACGTATGCTAAAAATGTATGCAGAACCAAGCTTTTCAGTGAAGAGCAGCCAGGCACATTTTAGCAAGTTTCACTTGTAAGTGGGGTTGGAAACGCTTTTCACGCTAAGTACTGGGCTCAAAAGATGCAGCCCTGATGTCTCTCATGATAGCAGGTGGTTAAGTAGAAATTTTCTGCTCGGCTGACCCAGCAGGAGCAAACGTATGCTAAAAATGTGTGCAAAACCAAGCTATTCAGTGAAGAGCAGCTTTAGCAAGTTCCACTTGTAAGTGGGGTTGGAAATTCTTTTCAGGCTCAGTACTGGGCTCAAAAGATGCAGCCCTGATCTCTCTCATGATAGCAGGTGGTTAAGTAGAAATTTGCTGCTCGGCTGACCCAGCAGGAGCAAACGTATGCTAAAAATGTATGCAGAACCAAGCTTTTCAGTGAAGAGCAGCCAGGCACATTTTAGCAAGTTTCACTTGTAAGTGGGGTTGGAAACGCTTTTCAGGCTCAGTACTGGGCTCAAAAGATGCAGACCTGATGTCTCTCATGATAGCAGGTGGTTAAGTAGAAATTCGCTGCTCGGCTGACCCAGCAGGAGCAAACGTATGCCAAAAATGTATGCAGAAACAAGCTTTTCAGTGAAGAGCAGCTAGGCACATTTTAGCAAGTTTCACTTGTAAGTGGGGTTGGAAATGCTTTTCAGGCTCAGTACTGGGCTCAAAAGATGCAGCCCTGATGTCTCGCTTGATAGCAGGTGGTTAAGTAGAAATTCGCTGCTCGGCTGACCCAGCAGGAGCAAACATATGCCAAAAATGTATGCAGAAACAAGCTTTTCAGTGAAGAGCAGCTAGGCACATTTTAGCAAGTTTCACTTGTAAGTGGGGTTGGAAATGCTTTTCAGGCTCAGTACTGGCCTCAAAAGATGCAGCCCTGATGTCTCTCATGATAGCAGGTGGTTAAGTAGAAATTTGCTGCTCCGCTGACCCAGCAGGAGCAAACCTATGCCAAAAATGTATGCAGAATCAGCTTTTCAGTGAAGAGCAGAGAGGCACATTTTAGCAAGTTTCACTTGTAAGTGGGGTGGGAAACGCTTTCAGGCTCAGTACTGGGCTCAAAAGATGCAGCCCTGATGTCTCTCATGATAGCAGGTGGTTAAGTAGAAATTTGCTGCTCGGCTGACCCAGCAGGAGCAAACGTATGCTAAAAATGTATGCAGAACTAAGCATTTCAGTGAAGAGCAGCTAGGCATATTTTAGCAAGTTTCACTTGTTGGTGGGGTTGGAAACGCTTTTCAGGCTCAGTACTGGGCTCAAAAGATGCAGCCCTGATGGCTCTCATGATAGCAGGTGGTTAAGTAGAAATGTGCTGCTCGGCTGACCCAGCAGGAGCAAACGTATGCTAAAAATGTATGCAGAACCAAGCTTTTCAGTGAAGAGCAGCCAGGCACATTTTAGCAAGTTTCACTTGTAAGTGGGGTGGGAAACGCTTTCAGGCTCAGTACTGGGCTCAAAAGATGCAGCCCTGATGTCTCTCATGATAGCAGGTGGTTAAGTAGAAATTTGGTGCTCGGCTGACCCAGCAGGAGCAAACGTATGCTAAAAATGTATGCAGAACCAAGCTTTTCAGTGAAGAGCAGCCAGGCACATTTTAGCAAGTTTCACTTGTAAGTGGGGTTGGAAACGCTTTTCAGGCCCAGTACTGGGCTCGAAAGATGCAGCCCTGATGTCTCTCATGATAGCAGGTGGTTAAGTAGAAATTTGCTGCTCGGCTGACCCAGCAGGAGCAAACGTATGCTAAAAATGTATGCAGAACCAAGCATTTCAGTGAAGAGCAGCTAGGCATATTTTAGCAAGTTTCACTTGTTGGTGGGGTTGGAAACGCTTTTCAGGCTCAGTACTGGGCTCAAAAGATGCAGCCCTGATGGCTCTCATGATAGCAGGTGGTTAAGTAGAAATGTGCTGCTCGGCTGACCCAGCAGGAGCAAACGTATGCTAAAAATGTATGCAGAACCAAGCTTTTCAGTGAAGAGCAGCCAGGCACATTTTAGCACGTTTCACTTGTAAGTGGGGTTGGAAACGCTTTTCAGGCTCAGTACTGGGCTCAAAAGATGCAGCCCTGATCTCTCTCATGATAGCAGGTGGCTAAGTAGAAATTTGCTGCTCGGCTGACCCACCAGGAGCAAACGTATGCTAAAAATGTATGCAGAATCAAGCTTTTCAGTGAAGAGCAGCCAGGCACATTTTAGCAAGTTTCACTTGTAAGTGGGGTTGGAAACGCTTTTCAGGCTCAGTACTGGGCTCAAAAGATGCAGCCCTGATGTCTCTCATGATAGCAGGTGGTTAAGTAGAAATTTGCTGCTCGGCTGACCCAGCAGGAGCAAACGTATGCTAAAAATGTGTGCAGAACCAAGCTTTTGAGTGAAGAGCAGCTTTAGCAAGTTTCACTTGTAAGTGGGGTTGGAAATGCTTTTCAGGCTCAGTACTGGGCTCAAAAGATGCAGCCCTGATCTCTCTCATGATAGCAGGTGGTTAAGTAGAAATTTGCTGCTCGGCTGACCCAGCAGGAGCAAACGTATGCCAAAAATGTATGCAGAAACAAGCTTTTCAGTGAAGAGCAGCTAGGCACATTTTAGCAAGTTTCACTTGTAAGTGGGGTTGGAAATGCTTTTCAGGCTTAGTACTGGGCTCAAAAGATGCAGCCCTGATGTCTCTCATGATAGCAGGTGGTTAAGTAGAAATTCGCTGCTCGGCTGACCCAGCAGGAGCAAACGTATGCTAAAAATGTATGCAGAACCAAGCTTTTCAGTGAAGAGCAGCCAGGCACATTTGAGCAAGTTTCACTTGTAAGTGGGGTTGGAAACGCTTTTCTGGCTCAGTACTGGGCTCAAAAGATGCAGCCCTGAGTCTCTCATGATAGCAGGTGGTTAGATAGAAATTCTCTGCTCGGCTGACCCAGCAGGAGCAAACGTATGCCAAAAATGTATACAGAAACAAGCTTTTCAGTGAAGAGCAGCTAGGCACATTTTAGCAAGTTTCACTTGTAAGTGGGGTTGGAAATGCTTTTCAGGCTTAGTACTGGGCTCAAAAGATGCAGCCCTGATGTCTCTCATGATAGCAGGTGGTTAAGTAGAAATTCGCTGCTCGGCTGACCCAGCAGGAGCAAACGTATGCCAAAAATGTATGCAGAAACAAGCTTTTCAGTGAAGAGCAGCTAGGCACATTTTAGCAAGTTTCACTTGTAAGTGGGGTTGGAAACGCTTTTCAGGCTCAGTACTGGGCTCAAAAGATGCAGCCCTGATGTCTCTCATGATAGCAGGTGGTTAAGTAGAAATTCGCTGCTCGGCTAACCCAGCAGGAGCAAACGTATGCCAAAAATGTATGCAGAACCAAGCTTTTCAGTGAAGAGCAGCCAGGCACATTTTAGCAGGTTTCACTTGTAAGTGGGGTTGGAAACGCTTTTCAGGCTCAGTACTGATCTCAAAAGATGCAGCCCCGATCTCTCTCATGATAGCAGGTGGTTAAGTAGAAATTCGCTGCTCTGCTGACCCAGCAGGAGCAAACGTATGCCAAAAATTTATGCAGAACCTAGCTTTTCAGTGAAGAGCAGCCAGGCACATTTTAGCAAGTTTCACTTGTAAGTGGGGTTGGAAACGCTTTTCAGGCTCAGTACTGGGCTCAAAAGATGCAGCCCTGATGTCTCTCATGATAGCAGGTGGTTAAGTAGAAATTTGCTGCTCGGCTGACCCAGCAGGAGCAAACGTATGCCAAAAATGTATGCAGAAACAAACTTTTCAGTGAAGAGCAGCTAGGCACATTTTAGCAAGTTTCACTTGTAAGTGGGGTTGGAAATGCTTTTCAGGCTCAGTACTGGCCTCAAAAGATGCAGCCCTGATGTCTCTCATGATAGCAGGTGGTTAAGTAGAAATTTGCTGCTCGGCTGACCCAGCAGGAGCAAACCTATGCCAAAAATGTACGCAGAATCAGCTTTTCAGTGAAGAGCAGAGAGGCACATTTTAGCAAGTTTTACTTGTAAGTGGGGTTGGAAACGCTTTTCAGGCTTAGTACTGGGCTCAAAAGATGCAGCTCTGATGTCTCTCATGATAGCAGGTGGTTAAGTAGAAATTTGCTGCTCGGCTGACCCAGCAGGAGCAAACATATGCTAAAAATGTGTGCAGAACCAAGCTTTTCAGTGAAGAGCAGCCAGGCACGTTTTAGCAAGTTTCACTTGTAAGTGGGGTTGGAAATGCTTTTCAGGCTCAGTACTGTGCTCAAAAGATGCAGCCCTGATCTCTCTCATGATAGCAGGTGGTTAAGTAGAAATTTGCTGCTCGGCTGACCCAGCAGGAGCAAACGTATGCCAAAAATGTATGCAGAACCTAGCTTTTCAGTGAAGAGCAGCCAGGCACATTTTAGCAAGTTTCACTTGTAAGTGGGGTTGGAAACGCTTTTCAGGCTCAGTACTGGGCTCAAAAGATGCAGCCCTGATGTTTCTCATGATAGCAGGTGGTTAAGTAGAAATTTGCTGCTCGGCTGACCCAGCAGGAGCAAACGTATGCTAAAAATGTATGCAGAACCAAGCATTTCAGTGAAGAGCAGCCAGGCACATTTTAGCAAGTTTCACTTGTAAGTGGGGTTGGAAACGCTTTTCAGGCTCAGTACTGGGCTCAAAAGATGCAGCCCTGATGTCTCTCATGATAGCAGGTGGTTAAGTAGAAATTCGCTGCTCGGCTGGCCCAGAAGGAGCAAACGTATGCTAAAAATGTGTGCAGAACCAAGCATTTCAGTGAAGAGCAGCCAGGCACATTTTAGCAAGTTTCACTTGTAAGTGGGGTTGGAAACGCTTTTCAGGCTCAGTACTGGGCTCAAAAGATGCAGCCCTGATGTCTCTCATGATAGCAGGTGGTTAAGTAGAAATTCGCTGCTCGGCTGACCCAGCAGGAGCAAACGTATGCTAAAAATGTGTGCAGAACCAAGCTTTTCAGTGAAGAGCAGCCAGGCACATTTTAGCACGTTTCACTTGTAAGTGGGGTTGGAATTGCTTTTCAGGCTCAGTACTGGGCTCAAAAGATGCAGCCCTGATGTCTCTCATGATAGCAGGTGGCTAAGTAGAAATTTGCTGCTCGGCTGACCCACCAGGAGCAAACGTATGCTAAAAATGTATGCAGAACCAAGCTTTTCAGTGAAGAGCAGCCAGGCACATTTTAGCAAGTTTCACTTGTAAGTGGGGTTGGAAACGCTTTTCAGGCTTAGTACTGGGCTCAAAAGATGCAGCCCTGATGTCTCTCATGATAGCAGGTGGTTAAGTAGAAATTTTCTGCTCGGCTGACCCAGCAGGAGCAAACGTATGCTAAAAATGTGTGCAAAACCAAGCTATTCAGTGAAGAGCAGCTTTAGCAAGTTCCACTTGTAAGTGGGGTTGGAAATTCTTTTCAGGCTCAGTACTGGGCTCAAAAGATGCAGCCCTGATCTCTCTCATGATAGCAGGTGGTTAAGTAGAAATTTGCTGCTCGGCTGACCCAGCAGGAGCAAATGTATGCTAAAAATGTATGCAGAACCAAGCTTTTCAGTGAAGAGCAGCCAGGCACATTTTAGCAAGTTTCACTTGTAAGTGGAGTTGGAAACGCTTTTCAGGCTCAGTACTGGGCTCAAAAGATGCAGACCTGATGTCTCTCATGATAGCAGGTGGTTAAGTAGAAATTCGCTGCTCGGCTGACCCAGCAGGAGCAAACGTATGCCAAAAATGTATGCAGAAACAAGCTTTTCAGTGAAGAGTAGCTAGGCACATTTTAGCAAGTTTCACTTGTAAGTGGGGTTGGAAATGCTTTTCAGGCTCAGTACTGGGCTCAAAAGATGCAGCCCTGATGTCTCGCTTGATAGCAGGTGGTTAAGTAGAAATTCGCTGCTCGGCTGACCCAGCAGGAGCAAACATATGCCAAAAATGTATGCAGAAACAAGCTTTTCAGTGAAGAGCAGCTAGGCACATTTTAACAAGTTTCACTTGTAAGTGGGGTTGGAAATGCTTTTCAGGCTCAGTACTGGCCTCAAAAGATGCAGCCCTGATGTCTCTCATGATAGCAGGTGGTTAAGTAGAAATTTGCTGCTCGGCTGACCCAGCAGGAGCAAACCTATGCCAAAAATGTATGCAGAATCAGCTTTTCAGTGAAGAGCAGAGAGGCAATTTTAGCAAGTTTCTCTTGTAAGTGGGGTTGGAAACGCTTTTCAGGCTTAGTAATGGGCTCAAAAGATGCAGCTCTGATGTCTCTCATGATAGCAGGTGGTTAAGTAGAAATTTGCTGCTCGGCTGGCCCAGCAGGAGCAAACATATGCTAAATATGTATGCAGAACCAAGCTTTTCAGTGAAGAGCAGAGAGGCACATTTTAGCAAGTTTCACTTGTAAATGGGGTGGGAAACGCTTTCAGGCTCAGTACTGGGCTCAAAAGATGCAGCCCTGATGTCTCTCATGATAGCAGGTGGTTAAGTAGAAATTTGGTGCTCGGCTGACCCACCAGGAGCAAACGTATGCTAAAAATGTATGCAGAACCAAGCTTTTCAGTGAAGAGCAGCCAGGCACATTTTAGCAAGTTTCACTTGCAAGTGGGGTTGGAAATGCTTTTCAGGCTCAGTACTGGGCTCAAAAGATGCAGCCCTGATGTTTCTCATGATAGCAGGTGGTTAAGTAGAAATTTGCTGCTCGGCTGACCCAGCAGGAGCAAACGTATGCCAAAAATGTATGCAGAAACAAGCTTTTCAGTGAAGAGCAGCTAGGCACATTTTAGCAAGTTTCACTTGTAAGTGGGGTTGGAAATGCTTTTCAGGCTCAGTACTGGCCTCAAAAGATGCAGCCCTGATGTCTCTCATGATAGCAGGTGGTTAAGTAGAAATTCGCTGCTCGGCTGACCCAGCAGGAGCAAACGTATGCCAAAAATGTATGCAGAAACAAGCTTTTCAGTGAAGAGCAGCTAGGCACATTTTAGCAAGTTTCACTTGTAAGTGGGGTTGGAAATGCTTTTCAGGCTCAGTACTGGCCTCAAAAGATGCAGCCCTGATGTCTCTCATGATAGCAGGTGGTTAAGTAGAAATTCGCTGCTCGGCTGACCCAGCAGGAGCAAACGTATGCCAAAAATGTATGCAGAAACAAGCTTTTCAGTGAAGAGCAGCCAGGCACGTTTTAGCAAGTTTCACTTGTAAGTGGGGTTGGAAATGCTTTTCAGGCTCAGTACTGTGCTCAAAAGATGCAGCCCTGATCTCTCTCATGATAGCAGGTGGTTAAGTAGAAATTTGCTGCTCGGCTGACCCAGCAGGAGCAAACGTATGCCAACAATGTATGCAGAACCTAGCTTTTCAGTGAAGAGCAGCCAGGCACATTTTAGAAAGTTTCACTTGTAAGTGGGGTTGGAAACGCTTTTCAGGCTCAGTACTGGGCTCAAAAGATGCAGCCCTGATGTCTCGCTTGATAGCAGGTGGTTAAGTAGAAATTCGCTGCTCGGCTGACCCAGCAGGAGCAAACATATGCCAAAAATGTATGCAGAAACAAGCTTTTCAGTGAAGAGCAGCTAGGCACATTTTAACAAGTTTCACTTGTAAGTGGGGTTGGAAATGCTTTTCAGGCTCAGTACTGGCCTCAAAAGATGCAGCCCTGATGTCTCTCATGATAGCAGGTGGTTAAGTAGAAATTTGCTGCTCGGCTGACCCAGCAGGAGCAAACCTATGCCAAAAATGTATGCAGAATCAGCTTTTCAGTGAAGAGCAGAGAGGCAATTTTAGCAAGTTTCTCTTGTAAGTGGGGTTGGAAACGCTTTTCAGGCTTAGTAATGGGCTCAAAAGATGCAGCTCTGATGTCTCTCATGATAGCAGGTGGTTAAGTAGAAATTTGCTGCTCGGCTGGCCCAGCAGGAGCAAACATATGCTAAATATGTATGCAGAACCAAGCTTTTCAGTGAAGAGCAGAGAGGCACATTTTAGCAAGTTTCACTTGTAAATGGGGTGGGAAACGCTTTCAGGCTCAGTACTGGGCTCAAAAGATGCAGCCCTGATGTCTCTCATGATAGCAGGTGGTTAAGTAGAAATTTGGTGCTCGGCTGACCCACCAGGAGCAAACGTATGCTAAAAATGTATGCAGAACCAAGCTTTTCAGTGAAGAGCAGCCAGGCACATTTTAGCAAGTTTCACTTGCAAGTGGGGTTGGAAATGCTTTTCAGGCTCAGTACTGGGCTCAAAAGATGCAGCCCTGATGTTTCTCATGATAGCAGGTGGTTAAGTAGAAATTTGCTGCTCGGCTGACCCAGCAGGAGCAAACGTATGCCAAAAATGTATGCAGAAACAAGCTTTTCAGTGAAGAGCAGCTAGGCACATTTTAGCAAGTTTCACTTGTAAGTGGGGTTGGAAATGCTTTTCAGGCTCAGTACTGGCCTCAAAAGATGCAGCCCTGATGTCTCTCATGATAGCAGGTGGTTAAGTAGAAATTCGCTGCTCGGCTGACCCAGCAGGAGCAAACGTATGCCAAAAATGTATGCAGAAACAAGCTTTTCAGTGAAGAGCAGCTAGGCACATTTTAGCAAGTTTCACTTGTAAGTGGGGTTGGAAATGCTTTTCAGGCTCAGTACTGGCCTCAAAAGATGCAGCCCTGATGTCTCTCATGATAGCAGGTGGTTAAGTAGAAATTCGCTGCTCGGCTGACCCAGCAGGAGCAAACGTATGCCAAAAATGTATGCAGAAACAAGCTTTTCAGTGAAGAGCAGCCAGGCACGTTTTAGCAAGTTTCACTTGTAAGTGGGGTTGGAAATGCTTTTCAGGCTCAGTACTGTGCTCAAAAGATGCAGCCCTGATCTCTCTCATGATAGCAGGTGGTTAAGTAGAAATTTGCTGCTCGGCTGACCCAGCAGGAGCAAACGTATGCCAAAAATGTATGCAGAACCTAGCTTTTCAGTGAAGAGCAGCCAGGCACATTTTAGCAAGTTTCACTTGTAAGTGGGGTTGGAAACGCTTTTCAGGCTCAGTACTGGGCTCAAAAGATGCAGCCCTGATGTTTCTCATGATAGCAGGTGGTTAAGTAGAAATTTGCTGCTCGGCTGACCCAGCAGGAGCAAACGTATGCTAAAAATGTATGCAGAACCAAGCATTTCAGTGAAGAGCAGCCAGGCACATTTTAGCAAGTTTCACTTGTAAGTGGGGTTGGAAACGCTTTTCAGGCTCAGTACTGGGCTCAAAAGATGCAGCCCTGATGTCTCTCATGATAGCAGGTGGTTAAGTAGAAATTTGCTGCTCGGCTGGCCCAGAAGGAGCAAACGTATGCTAAAAATGTGTGCAGAACCAAGCATTTCAGTGAAGAGCAGCCAGGCATATTTTAGCAAGTTTCACTTGTAAGTGGGGTTGGAAACGCTTTTCAGGCTCAGTACTGGGCTCAAAAGATGCAGCCCTGATCTCTCTCATGATAGCAGGTGGTTAAGTAGAAATTCGCTGCTCGGCTGACCCAGCAGGAGCAAACGTATGCTAAAAATGTATGCAGAACCAAGCTTTTCAGTGAAGAGCAGCCAGGCACATTTTAGCAGGTTTCACTTGTAAGTGGGGTTGGAAACGCTTTTCAGGCTCAGTACTGGGCTCAAAAGATGCAGCCCTGATGTCTCTCATGATAGCAGGTGGTTAAGTAGAAATGTGCTGCTCGGCTGACCCAGCAGGAGCAAACGTATGCTAAAAATGTATGCAGAACCAAGCTTTTCAGTGAAGAGCAGCCAGGCACATTTTAGCACGTTTCACTTGTAAGTGGGGTTGGAAACGCTTTTCAGGCTCAGTACTGGGCTCAAAAGATGCAGCCCTGATGTCTCTCATGATAGCAGGTGGTTAAGTAGAAATTTGCTGCTCGGGTAACCCAGCAGGAGCAAACGTATGCTAAAAATGTATGCAGAACCAAGCATTTCAGTGAAGAGCAGCCAGGCACATTTTAGCAAGTTTCACTTGTAAGTTGGGTTGGAAACGCTTTTCAGGCTCAGTACTGGGCTCAAAAGATGCAGCCCTGATGTCTCTCATGATAGCAGGTGGTTAAGTAGAAATTTGCTGCTCGGCTGACCCAGCAGGAGCAAACGTATGCTAAAAATGTGTGCAGAACCAAGCTTTTCAGTGAAGAGCAGCCAGGCACGTTTTAGCAAGTTTCACTTGTAAGTGGGGTTGGAAATGCTTTTCAGGCTCAGTACTGTGCTCAAAAGATGCAGCCCTGATCTCTCTCATGATAGCAGGTGGTTAAGTAGAAATTTGCTGCTCGGCTGACCCAGCAGGAGCAAACGTATGCTAAAAATGTATGCAGAACCAAGCTTTTCAGTGAAGAGCAGCCAGGCACATTTTAGCAGGTTTCACTTGTAAGTGGGGTTGGAAACGCTTTTCAGGCTCAGTACTGGGCTCAAAAGATGCAGCCCCGATCTCTCTCATGATAGCAGGTGGTTAAGTAGAAATTCGCTGCTCGGCTGACCCAGCAGGAGCAAACGTATGCCAAAAATGTATGCAGAACCTAGCTTTTCAGTGAAGAGCAGCCAGGCACATTTTAGCAAGTTTCACTTGCAAGTGGGGTTGGAAATGCTTTTCAGGCTCAGTACTGGGCTCAAAAGATGCAGCCCTGATGTTTCTCATGATAGCAGGTGGTTAAGTAGAAATTTGCTGCTCGGCTGACCCAGCAGGAGCAAACGTATGCCAAAAATGTATGCAGAAACAAGCTTTTCAGTGAAGAGCAGCTAGGCACATTTTAGCAAGTTTCACTTGTAAGTGGGGTTGGAAATGCTTTTCAGGCTCAGTACTGGGCTCAAAAGATGCAGCCCTGATGTCTCTCATGATAGCAGGTGGTTAAGTAGAAATTCGCTGCTCGGCTGACCCAGCAGGAGCAAACGTATGCCAAAAATGTATGCAGAAACAAGCTTTTCAGTGAAGAGCAGCTAGGCACATTTTAGCACGTTTCACTTGTAAGTGGGGTTGGAAATGCTTTTCAGGCTCAGTACTGGGCTCAAAAGATGCAGCCCTGATGTCTCTCATGATAGCAGGTGGTTAAGTAGAATTCGCTGCTCGGCTGACCCAGCAGGAGCAAACGTATGCTAAAAATGTATGCAGAACCAAGCTTTTCAGTGAAGAGCAGCCAGGCACATTTTAGCAGGTTTCACTTGTAAGTGGGGTTGGAAATGCTTTTCAGGCTCAGTACTGGGCTCAATAGATGCAGCCCTGATGTCTCTCATGATAGCAGGTGGTTAAGTAGAAATGTGCTGCTAGGCAGACCCAGCAGGAGCAAACGTATGCTAAAAATGTGTGCAGAACCAAGCTTTTCAGTGAAGAGCAGCCAGGCACATTTTAGCACGTTTCACTTGTAAGTGGGGTTGGAATTGCTTTTCAGGCTCAGTACTGGGCTCAAAAGATGCAGCCCTGATGTCTCTCATGATAGCAGGTGGCTAAGTAGAAATTTGCTACTCGGCTGACCCACCAGGAGCAAACGTATGCTAAAAATGTATGCAGAACCAAGCTTTTCAGTGAAGAGCAGCCAGGCACATTTTAGCAAGTTTCACTTGTAAGTGGGGTTGGAAACGCTTTTCAGGCTTAGTACTGGGCTCAAAAGATGCAGCCCTGATCTCTCTCATGATAGCAGGTGGTTAAGTAGAAATTTTCTGCTCGGCTGACCCAGCAGGAGCAAACGTATGCTAAAAATGTGTGCAAAACCAAGCTATTCAGTGAAGAGCAGCTTTAGCAAGTTCCACTTGTAAGTGGGGTTGGAAATTCTTTTCAGGCTCAGTACTGGGCTCAAAAGATGCAGCCCTGATCTCTCTCATGATAGCAGGTGGTTAAGTAGAAATTTGCTGCTCGGCTGACCCAGCAGGAGCAAATGTATGCTAAAAATGTATGCAGAACCAAGCTTTTCAGTGAAGAGCAGCC
This sequence comes from Lissotriton helveticus, assembly GCF_964261635.1. NCBI lineage: Eukaryota > Metazoa > Chordata > Amphibia > Caudata > Salamandridae > Lissotriton > Lissotriton helveticus. The sequence goes on along the minus strand of NC_136065.1, from coordinate 743,278,053 downwards.
AGGCACATTTTAGCAAGTTTCACTTGTAAGTGGAGTTGGAAACGCTTTTCAGGCTCAGTACTGGGCTCAAAAGATGCAGACCTGATGTCTCTCATGATAGCAGGTGGTTAAGTAGAAATTCGCTGCTCGGCTGACCCAGCAGGAGCAAACATATGCTAAATATGTATGCAAAACCAAGCTTTTCAGTGAAGAGCAGAGAGGCACATTTTAGCAAGTTTCACTTGTAAGTGGGGTGGGAAACGCTTTCAGGCTCAGTACTGGGCTCAAAAGATGCAGCCCTGATGTCTCTCATGATAGCAGGTGGTTAAGTAGAAATTTGGTGCTCGGCTGACCCACCAGGAGCAAACGTATGCTAAAAATGTATGCAGAACCAAGCTTTTCAGTGAAGAGCAGCCAGGCACATTTTAGCAAGTTTCACTTGCAAGTGGGGTTGGAAATGCTTTTCAGGCTCAGTACTGGGCTCAAAAGATGCAGCCCTGATGTTTCTCATGATAGCAGGTGGTTAAGTAGAAATTTGCTGCTCGGCTGACCCAGCAGGAGCAAACGTATGCCAAAAATGTATGCAGAAACAAGCTTTTCAGTGAAGAGCAGCTAGGCACATTTTAGCAAGTTTCACTTGTAAGTGGGGTTGGAAATGCTTTTCAGGCTCAGTACTGGGCTCAAAAGATGCAGCCCTGATGTCTCTCATGATAGCAGGTGGTTAAGTAGAAATTCGCTGCTCGGCTGACCCAGCAGGAGCAAACGTATGCCAAAAATGTATGCAGAAACAAGCTTTTCAGTGAAGAGCAGCTAGGCACATTTTAGCAAGTTTCACTTGTAAGTGGGGTTGGAAATGCTTTTCAGGCTCAGTACTGGCCTCAAAAGATGCAGCCCTGATGTCTCTCATGATAGCAGGTGGTTAAGTAGAAATTCGCTGCTCGGCTGACCCAGCAGGAGAAAACGTATGCCAAAAATGTATGCAGAAACAAGCTTTTCAGTGAAGAGCAGCTAGGCACATTTTAGCACGTTTCACTTGTAAGTGGGGTTGGAAATGATTTTCAGGCTCAGTACTGGGCTCAAAAGATGCAGCCCTGATGTCTCTCATGATAGCAGGTGGTTAAGTAGAATTCGCTGCTCGGCTGACCCAGCAGGAGCAAACGTATGCTAAAAATGTATGCAGAACCAAGCTTTTCAGTGAAGAGCAGCCAGGCACATTTTAGCAGGTTTCACTTGTAAGTGGGGTTGGAAATGCTTTTCAGGCTCAGTACTGGGCTCAATAGATGCAGCCCTGATGTCTCTCATGATAGCAGGTGGTTAAGTAGAAATGTGCTGCTAGGCAGACCCAGCAGGAGCAAACGTATGCTAAAAATGTGTGCAGAACCAAGCTTTTCAGTGAAGAGCAGCCAGGCACATTTTAGCACGTTTCACTTGTAAGTGGGGTTGGAATTGCTTTTCAGGCTCAGTACTGGGCTCAAAAGATGCAGCCCTGATGTCTCTCATGATAGCAGGTGGCTAAGTAGAAATTTGCTGCTCGGCTGACCCACCAGGAGCAAACGTATGCTAAAAATGTATGCAGAACCAAGCTTTTCAGTGAAGAGCAGCCAGGCACATTTTAGCAAGTTTCACTTGTAAGTGGGGTTGGAAACGCTTTTCAGGCTTAGTACTGGGCTCAAAAGATGCAGCCCTGATGTCTCTCATGATAGCAGGTGGTTAAGTAGAAATTTTCTGCTCGGCTGACCCAGCAGGAGCAAACGTATGCTAAAAATGTGTGCAAAACCAAGCTATTCAGTGAAGAGCAGCTTTAGCAAGTTCCACTTGTAAGTGGGGTTGGAAATTCTTTTCAGGCTCAGTACTGGGCTCAAAAGATGCAGCCCTGATCTCTCTCATGATAGCAGGTGGTTAAGTAGAAATTTGCTGCTCGGCTGACCCAGCAGGAGCAAATGTATGCTAAAAATGTATGCAGAACCAAGCTTTTCAGTGAAGAGCAGCCAGGCACATTTTAGCAAGTTTCACTTGTAAGTGGAGTTGGAAACGCTTTTCAGGCTCAGTACTGGGCTCAAAAGATGCAGACCTGATGTCTCTCATGATAGCAGGTGGTTAAGTAGAAATTCGCTGCTCGGCTGACCCAGCAGGAGCAAACGTATGCCAAAAATGTATGCAGAAACAAGCTTTTCAGTGAAGAGTAGCTAGGCACATTTTAGCAAGTTTCACTTGTAAGTGGGGTTGGAAATGCTTTTCAGGCTCAGTACTGGGCTCAAAAGATGCAGCCCTGATGTCTCGCTTGATAGCAGGTGGTTAAGTAGAAATTCGCTGCTCGGCTGACCCAGCAGGAGCAAACATATGCCAAAAATGTATGCAGAAACAAGCTTTTCAGTGAAGAGCAGCTAGGCACATTTTAACAAGTTTCACTTGTAAGTGGGGTTGGAAATGCTTTTCAGGCTCAGTACTGGCCTCAAAAGATGCAGCCCTGATGTCTCTCATGATAGCAGGTGGTTAAGTAGAAATTTGCTGCTCGGCTGACCCAGCAGGAGCAAACCTATGCCAAAAATGTATGCAGAATCAGCTTTTCAGTGAAGAGCAGAGAGGCAATTTTAGCAAGTTTCACTTGTAAGTGGGGTTGGAAACGCTTTTCAGGCTTAGTAATGGGCTCAAAAGATGCAGCTCTGATGTCTCTCATGATAGCAGGTGGTTAAGTAGAAATTTGCTGCTCGGCTGGCCCAGCAGGAGCAAACATATGCTAAATATGTATGCAGAACCAAGCTTTTCAGTGAAGAGCAGAGAGGCACATTTTAGCAAGTTTCACTTGTAAGTGGGGTGGGAAACGCTTTCAGGCTCAGTACTGGGCTCAAAAGATGCAGCCCTGATGTCTCTCATGATAGCAGGTGGTTAAGTAGAAATTTGGTGCTCGGCTGACCCAGCAGGAGCAAACGTATGCTAAAAATGTATGCAGAACCAAGCTTTTCAGTGAAGAGCAGCCAGGCACATTTTAGCAAGTTTCACTTGTAAGTGGGGTTGGAAACGCTTTTCAGGCTCAGTACTGGGCTCGAAAGATGCAGCCCTGATGTCTCTCATGATAGCAGGTGGTTAAGTAGAAATTTGCTGCTCGGCTGACCCAGCAGGAGCAAACGTATGCTAAAAATGTATGCAGAACCAAGCTTTTCAGTGAAGAGCAGCCAGGCACATTTTAGCACGTTTCACTTGTAAGTGGGGTTGGAAACGCTTTTCAGGCTCAGTACTGGGCTCAAAAGATGCAGCCCTGATGTCTCTCATGATAGCAGGTGGTTAAGTAGAAATTCGCTGCTCGGCTGACCCAGCAGGAGCAAACGTATGCCAAAAATGTATGCAGAAACAAGCTTTTCAGTGAAGAGCAGCTAGGCACATTTTAGCAAGTTTCACTTGTAAGTGGGGTTGGAAACGCTTTTCAGGCTCAGTACTGGGCTCAAAAGATGCAGCCCTGATGTCTCTCATGATAGCAGGTGGTTAAGTAGAAATTCGCTTCTCGGCTAACCCAGCAGGAGCAAACGTATGCCAAAAATGTATGCAGAACCAAGCTTTTCAGTGAAGAGCAGCCATGCACATTTTAGCAGGTTTCACTTGTAAGTGGGGTTGGAAACGCTTTTCAGGCTCAGTACTGATCTCAAAAGATGCAGCCCCGATCTCTCTCATGATAGCAGGTGGTTAAGTAGAAATTCGCTGCTCTGCTGACCCAGCAGGAGCAAACGTATGCCAAAAATTTATGCAGAACCTAGCTTTTCAGTGAAGAGCAGCCAGGCACATTTTAGGAAGTTTCACTTGTAAGTGGGGTTGGAAACGCTTTTCAGGCTCAGTACTGGGCTCAAAAGATGCAGCCCTGATGTCTCTCATGATAGCAGGTGGTTAAGTAGAAATTTGCTGCTCGGCTGACCCAGCAGGAGCAAACGTATGCCAAAAATGTATGCAGAAACAAGCTTTTCAGTGAAGAGCAGCTAGGCACATTTTAGCAAGTTTCACTTGTAAGTGGGGTTGGAAATGCTTTTCAGGCTCAGTACTGGGCTCAAAAGATGCAGCCCTGATGTCTCTCATGATAGCAGGTGGTTAAGTAGAAATTCGCTGCTCGGCTGACCCAGCAGGAGCAAACGTATGCCAAAAATGTATGCAGAAACAAGCTTTTCAGTGAAGAGCAGCTAGGCACATTTTAGCAAGTTTCACTTGTAAGTGGGGTTGGAAATGCTTTTCAGGCTCAGTACTGGCCTCAAAAGATGCAGCCCTGATGTCTCTCATGATAGCAGGTGGTTAAGTAGAAATTTGCTGCTCGGCTGACCCAGCAGGAGCAAACCTATGCCAAAAATGTACGCAGAATCAGCTTTATAGTGAAGAGCAGAGAGGCACATTTTAGCAAGTTTCACTTGTAAGTGGGGTTGGAAACGCTTTTCAGGCTTAGTACTGGGCTCAAAAGATGCAGCTCTGATGTCTCTCATGATAGCAGGTGGTTAAGTAGAAATTTGCTGCTCGGCTGACCCAGCAGGAGCAAACGTATGCTAAAAATGTGTGCAGAACCAAGCTTTTCAGTGAAGAGCAGCCAGGCACGTTTTAGCAAGTTTTACTTGTAAGTGGGGTTGGAAATGCTTTTCAGGCTCAGTACTGTGCTCAAAAGATGCAGCCCTGATCTCTCTCATGATAGCAGGTGGTTAAGTAGAAATTTGCTGCTCGGCTGACCCAGCAGGAGCAAACGTATGCCAAAAATGTATGCAGAACCTAGCTTTTCAGTGAAGAGCAGCCAGGCACATTTTAGCAAGTTTCACTTGTAAGTGGGGTTGGAAACGCTTTTCAGGCTCAGTACTGGGCTCAAAAGATACAGCCCTGATGTCTCTCATGATAGCAGGTGGTTAAGTAGAAATTTGGTGCTCGGCTGACCCAGCAGGAGCAAACGTATGCTAAAAATGTATGCAGAACCAAGCTTTTCAGTGAAGAGCAGCCAGGCACATTTTAGCAAGTTTCACTTGTAAGTGGGGTTGGAAACGCTTTTCAGGCTCAGTACTGGGCTCGAAAGATGCAGCCCTGATGTCTCTCATGATAGCAGGTGGTTAAGTAGAAATTTGCTGCTCGGCTGACCCAGCAGGAGCAAACGTATGCTAAAAATGTATGCAGAACCAAGCTTTTCAGTGAAGAGCAGCCAGGCACATTTTAGCACGTTTCACTTGTAAGTGGGGTTGGAAACGCTTTTCAGGCTCAGTACTGGGCTCAAAAGATGCAGCCCTGATGTCTCTCATGATAGCAGGTGGTTAAGTAGAAATTCGCTGCTCGGCTGACCCAGCAGGAGCAAACGTATGCCAAAAATGTATGCAGAAACAAGCTTTTCAGTGAAGAGCAGCTAGGCACATTTTAGCAAGTTTCACTTGTAAGTGGGGTTGGAAACGCTTTTCAGGCTCAGTACTGGGCTCAAAAGATGCAGCCCTGATGTCTCTCATGATAGCAGGTGGTTAAGTAGAAATTCGCTTCTCGGCTAACCCAGCAGGAGCAAACGTATGCCAAAAATGTATGCAGAACCAAGCTTTTCAGTGAAGAGCAGCCATGCACATTTTAGCAGGTTTCACTTGTAAGTGGGGTTGGAAACGCTTTTCAGGCTCAGTACTGATCTCAAAAGATGCAGCCCCGATCTCTCTCATGATAGCAGGTGGTTAAGTAGAAATTCGCTGCTCTGCTGACCCAGCAGGAGCAAACGTATGCCAAAAATTTATGCAGAACCTAGCTTTTCAGTGAAGAGCAGCCAGGCACATTTTAGGAAGTTTCACTTGTAAGTGGGGTTGGAAACGCTTTTCAGGCTCAGTACTGGGCTCAAAAGATGCAGCCCTGATGTCTCTCATGATAGCAGGTGGTTAAGTAGAAATTTGCTGCTCGGCTGACCCAGCAGGAGCAAACGTATGCCAAAAATGTATGCAGAAACAAGCTTTTCAGTGAAGAGCAGCTAGGCACATTTTAGCAAGTTTCACTTGTAAGTGGGGTTGGAAATGCTTTTCAGGCTCAGTACTGGGCTCAAAAGATGCAGCCCTGATGTCTCTCATGATAGCAGGTGGTTAAGTAGAAATTCGCTGCTCGGCTGACCCAGCAGGAGCAAACGTATGCCAAAAATGTATGCAGAAACAAGCTTTTCAGTGAAGAGCAGCTAGGCACATTTTAGCAAGTTTCACTTGTAAGTGGGGTTGGAAATGCTTTTCAGGCTCAGTACTGGCCTCAAAAGATGCAGCCCTGATGTCTCTCATGATAGCAGGTGGTTAAGTAGAAATTTGCTGCTCGGCTGACCCAGCAGGAGCAAACCTATGCCAAAAATGTACGCAGAATCAGCTTTATAGTGAAGAGCAGAGAGGCACATTTTAGCAAGTTTCACTTGTAAGTGGGGTTGGAAACGCTTTTCAGGCTTAGTACTGGGCTCAAAAGATGCAGCTCTGATGTCTCTCATGATAGCAGGTGGTTAAGTAGAAATTTGCTGCTCGGCTGACCCAGCAGGAGCAAACGTATGCTAAAAATGTGTGCAGAACCAAGCTTTTCAGTGAAGAGCAGCCAGGCACGTTTTAGCAAGTTTTACTTGTAAGTGGGGTTGGAAATGCTTTTCAGGCTCAGTACTGTGCTCAAAAGATGCAGCCCTGATCTCTCTCATGATAGCAGGTGGTTAAGTAGAAATTTGCTGCTCGGCTGACCCAGCAGGAGCAAACGTATGCCAAAAATGTATGCAGAACCTAGCTTTTCAGTGAAGAGCAGCCAGGCACATTTTAGCAAGTTTCACTTGTAAGTGGGGTTGGAAACGCTTTTCAGGCTCAGTACTGGGCTCAAAAGATACAGCCCTGATGTTTCTCATGATAGCAGGTGGTTAAGTAGAAATTTGCTGCTCGGCTGACCCAGCAGGAGCAAACGTATGCCAAAAATGTATGCAGAAACAAGCTTTTCAGTGAAAAGCAGCTAGGCACATTTTAGCAAGTTTCACTTGTAAGTGGGGTTGGAAATGCTTTTCAGGCTCAGTACTGGGCTCAAAAGATGCAGCCCTGATGTCTCTCATGATAGCAGGTGGTTAAGTAGAAATTCGCTGCTCGGCTGACCCAGCAGGAGCAAACGTATGCCAAAAATGTATGCAGAAACAAGCTTTTCAGTGAAGAGCAGCTAGGCACATTTTAGCAAGTTTTACTTGTAAGTGGGGTTGGAAATGCTTTTCAGGCTCAGTACTGGCCTCAAAAGATGCAGCCCTGATGTCTCTCATGATAGCAGGTGGTTAAGTAGAAATTTGCTGCTCGACTGACCCAGCAGGAGCAAACCTATGCCAAAAATGTACGCAGAATCAGCTTTTCAGTGAAGAGCAGAGAGGCACATTTTAGCAAGTTTCACTTGTAAGTGGGGTTGGAAACGCTTTTCAAGCTTAGTACTGGGCTCAAAAGATGCAGCTCTGATGTCTCTCATGATAGCAGGTGGTTAAGTAGAAATTCGCTGCTCGGCTGACCCAGCAGGAGCAAACGTATGCTAAAAATGTATGCAGAACCAAGCTTTTCAGTGAAGAGCAGCCAGGCACATTTTAGCAGATTTCACTTGTAAGTGGGGTTGGAAATGTTTTTCAGGCTCAGTACTGGGCTCAATAGATGCAGCCCTGATGTCTCTCATGATAGCAGGTGGTTAAGTAGAAATTTTCTGCTAGGCAGACCCAGCAGGAGCAAACGTATGCTAAAAATGTGTGCAGAACCAAGCTTTTCAGTGAAGAGCAGCCAGGCACATTTTAGCACGTTTCACTTGTAAGTGGGGTTGGAATTGCTTTTCAGGCTCAGTACTGGGCTCAAAAGATGCAGCCCTGATGTCTCTCATGATAGCAGGTGGCTAAGTAGAAATTTGCTGCTCGGCTGACCCACCAGGAGCAAACGTATGCTAAAAATGTATGCAGAACCAAGCTTTTCAGTGAAGAGCAGCCAGGCACATTTTAGCAAGTTTCACTTGTAAGTGGGGTTGGAAACGCTTTTCACGCTAAGTACTGGGCTCAAAAGATGCAGCCCTGATGTCTCTCATGATAGCAGGTGGTTAAGTAGAAATTTTCTGCTCGGCTGACCCAGCAGGAGCAAACGTATGCTAAAAATGTGTGCAAAACCAAGCTATTCAGTGAAGAGCAGCTTTAGCAAGTTCCACTTGTAAGTGGGGTTGGAAATTCTTTTCAGGCTCAGTACTGGGCTCAAAAGATGCAGCCCTGATCTCTCTCATGATAGCAGGTGGTTAAGTAGAAATTTGCTGCTCGGCTGACCCAGCAGGAGCAAACGTATGCTAAAAATGTATGCAGAACCAAGCTTTTCAGTGAAGAGCAGCCAGGCACATTTTAGCAAGTTTCACTTGTAAGTGGGGTTGGAAACGCTTTTCAGGCTCAGTACTGGGCTCAAAAGATGCAGACCTGATGTCTCTCATGATAGCAGGTGGTTAAGTAGAAATTCGCTGCTCGGCTGACCCAGCAGGAGCAAACGTATGCCAAAAATGTATGCAGAAACAAGCTTTTCAGTGAAGAGCAGCTAGGCACATTTTAGCAAGTTTCACTTGTAAGTGGGGTTGGAAATGCTTTTCAGGCTCAGTACTGGGCTCAAAAGATGCAGCCCTGATGTCTCGCTTGATAGCAGGTGGTTAAGTAGAAATTCGCTGCTCGGCTGACCCAGCAGGAGCAAACATATGCCAAAAATGTATGCAGAAACAAGCTTTTCAGTGAAGAGCAGCTAGGCACATTTTAGCAAGTTTCACTTGTAAGTGGGGTTGGAAATGCTTTTCAGGCTCAGTACTGGGCTCAAAAGATGCAGACCTGATGTCTCTCATGATAGCAGGTGGTTAAGTAGAAATTGGCTGCTCGGCTGACCCAGCAGGAGCAAACGTATGCCAAAAATGTATGCAGAAACAAGCTTTTCAGTGAAGAGCAGCTAGGCACATTTTAGCAAGTTTCACTTGTAAGTGGGGTTGGAAATGCTTTTCAGGCTCAGTACTGGGCTCAAAAGATGCAGCCCTGATGTCTCGCTTGATAGCAGGTGGTTAAGTAGAAATTCGCTGCTCGGCTGACCCAGCAGGAGCAAACATATGCCAAAAATGTATGCAGAAACAAGCTTTTCAGTGAAGAGCAGCTAGGCACATTTTAGCAAGTTTCACTTGTAAGTGGGGTGGGAAACGCTTTCAGGCTCAGTACTGGGCTCAAAAGATGCAGCCCTGATGTCTCTCATGACAGCAGGTGGTTAAGTAGAAATTTGGTGCTCGGCTGACCCAGCAGGAGCAAACGTATGCTAAAAATGTATGCAGAACCAAGCTTTTCAGTGAAGAGCAGCCAGGCACATTTTAGCAAGTTTCACTTGTAAGTGGGGTTGGAAACGCTTTTCAGGCTCAGTACTGGGCTCGAAAGATGCAGCCCTGATGTCTCTCATGATAGCAGGTGGTTAAGTAGAAATTTGCTGCTCGGCTGACCCAGCAGGAGCAAACGTATGCTAAAAATGTATGCAGAACCAAGCATTTCAGTGAAGAGCAGCTAGGCATATTTTAGCAAGTTTCACTTGTTGGTGGGGTTGGAAACGCTTTTCAGGCTCAGTACTGGGCTCAAAAGATGCAGCCCTGATGGCTCTCATGATAGCAGGTGGTTAAGTAGAAATGTGCTGCTCGGCTGACCCAGCAGGAGCAAACGTATGCTAAAAATGTATGCAGAACCAAGCTTTTCAGTGAAGAGCAGCCAGGCACATTTTAGCACGTTTCACTTGTAAGTGGGGTTGGAAACGCTTTTCAGGCTCAGTACTGGGCTCAAAAGATGCAGCCCTGATCTCTCTCATGATAGCAGGTGGCTAAGTAGAAATTTGCTGCTCGGCTGACCCAGCAGGAGCAAACGTATGCTAAAAATGTATGCAGAATCAAGCTTTTCAGTGAAGAGCAGCCAGGCACATTTTAGCAAGTTTCACTTGTAAGTGGGGTTGGAAACGCTTTTCAGGCTCAGTACTGGGCTCAAAAGATGCAGCCCTGATCTCTCTCATGATAGCAGGTGGTTAAGTAGAAATTTGCTGCTCCGCTGACCCAGCAGGAGCAAACCTATGCCAAAAATGTATGCAGAATCAGCTTTTCAGTGAAGAGCAGAGAGGCACATTTTAGCAAGTTTCACTTGTAAGTGGGGTGGGAAATGCTTTCAGGCTCAGTACTGGGCTCAAAAGATGCAGCCCTGATGTCTCTCATGATAGCAGGTGGTTAAGTAGAAATTTGCTGCTCGGCTGACCCAGCAGGAGCAAACGTATGCTAAAAATGTATGCAGAACCAAGCATTTCAGTGAAGAGCAGCTAGGCATATTTTAGCAAGTTTCACTTGTTGGTGGGGTTGGAAACGCTTTTCAGGCTCAGTACTGGGCTCAAAAGATGCAGCCCTGATGGCTCTCATGATAGCAGGTGGTTAAGTAGAAATGTGCTGCTCGGCTGACCCAGCAGGAGCAAACGTATGCTAAAAATGTATGCAGAACCAAGCTTTTCAGTGAAGAGCAGCCAGGCACATTTTAGCAAGTTTCACTTGTAAGTGGGGTGGGAAACGCTTTCAGGCTCAGTACTGGGCTCAAAAGATGCAGCCCTGATGTCTCTCATGATAGCAGGTGGTTAAGTAGAAATTTGGTGCTCGGCTGACCCAGCAGGAGCAAACGTATGCTAAAAATGTATGCAGAACCAAGCTTTTCAGTGAAGAGCAGCCAGGCACATTTTAGCAAGTTTCACTTGTAAGTGGGGTTGGAAACGCTTTTCAGGCTCAGTACTGGGCTCGAAAGATGCAGCCCTGATGTCTCTCATGATAGCAGGTGGTTAAGTAGAAATTTGCTGCTCGGCTGACCCAGCAGGAGCAAACGTATGCTAAAAATGTATGCAGAACCAAGCATTTCAGTGAAGAGCAGCCAGGCACATTTTAGCAAGTTTCACTTGTTGGTGGGGTTGGAAACGCTTTTCAGGCTCAGTACTGGGCTCAAAAGATGCAGCCCTGATGGCTCTCATGATAGCAGGTGGTTAAGTAGAAATGTGCTGCTCGGCTGACCCAGCAGGAGCAAACGTATGCTAAAAATGTATGCAGAACCAAGCTTTTCAGTGAAGAGCAGCCAGGCACATTTTAGCACGTTTCACTTGTAAGTGGGGTTGGAAACGCTTTTCAGGCTCAGTACTGGGCTCAAAAGATGCAGCCCTGATGTCTCTCATGATAGCAGGTGGTTAAGTAGAAATTCGCTGCTCGGCTGACCCAGCAGGAGCAAACGTATGCTAAAAATGTATGCAGAACCAAGCTTTTCAGTGAAGAGCAGCCAGGCACATTTGAGCAAGTTTCACTTGTAAGTGGGGTTGGAAACGCTTTTCAGGCTCAGTACTGGGCTCAAAAGATGCAGCCCCGATCTCTCTCATGATAGCAGGTGGTTAAGTAGAAATTCGCTGCTCGGCTGACCCAGCAGGAGCAAACGTATGCCAAAAATGTATGCAGAACCTAGCTTTTCAGTGAAGAGCAGCCAGGCACATTTTAGCAAGTTTCACTTGTAAGTGGGGTTGGAAACGCTTTTCAGGCTCAGTACTGGGCTCAAAAGATGCAGCCCTGATGTTTCTCATGATAGCAGGTGGTTAAGTAGAAATTTGCTGCTCGGCTGACCCAGCAGGAGCAAACGTATGCCAAAAATGTATGCAGAAACAAGCTTTTCAGTGAAGAGCAGCTAGGCACATTTTAGCAAGTTTCACTTGTAAGTGGGGTTGGAAATGCTTTTCAGGCTCAGTACTGGGCTCAAAAGATGCAGCCCTGATGTCTCTCATGATAGCAGGTGGTTAAGTAGAAATTCGCTGCTCGGCTGACCCAGCAGGAGCAAACGTATGCCAAAAATGTATGCAGAAACAAGCTTTTCAGTGAAGAGCAGCTAGGCACATTTTAGCAAGTTTTACTTGTAAGTGGGGTTGGAAATGCTTTTCAGGCTCAGTACTGGCCTCAAAAGATGCAGCCCTGATGTCTCTCATGATAGCAGGTGGTTAAGTAGAAATTTGCTGCTCGACTGACCCAGCAGGAGCAAACCTATGCCAAAAATGTACGCAGAATCAGCTTTTCAGTGAAGAGCAGAGAGGCACATTTTAGCAAGTTTCACTTGTAAGTGGGGTTGGAAACGCTTTTCAGGCTTAGTACTGGGCTCAAAAGATGCAGCTCTGATGTCTCTCATGATAGCAGGTGGTTAAGTAGAAATTCGCTGCTCGGCTGACCCAGCAGGAGCAAACGTATGCTAAAAATGTATGCAGAACCAAGCTTTTCAGTGAAGAGCAGCCAGGCACATTTTAGCAGATTTCACTTGTAAGTGGGGTTGGAAATGTTTTTCAGGCTCAATACTGGGCTCAATAGATGCAGCCCTGATGTCTCTCATGATAGCAGGTGGTTAAGTAGAAATTTGCTGCTAGGCAGACCCAGCAGGAGCAAACGTATGCTAAAAATGTGTGCAGAACCAAGCTTTTCAGTGAAGAGCAGCCAGGCACATTTTAGCACGTTTCACTTGTAAGTGGGGTTGGAATTGCTTTTCAGGCTCAGTACTGGGCTCAAAAGATGCAGCCCTGATGTCTCTCATGATAGCAGGTGGCTAAGTAGAAATTTGCTGCTCGGCTGACCCACCAGGAGCAAACGTATGCTAAAAATGTATGCAGAACCAAGCTTTTCAGTGAAGAGCAGCCAGGCACATTTTAGCAAGTTTCACTTGTAAGTGGGGTTGGAAACGCTTTTCACGCTAAGTACTGGGCTCAAAAGATGCAGCCCTGATGTCTCTCATGATAGCAGGTGGTTAAGTAGAAATTTTCTGCTCGGCTGACCCAGCAGGAGCAAACGTATGCTAAAAATGTGTGCAAAACCAAGCTATTCAGTGAAGAGCAGCTTTAGCAAGTTCCACTTGTAAGTGGGGTTGGAAATTCTTTTCAGGCTCAGTACTGGGCTCAAAAGATGCAGCCCTGATCTCTCTCATGATAGCAGGTGGTTAAGTAGAAATTTGCTGCTCGGCTGACCCAGCAGGAGCAAACGTATGCTAAAAATGTATGCAGAACCAAGCTTTTCAGTGAAGAGCAGCCAGGCACATTTTAGCAAGTTTCACTTGTAAGTGGGGTTGGAAACGCTTTTCAGGCTCAGTACTGGGCTCAAAAGATGCAGACCTGATGTCTCTCATGATAGCAGGTGGTTAAGTAGAAATTCGCTGCTCGGCTGACCCAGCAGGAGCAAACGTATGCCAAAAATGTATGCAGAAACAAGCTTTTCAGTGAAGAGCAGCTAGGCACATTTTAGCAAGTTTCACTTGTAAGTGGGGTTGGAAATGCTTTTCAGGCTCAGTACTGGGCTCAAAAGATGCAGCCCTGATGTCTCGCTTGATAGCAGGTGGTTAAGTAGAAATTCGCTGCTCGGCTGACCCAGCAGGAGCAAACATATGCCAAAAATGTATGCAGAAACAAGCTTTTCAGTGAAGAGCAGCTAGGCACATTTTAGCAAGTTTCACTTGTAAGTGGGGTTGGAAATGCTTTTCAGGCTCAGTACTGGGCTCAAAAGATGCAGACCTGATGTCTCTCATGATAGCAGGTGGTTAAGTAGAAATTCGCTGCTCGGCTGACCCAGCAGGAGCAAACGTATGCCAAAAATGTATGCAGAAACAAGCTTTTCAGTGAAGAGCAGCTAGGCACATTTTAGCAAGTTTCACTTGTAAGTGGGGTTGGAAATGCTTTTCAGGCTCAGTACTGGGCTCAAAAGATGCAGCCCTGATGTCTCGCTTGATAGCAGGTGGTTAAGTAGAAATTCGCTGCTCGGCTGACCCAGCAGGAGCAAACATATGCCAAAAATGTATGCAGAAACAAGCTTTTCAGTGAAGAGCAGCTAGGCACATTTTAGCAAGTTTCACTTGTAAGTGGGGTGGGAAACGCTTTCAGGCTCAGTACTGGGCTCAAAAGATGCAGCCCTGATGTCTCTCATGATAGCAGGTGGTTAAGTAGAAATTTGGTGCTCGGCTGACCCAGCAGGAGCAAACGTATGCTAAAAATGTATGCAGAACCAAGCTTTTCAGTGAAGAGCAGCCAGGCACATTTTAGCAAGTTTCACTTGTAAGTGGGGTTGGAAACGCTTTTCAGGCTCAGTACTGGGCTCGAAAGATGCAGCCCTGATGTCTCTCATGATAGCAGGTGGTTAAGTAGAAATTTGCTGCTCGGCTGACCCAGCAGGAGCAAACGTATGCTAAAAATGTATGCAGAACCAAGCATTTCAGTGAAGAGCAGCTAGGCATATTTTAGCAAGTTTCACTTGTTGGTGGGGTTGGAAACGCTTTTCAGGCTCAGTACTGGGCTCAAAAGATGCAGCCCTGATGGCTCTCATGATAGCAGGTGGTTAAGTAGAAATGTGCTGCTCGGCTGACCCAGCAGGAGCAAACGTATGCTAAAAATGTATGCAGAACCAAGCTTTTCAGTGAAGAGCAGCCAGGCACATTTTAGCACGTTTCACTTGTAAGTGGGGTTGGAAACGCTTTTCAGGCTCAGTACTGGGCTCAAAAGATGCAGCCCTGATCTCTCTCATGATAGCAGGTGGCTAAGTAGAAATTTGCTGCTCGGCTGACCCAGCAGGAGCAAACGTATGCTAAAAATGTATGCAGAATCAAGCTTTTCAGTGAAGAGCAGCCAGGCACATTTTAGCAAGTTTCACTTGTAAGTGGGGTTGGAAACGCTTTTCAGGCTCAGTACTGGGCTCAAAAGATGCAGCCCTGATCTCTCTCATGATAGCAGGTGGTTAAGTAGAAATTTGCTGCTCGGCTGACCCAGCAGGAGCAAACGTATGCTAAAAATGTATGCAGAACCAAGCATTTCAGTGAAGAGCAGCTAGGCATATTTTAGCAAGTTTCACTTGTTGGTGGGGTTGGAAACGCTTTTCAGGCTCAGTACTGGGCTCAAAAGATGCAGCCCTGATGGCTCTCATGATAGCAGGTGGTTAAGTAGAAATGTGCTGCTCGGCTGACCCAGCAGGAGCAAACGTATGCTAAAAATGTATGCAGAACCAAGCTTTTCGGTGAAGAGCAGCCAGGCACATTTTAGCACGTTTCACTTGTAAGTGGGGTTGGAAACGCTTTTCAGGCTCAGTACTGGGCTCAAAAGATGCAGCCCTGATCTCTCTCATGATAGCAGGTGGCTAAGTAGAAATTTGCTGCTCGGCTGACCCACCAGGAGCAAACGTATGCTAAAAATGTATGCAGAATCAAGCTTTTCAGTGAAGAGCAGCCAGGCACATTTTAGCAAGTTTCACTTGTAAGTGGGGTTGGAAACGCTTTTCAGGCTCAGTACTGGGCTCAAAAGATGCAGCCCTGATGTCTCTCATGATAGCAGGTGGTTAAGTAGAAATTCGCTGCTCGGCTGACCCAGCAGGAGCAAACCTATGCCAAAAATGTATACAGAAACAAGCTTTTCAGTGAAGAGCAGCTAGGCACATTTTAGCAAGTTTCACTTGTAAGTGGGGTTGGAAACGCTTTTCAGGCTCAGTACTGGGCTCAAAAGATGCAGCCCTGATGTCTCTCATGATAGCAGGTGGTTAAGTAGAAATTCGCTGCTCGGCTAACCCAGCAGGAGCAAACGTATGCCAAAAATGTATGCAGAACCAAGCTTTTCAGTGAAGAGCAGCCAGGCACATTTTAGCAGGTTTCACTTGTAAGTGGGGTTGGAAACGCTTTTCAGGCTCAGTACTGATCTCAAAAGATGCAGCCCCGATCTCTCTCATGATAGCAGGTGGTTAAGTAGAAATTCGCTGCTCTGCTGACCCAGCAGGAGCAAACGTATGCCAAAAATGTATGCAGAAACAAGCTTTTCAGTGAAGAGCAGCTAGGCACATTTTAGCAAGTTTCACTTGTAAGTGGGGTTGGAAATGCTTTTCAGGCTCAGTACTGGGCTCAAAAGATGCAGCCCTGATGTCTCTCATGATAGCAGGTGGTTAAGTAGAATTCGCTGCTCGGCTGACCCAGCAGGAGCAAACGTATGCTAAAAATGTATGCAGAACCAAGCTTTTCAGTGAAGAGCAGCCAGGCACATTTTAGCAGGTTTCACTTGTAAGTGGGGTTGGAAATGCTTTTCAGGCTCAGTACTGGGCTCAATAGATGCAGCCCTGATGTCTCTCATGATAGCAGGTGGTTAAGTAGAAATGTGCTGCTAGGCAGACCCAGCAGGAGCAAACGTATGCTAAAAATGTGTGCAGAACCAAGCTTTTCAGTGAAGAGCAGCCAGGCACATTTTAGCACGTTTCACTTGTAAGTGTGGTTGGAATTGCTTTTCAGGCTCAGTACTGGGCTCAAAAGATGCAGCCCTGATGTCTCTCATGATAGCAGGTGGCTAAGTAGAAATTTGCTGCTCGGCTGACCCACCAGGAGCAAACGTATGCTAAAAATGTATGCAGAACCAAGCTTTTCAGTGAAGAGCAGCCAGGCACATTTTAGCAAGTTTCACTTGTAAGTGGGGTTGGAAACGCTTTTCAGGCTTAGTACTGGGCTCAAAAGATGCAGCCCTGATGTCTCTCATGATAGCAGGTGGTTAAGTAGAAATTTTCTGCTCGGCTGACCCAGCAGGAGCAAACGTATGCTAAAAATGTGTGCAAAACCAAGCTATTCAGTGAAGAGCAGCTTTAGCAAGTTCCACTTGTAAGTGGGGTTGGAAATTCTTTTCAGGCTCAGTACTGGGCTCAAAAGATGCAGCCCTGATCTCTCTCATGATAGCAGGTGGTTAAGTAGAAATTTGCTGCTCGGCTGACCCAGCAGGAGCAAACGTATGCCAAAAATGTATGCAGAAACAAGCTTTTCAGTGAAGAGTAGCTAGGCACATTTTAGCAAGTTTCACTTGTAAGTGGGGTTGGAAATGCTTTTCAGGCTCAGTACTGGGCTCAAAAGATGCAGCCCTGATGTCTCGCTTGATAGCAGGTGGTTAAGTAGAAATTCGCTGCTCGGCTGACCCAGCAGGAGCAAACATATGCCAAAAATGTATGCAGAAACAAGCTTTTCAGTGAAGAGCAGCTAGGCACATTTTAACAAGTTTCACTTGTAAGTGGGGTTGGAAATGCTTTTCAGGCTCAGTACTGGCCTCAAAAGATGCAGCCCTGATGTCTCTCATGATAGCAGGTGGTTAAGTAGAAATTTGCTGCTCGGCTGACCCTGCAGGAGCAAACCTATGCCAAAAATGTATGCAGAATCAGCTTTTCAGTGAAGAGCAGAGAGGCACATTTTAGCAAGTTTCACTTGTAAGTGGGGTTGGAAACGCTTTTCAGGCTTAGTACTGGGCTCAAAAGATGCAGCTCTGATGTCTCTCATGATAGCAGGTGGTTAAGTAGAAATTCGCTGCTCGGCTGACCCAGCAGGAGCAAACGTATGCTAAAAATGTATGCAGAACCAAGCTTTTCAGTGAAGAGCAGCCAGGCACATTTTAGCAGATTTCACTTGTAAGTGGGGTTGGAAATGTTTTTCAGGCTCAGTACTGGGCTCAATAGATGCAGCCCTGATGTCTCTCATGATAGCAGGTGGTTAAGTAGAAATTTGCTGCTAGGCAGACCCAGCAGGAGCAAACGTATGCTAAAAATGTGTGCAGAACCAAGCTTTTCAGTGAAGAGCAGCCAGGCACATTTTAGCACGTTTCACTTGTAAGTGGGGTTGGTATTGCTTTTCAGGCTCAGTACTGGGCTCAAAAGATGCAGCCCTGATGTCTCTCATGATAGCAGGTGGCTAAGTAGAAATTTGCTGCTCGGCTGACCCACCAGGAGCAAACGTATGCTAAAAATGTATGCAGAACCAAGCTTTTCAGTGAAGAGCAGCCAGGCACATTTTAGCAAGTTTCACTTGTAAGTGGGGTTGGAAACGCTTTTCACGCTAAGTACTGGGCTCAAAAGATGCAGCCCTGATGTCTCTCATGATAGCAGGTGGTTAAGTAGAAATTTTCTGCTCGGCTGACCCAGCAGGAGCAAATGTATGCTCAAAATGTGTGCAAAACCAAGCTATTCAGTGAAGAGCAGCTTTAGCAAGTTCCACTTGTAAGTGGGGTTGGAAATTCTTTTCAGGCTCAGTACTGGGCTCAAAAGATGCAGCCCTGATCTCTCTCATGATAGCAGGTGGTTAAGTAGAAATTTGCTGCTCGGCTGACCCAGCAGGAGCAAACGTATGCTAAAAATGTATGCAGAACCAAGCTTTTCAGTGAAGAGCAGCCAGGCACATTTTAGCAAGTTTCACTTGTAAGTGGGGTTGGAAACGCTTTTCAGGCTCAGTACTGGGCTCAAAAGATGCAGACCTGATGTCTCTCATGATAGCAGGTGGTTAAGTAGAAATTCGCTGCTCGGCTGACCCAGCAGGAGCAAACGTATGCCAAAAATGTATGCAGAAACAAGCTTTTCAGTGAAGAGCAGCTAGGCACATTTTAGCAAGTTTCACTTGTAAGTGGGGTTGGAAATGCTTTTCAGGCTCAGTACTGGGCTCAAAAGATGCAGCCCTGATGTCTCGCTTGATAGCAGGTGGTTAAGTAGAAATTCGCTGCTCGGCTGACCCAGCAGGAGCAAACATATGCCAAAAATGTATGCAGAAACAAGCTTTTCAGTGAAGAGCAGCTAGGCACATTTTAGCAAGTTTCACTTGTAAGTGGGGTTGGAAACGCTTTTCAGGCTCAGTACTGGGCTCAAAAGATGCAGACCTGATGTCTCTCATGATAGCAGGTGGTTAAGTAGAAATTCGCTGCTCGGCTGACCCAGCAGGAGCAAACGTATGCCAAAAATGTATGCAGAAACAAGCTTTTCAGTGAAGAGCAGCTAGGCACATTTTAGCAAGTTTCACTTGTAAGTGGGGTTGGAAATGCTTTTCAGGCTCAGTACTGGGCTCAAAAGATGCAGCCCTGATGTCTCGCTTGATAGCAGGTGGTTAAGTAGAAATTCGCTGCTCGGCTGACCCAGCAGGAGCAAACATATGCCAAAAATGTATGCAGAAACAAGCTTTTCAGTGAAGAGCAGCTAGGCACATTTTAGCAAGTTTCACTTGTAAGTGGGGTGGGAAACGCTTTCAGGCTCAGTACTGGGCTCAAAAGATGCAGCCCTGATGTCTCTCATGATAGCAGGTGGTTAAGTAGAAATTTGGTGCTCGGCTGACCCAGCAGGAGCAAACGTATGCTAAAAATGTATGCAGAACCAAGCTTTTCAGTGAAGAGCAGCCAGGCACATTTTAGCAAGTTTCACTTGTAAGTGGGGTTGGAAACGCTTTTCAGGCTC
Organism: Lissotriton helveticus; assembly: GCF_964261635.1. NCBI lineage: Eukaryota > Metazoa > Chordata > Amphibia > Caudata > Salamandridae > Lissotriton > Lissotriton helveticus. The sequence goes on along the minus strand of NC_136065.1, from coordinate 743,258,853 downwards.
AGTACTGGGCTCGAAAGATGCAGCCCTGATGTCTCTCATGATAGCAGGTGGTTAAGTAGAAATTTGCTGCTCGGCTGACCCAGCAGGAGCAAACGTATGCTAAAAATGTATGCAGAACCAAGCATTTCAGTGAAGAGCAGCTAGGCATATTTTAGCAAGTTTCACTTGTTGGTGGGGTTGGAAACGCTTTTCAGGCTCAGTACTGGGCTCAAAAGATGCAGCCCTGATGGCTCTCATGATAGCAGGTGGTTAAGTAGAAATGTGCTGCTCGGCTGACCCAGCAGGAGCAAACGTATGCTAAAAATGTATGCAGAACCAAGCTTTTCAGTGAAGAGCAGCCAGGCACATTTTAGCACGTTTCACTTGTAAGTGGGGTTGGAAACGCTTTTCAGGCTCAGTACTGGGCTCAAAAGATGCAGCCCTGATCTCTCTCATGATAGCAGGTGGCTAAGTAGAAATTTGCTGCTCGGCTGACCCAGCAGGAGCAAACGTATGCTAAAAATGTATGCAGAATCAAGCTTTTCAGTGAAGAGCAGCCAGGCACATTTTAGCAAGTTTCACTTGTAAGTGGGGTTGGAAACGCTTTTCAGGCTCAGTACTGGGCTCAAAAGATGCAGCCCTGATCTCTCTCATGATAGCAGGTGGTTAAGTAGAAATTTGCTGCTCGGCTGACCCAGCAGGAGCAAACGTATGCTAAAAATGTATGCAGAACCAAGCATTTCAGTGAAGAGCAGCTAGGCATATTTTAGCAAGTTTCACTTGTTGGTGGGGTTGGAAACGCTTTTCAGGCTCAGTACTGGGCTCAAAAGATGCAGCCCTGATGGCTCTCATGATAGCAGGTGGTTAAGTAGAAATGTGCTGCTCGGCTGACCCAGCAGGAGCAAACGTATGCTAAAAATGTATGCAGAACCAAGCTTTTCAGTGAAGAGCAGCCAGGCACATTTTAGCACGTTTCACTTGTAAGTGGGGTTGGAAACGCTTTTCAGGCTCAGTACTGGGCTCAAAAGATGCAGCCCTGATCTCTCTCATGATAGCAGGTGGCTAAGTAGAAATTTGCTGCTCGGCTGACCCACCAGGAGCAAACGTATGCTAAAAATGTATGCAGAATCAAGCTTTTCAGTGAAGAGCAGCCAGGCACATTTTAGCAAGTTTCACTTGTAAGTGGGGTTGGAAACGCTTTTCAGGCTCAGTACTGGGCTCAAAAGATGCAGCCCTGATGTCTCTCATGATAGCAGGTGGTTAAGTAGAAATTCGCTGCTCGGCTGACCCAGCAGGAGCAAACCTATGCCAAAAATGTATACAGAAACAAGCTTTTCAGTGAAGAGCAGCTAGGCACATTTTAGCAAGTTTCACTTGTAAGTGGGGTTGGAAACGCTTTTCAGGCTCAGTACTGGGCTCAAAAGATGCAGCCCTGATGTCTCTCATGATAGCAGGTGGTTAAGTAGAAATTCGCTGCTCGGCTAACCCAGCAGGAGCAAACGTATGCCAAAAATGTATGCAGAACCAAGCTTTTCAGTGAAGAGCAGCCAGGCACATTTTAGCAGGTTTCACTTGTAAGTGGGGTTGGAAACGCTTTTCAGGCTCAGTACTGATCTCAAAAGATGCAGCCCCGATCTCTCTCATGATAGCAGGTGGTTAAGTAGAAATTCGCTGCTCTGCTGACCCAGCAGGAGCAAACGTATGCCAAAAATGTATGCAGAAACAAGCTTTTCAGTGAAGAGCAGCTAGGCACATTTTAGCAAGTTTCACTTGTAAGTGGGGTTGGAAATGCTTTTCAGGCTCAGTACTGGGCTCAAAAGATGCAGCCCTGATGTCTCTCATGATAGCAGGTGGTTAAGTAGAATTCGCTGCTCGGCTGACCCAGCAGGAGCAAACGTATGCTAAAAATGTATGCAGAACCAAGCTTTTCAGTGAAGAGCAGCCAGGCACATTTTAGCAGGTTTCACTTGTAAGTGGGGTTGGAAATGCTTTTCAGGCTCAGTACTGGGCTCAATAGATGCAGCCCTGATGTCTCTCATGATAGCAGGTGGTTAAGTAGAAATGTGCTGCTAGGCAGACCCAGCAGGAGCAAACGTATGCTAAAAATGTGTGCAGAACCAAGCTTTTCAGTGAAGAGCAGCCAGGCACATTTTAGCACGTTTCACTTGTAAGTGGGGTTGGAATTGCTTTTCAGGCTCAGTACTGGGCTCAAAAGATGCAGCCCTGATGTCTCTCATGATAGCAGGTGGCTAAGTAGAAATTTGCTGCTCGGCTGACCCACCAGGAGCAAACGTATGCTAAAAATGTATGCAGAACCAAGCTTTTCAGTGAAGAGCAGCCAGGCACATTTTAGCAAGTTTCACTTGTAAGTGGGGTTGGAAACGCTTTTCAGGCTTAGTACTGGGCTCAAAAGATGCAGCCCTGATGTCTCTCATGATAGCAGGTGGTTAAGTAGAAATTTTCTGCTCGGCTGACCCAGCAGGAGCAAACGTATGCTAAAAATGTGTGCAAAACCAAGCTATTCAGTGAAGAGCAGCTTTAGCAAGTTCCACTTGTAAGTGGGGTTGGAAATTCTTTTCAGGCTCAGTACTGGGCTCAAAAGATGCAGCCCTGATCTCTCTCATGATAGCAGGTGGTTAAGTAGAAATTTGCTGCTCGGCTGACCCAGCAGGAGCAAACGTATGCCAAAAATGTATGCAGAAACAAGCTTTTCAGTGAAGAGTAGCTAGGCACATTTTAGCAAGTTTCACTTGTAAGTGGGGTTGGAAATGCTTTTCAGGCTCAGTACTGGGCTCAAAAGATGCAGCCCTGATGTCTCGCTTGATAGCAGGTGGTTAAGTAGAAATTCGCTGCTCGGCTGACCCAGCAGGAGCAAACATATGCCAAAAATGTATGCAGAAACAAGCTTTTCAGTGAAGAGCAGCTAGGCACATTTTAACAAGTTTCACTTGTAAGTGGGGTTGGAAATGCTTTTCAGGCTCAGTACTGGCCTCAAAAGATGCAGCCCTGATGTCTCTCATGATAGCAGGTGGTTAAGTAGAAATTTTCTGCTCGGCTGACCCAGCAGGAGCAAACCTATGCCAAAAATGTATGCAGAATCAGCTTTTCAGTGAAGAGCAGAGAGGCACATTTTAGCAAGTTTCACTTGTAAGTGGGGTTGGAAACGCTTTTCAGGCTTAGTAATGGGCTCAAAAGATGCAGCTCTGATGTCTCTCATGATAGCAGGTGGTTAAGTAGAAATTTGCTGCTCGGCTGGCCCAGCAGGAGCAAACATATGCTAAATATGTATGCAGAACCAAACTTTTCAGTGAAGAGCAGCCAGGCACATTTTAGCAAGTTTAACTTGTAAGTGGGGTTGGAAACGCTTTTCAGGCTCAGTACTGGGCTCGAAAGATGCAGCCCTGATGTCTCTCATGATAGCAGGTGGTTAAGTAGAAATTTGCTGCTAGGCAGACCCAGCAGGAGCAAACGTATGCTAAAAATGTGTGCAGAACCAAGCTTTTCAGTGAAGAGCAGCCAGGCACATTTTAGCACGTTTCACTTGTAAGTGGGGTTGGAATTGCTTTTCAGGCTCAGTACTGGGCTCAAAAGATGCAGCCCTGATGTCTCTCATGATAGCAGGTGGCTAAGTAGAAATTTGCTGCTCGGCTGACCCACCAGGAGCAAACGTATGCTAAAAATGTATGCAGAACCAAGCTTTTCAGTGAAGAGCAGCCAGGCACATTTTAGCAAGTTTCACTTGTAAGTGGGGTTGGAAACGCTTTTCAGGCTTAGTACTGGGCTCAAAAGATGCAGCCCTGATGTCTCTCATGATAGCAGGTGGTTAAGTAGAAATTTTCTGCTCGGCTGACCCAGCAGGAGCAAACGTATGCTAAAAATGTGTGCAAAACCAAGCTATTCAGTGAAGAGCAGCTTTAGCAAGTTCCACTTGTAAGTGGGGTTGGAAATTCTTTTCAGGCTCAGTACTGGGCTCAAAAGATGCAGCCCTGATCTCTCTCATGATAGCAGGTGGTTAAGTAGAAATTTGCTGCTCGGCTGACCCAGCAGGAGCAAACGTATGCCAAAAATGTATGCAGAAACAAGCTTTTCAGTGAAGAGCAGCTAGGCACATTTTAACAAGTTTCACTTGTAAGTGGGGTTGGAAATGCTTTTCAGGCTCAGTACTGGCCTCAAAAGATGCAGCCCTGATGTCTCTCATGATAGCAGGTGGTTAAGTAGAAATTTGCTGCTCGGCTGACCCAGCAGGAGCAAACCTATGCCAAAAATGTATGCAGAATCAGCATTTCAGTGAAGAGCAGAGAGGCACATTTTAGCAAATTTCACTTGTAAGTGGGGTGGGAAACGCTTTCAGGCTCAGTACTGGGCTCAAAAGATGCAGCCCTGATGTCTCTCATGATAGCAGGTGGTTAAGTAGAAATTTGGTGCTCGGCTGACCCAGCAGGAGCAAACGTATGCTAAAAATGTATGCAGAACCAAGCTTTTCAGTGAAGAGCAGCCAGGCACATTTTAGCAAGTTTAACTTGTAAGTGGGGTTGGAAACGCTTTTCAGGCTCAGTACTGGGCTCGAAAGATGCAGCCCTGATGTCTCTCATGATAGCAGGTGGTTAAGTAGAAATTTGCTGCTCGGCTGACCCAGCAGGAGCAAACGTATGCTAAAAATGTATGCAGAACCAAGCTTTTCAGTGAAGAGCAGCCAGGCACATTTTAGCACGTTTCACTTGTAAGTGGGGTTGGAAACGCTTTTCAGGCTCAGTACTGGGCTCAAAAGATGCAGCCCTGATCTCTCTCATGATAGCAGGTGGCTAAGTAGAAATTTGCTGCTCGGCTGACCCACCAGGAGCAAACGTATGCTAAAAATGTATGCAGAACCAAGCTTTTCAGTGAAGAGCAGCCAGGCACATTTTAGCAAGTTTCACTTGTAAGTGGGGTTGGAAACGCTTTTCAGGCTCAGTACTGGGCTCAAAAGATACAGCCCTGATGTCTCTCATGATAGCAGGTGGTTAAGTAGAAATTTGCTGCTCGGCTGACCCAGCAGGAGCAAACGTATGCTAAAAATGTGTGCAGAACCAAGCTTTTGAGTGAAGAGCAGCTTTAGCAAGTTTCACTTGTAAGTGGGGTTGGAAATGCTTTTCAGGCTCAGTACTGGGCTCAAAAGATGCAGCCCTGATCTCTCTCATGATAGCAGGTGGTTAAGTAGAAATTTGCTGCTCGGCTGACCCAGCAGGAGCAAACGTATGCCAAAAATGTATGCAGAAACAAGCTTTTCAGTGAAGAGCAGCTAGGCACATTTTAGCAAGTTTCACTTGTAAGTGGGGTTGGAAATGCTTTTCAGGCTTAGTACTGGGCTCAAAAGATGCAGCCCTGATGTCTCTCATGATAGCAGGTGGTTAAGTAGAAATTCGCTGCTCGGCTGACTCAGCAGGAGCAAACGTATGCTAAAAATGTATGCAGAACCAAGCTTTTCAGTGAAGAGCAGCCAGGCACATTTGAGCAAGTTTCACTTGTAAGTGGGGTTGGAAACGCTTTTCTGGCTCAGTACTGGGCTCAAAAGATGCAGCCCTGAGTCTCTCATGATAGCAGGTGGTTAGGTAGAAATTCGCTGCTCGGCTGACCCAGCAGGAGCAAACGTATGCCAAAAATGTATGCAGAAACAAGCTTTTCAGTGAAGAGCAGCTAGGCACATTTTAGCAAGTTTCACTTGTAAGTGGGGTTGGAAATGCTTTTCAGGCTCAGTACTGGGCTCAAAAGATGCAGCCCTGATCTCTCTCATGATAGCAGGTGGTTAAGTAGAAATTTGCTGCTCGACTGACCCAGCAGGAGCAAACGTATGCTAAAAATGTATGCAGAACCAAGCTTTTCAGTGAAGAGCAGCCAGGCACATTTGAGCAAGTTTCACTGGTAAGTGGGGTTGGAAACGCTTTTCAGGCTCAGTACTGGGCTCAAAAGATGCAGCCCCGATCTCTCTCATGATAGTAGGTGGTTAAGTAGAAATTCGCTGCTCGGCTGACCCAGCAGGAGCAAACGTATGCCAAAAATGTATGCAGAACCTAGCTTTTCAGTGAAGAGCAGCCAGGCACATTTTAGCAAGTTTCACTTGTAAGTGGGGTTGGAAACGCTTTTCAGGCTCAGTACTGGGCTCAAAAGATGCAGCCCTGATGTTTCTCATGATAGCAGGTGGTTAAGTAGAAATTCGCTGCTCGGCTGACCCAGCAGGAGCAAACGTATGCCAAAAATGTATGCAGAACCAAGCTTTTCAGTGAAGAGCAGCCAGGCACATTTTAGCAAGTTTCACTTGTAAGTGGGGTTGGAAACGCTTTTCAGGCTCAGTACTGGGCTCAAAAGATGCAGCCCTGATGTCTCTCATGATAGCAGGTGGTTAAGTAGAAATTCGCTGCTCGGCTGACCCAGCAGGAGCAAACCTATGCCAAAAATGTATACAGAAACAAGCTTTTCAGTGAAGAGCAGCTAGGCACATTTTAGCAAGTTTCACTTGTAAGTGGGGTTGGAAATGCTTTTCAGGCTTAGTACTGGGCTCAAAAGATGCAGCCCTGATGTCTCTCATGATAGCAGGTGGTTAAGTAGAAATTCGCTGCTCGGCTGACCCAGCAGGAGCAAACGTATGCCAAAAATGTATGCAGAAACAAGCTTTTCAGTGAAGAGCAGCCAGGCACATTTTAGCAGGTTTCACTTGTAAGTGGGGTTGGAAACGCTTTTCAGGCTCAGTACTGATCTCAAAAGATGCAGCCCCGATCTCTCTCATGATAGCAGGTGGTTAAGTAGAAATTCGCTGCTCTGCTGACCCAGCAGGAGCAAACGTATGCCAAAAATGTATGCAGAAACAAGCTTTTCAGTGAAGAGCAGCCAGGCACATTTTAGCAAGTTTCACTTGTAAGTGGGGTTGGAAATGCTTTTCAGGCTCAGTACTGGGCTCAAAAGATGCAGCCCTGATGTCTCTCATGATAGCAGGTGGTTAAGTAGAAATGTGCTGCTAGGCAGACCCAGCAGGAGCAAACGTATGCTAAAAATGTGTGCAGAACCAAGCTTTTCAGTGAAGAGCAGCCAGGCACATTTTAGCACGTTTCACTTGTAAGTGGGGTTGGAATTGCTTTTCAGGCTCAGTACTGGGCTCAAAAGATGCAGCCCTGATGTCTCTCATGATAGCAGGTGGCTAAGTAGAAATTTGCTGCTCGGCTGACCCACCAGGAGCAAACGTATGCTAAAAATGTATGCAGAACCAAGCTTTTCAGTGAAAAGCAGCCAGGCACATTTTAGCAAGTTTCACTTGTAAGTGGGGTTGGAAACGCTTTTCAGGCTTAGTACTGGGCTCAAAAGATGCAGCCCTGATGTCTCTCATGATAGCAGGTGGTTAAGTAGAAATTTTCTGCTCGGCTGACCCAGCAGGAGCAAACGTATGCTAAAAATGTGTGCAAAACCAAGCTATTCAGTGAAGAGCAGCTTTAGCAAGTTCCACTTGTAAGTGGGGTTGGAAATTCTTTTCAGGCTCAGTACTGGGCTCAAAAGATGCAGCCCTGATCTCTCTCATGATAGCAGGTGGTTAAGTAGAAATTTGCTGCTCGGCTGACCCAGCAGGAGCAAACGTATGCCAAAAATGTATGCAGAAACAAGCTTTTCAGTGAAGAGTAGCTAGGCACATTTTAGCAAGTTTCACTTGTAAGTGGGGTTGGAAATGCTTTTCAGGCTCAGTACTGGGCTCAAAAGATGCAGCCCTGATGTCTCGCTTGATAGCAGGTGGTTAAGTAGAAATTCGCTGCTCGGCTGACCCAGCAGGAGCAAACATATGCCAAAAATGTATGCAGAAACAAGCTTTTCAGTGAAGAGCAGCTAGGCACATTTTAACAAGTTTCACTTGTAAGTGGGGTTGGAAATGTTTTTCAGGCTCAGTACTGGCCTCAAAAGATGCAGCCCTGATGTCTCTCATGATAGCAGGTGGTTAAGTAGAAATTTGCTGCTCGGCTGACCCAGCAGGAGCAAACCTATGCCAAAAATGTATGCAGAATCAGCTTTTCAGTGAAGAGCAGAGAGCCACATTTTAGCAAGTTTCACTTGTAAGTGGGGTTGGAAACGCTTTTCAGGCTTAGTAATGGGCTCAAAAGATGCAGCTCTGATGTCTCTCATGATAGCAGGTGGTTAAGTAGAAATTTGCTGCTCGGCTCGCCCAGCAGGAGCAAACATATGCTAAATATGTATGCAGAACCAAGCTTTTCAGTGAAGAGCAGCCAGGCACATTTTAGCAAGTTTAACTTGTAAGTGGGGTTGGAAACGCTTTTCAGGCTCAGTACTGGGCTCGAAAGATGCAGCCCTGATGTCTCTCATGATAGCAGGTGGCTAAGTAGAAATTTGCTGCTCGGCTGACCCACCAGGAGCAAACGTATGCTAAAAATGTATGCAGAACCAAGCTTTTCAGTGAAGAGCAGCCAGGCACATTTTAGCAAGTTTCACTTGTAAGTGGGGTTGGAAACGCTTTTCAGGCTTAGTACTGGGCTCAAAAGATGCAGCCCTGATGTCTCTCATGATAGCAGGTGGTTAAGTTGAAATTTTCTGCTCGGCTGACCCAGCAGGAGCAAACGTATGCTAAAAATGTGTGCAAAACCAAGCTATTCAGTGAAGAGCAGCTTTAGCAAGTTCCACTTGTAAGTGGGGTTGGAAATTCTTTTCAGGCTCAGTACTGGGCTCAAAAGATGCAGCCCTGATCTCTCTCATGATAGCAGGTGGTTAAGTAGAAATTTGCTGCTCGGCTGACCCAGCAGGAGCAAACGTATGCCAAAAATGTATGCAGAAACAAGCTTTTCAGTGAAGAGTAGCTAGGCACATTTTAGCAAGTTTCACTTGTAAGTGGGGTTGGAAATGCTTTTCAGGCTCAGTACTGGGCTCAAAAGATGCAGCCCTGATGTCTCGCTTGATAGCAGGTGGTTAAGTAGAAATTCGCTGCTCGGCTGACCCAGCAGGAGCAAACATATGCCAAAAATGTATGCAGAAACAAGCTTTTCAGTGAAGAGCAGCTAGGCACATTTTAACAAGTTTCACTTGTAAGTGGGATTGGAAATGCTTTTCAGGCTCAGTACTGGCCTCAAAAGATGCAGCCCTGATGTCTCTCATGATAGCAGGTGGTTAAGTAGAAATTTGCTGCTCGGCTGACCCAGCAGGAGCAAACCTATGCCAAAAATTTATGCAGAACCAAGCTTTTCAGTGAAGAGCAGCCAGGCACATTTTAGCAAGTTTAACTTGTAAGTGGGGTTGGAAACGCTTTTCAGGCTCAGTACTGGGTTTGAAAGATGCAGCCCTGATGTCTCTCATGATAGCAGGTGGTTAAGTAGAAATTTGCTGCTCGGCTGACCCAGCAGGAGCAAACGTATGCTAAAAATGTATGCAGAACCAAGCTTTTCAGTGAAGAGCAGCCAGGCACATTTTAGCACGTTTCACTTGTAAGTGGGGTTGGAAACGCTTTTCAGGCTCAGTACTGGGCTCAAAAGATGCAGCCCTGATCTCTCTCATGATAGCAGGTGGCTAAGTAGAAATTTGCTGCTCGGCTGACCCACCAGGAGCAAACGTATGCTAAAAATGTATGCAGAACCAAGCTTTTCAGTGAAGAGCAGCCAGGCACATTTTAGCAAGTTTCACTTGTAAGTGGGGTTGGAAACGCTTTTCAGGCTCAGTACTGGGCTCAAAAGATACAGCCCTGATGTCTCTCATGATAGCAGGTGGTTAAGTAGAAATTTGCTGCTCGGCTGACCCAGCAGGAGCAAACGTATGCTAAAAATTTGTGCAGAACCAAGCTTTTGAGTGAAGAGCAGCTTTAGCAAGTTTCACTTGTAAGTGGGGTTGGAAAAGCTTTTCAGGCTCAGTACTGGGCTCAAAAGATGCAGCCCTGATCTCTCTCCTGATAGCAGGTGGTTAAGTAGAAATTTGCTGCTCGGCTGACCCAGCAGGAGCAAACGTATGCCAAAAATGTATGCAGAAACAAGCTTTTCAGTGAAGAGCAGCTAGGCACATTTTAGCAAGTTTCACTTGTAAGTGGGGTTGGAAATGCTTTTCAGGCTTAGTACTGGGCTCAAAAGATGCAGCCCTGATGTCTCTCATGATAGCAGGTGGTTAAGTAGAAATTCGCTGCTCGGCTGACCCAGCAGGAGCAAACGTATGCTAAAAATGTATGCAGAACCAAGCTTTTCAGTGAAGAGCAGCCAGGCACATTTGAGCAAGTTTCACTTGTAAGTGGGGTTGGAAACGCTTTTCTGGCTCAGTACTGGGCTCAAAAGATGCAGCCCTGAGTCTCTCATGATAGCAGGTGGTTAGGTAGAAATTCGCTGCTCGGCTGACCCAGCAGGAGCAAACGTATGCCAAAAATGTATGCAGAAACAAGCTTTTCAGTGAAGAGCAGCTAGGCACATTTTAGCAAGTTTCACTTGTAAGTGGGGTTGGAAATGCTTTTCAGGCTCAGTACTGGGCTCAAAAGATGCAGCCCTGATCTCTCTCATGATAGCAGGTGGTTAAGTAGAAATTTGCTGCTCGACTGACCCAGCAGGAGCAAACGTATGCTAAAAATGTATGCAGAACCAAGCTTTTCAGTGAAGAGCAGCCAGGCACATTTGAGCAAGTTTCACTTGTAAGTGGGGTTGGAAACGCTTTTCAGGCTCAGTACTGGGCTCAAAAGATGCAGCCCCGATCTCTCTCATGATAGCAGGTGGTTAAGTAGAAATTCGCTGCTCGGCTGACCCAGCAGGAGCAAACGTATGCCAAAAATGTATGCAGAACCTAGCTTTTCAGTGAAGAGCAGCCAGGCACATTTTAGCAAGTTTCACTTGTAAGTGGGGTTGGAAACGCTTTTCAGGCTCAGTACTGGGCTCAAAAGATGCAGCCCTGATGTTTCTCATGATAGCAGGTGGTTAAGTAGAAATTCGCTGCTCGGCTGACCCAGCAGGAGCAAACGTATGCCAAAAATGTATGCAGAAACAAGCTTTTCAGTGAAGAGCAGCTAGGCACATTTTAGCAAGTTTTACTTGTAAGTGGGGTTGGAAATGCTTTTCAGGCTCAGTACTGGCCTCAAAAGATGCAGCCCTGATGTCTCTCATGATAGCAGGTGGTTAAGTAGAAATTTGCTGCTCGACTGACCCAGCAGGAGCAAACCTATGCCAAAAATGTACGCAGAATCAGCTTTTCAGTGAAGAGTAGAGAGGCACATTTTAGCAAGTTTCACTTGTAAGTGGGGTTGGAAACGCTTTTCAGGCTTAGTACTGGGCTCAAAAGATGCAGCTCTGATGTCTCTCATGATAGCAGGTGGTTAAGTAGAAATTCGCTGCTCGGCTGACCCAGCAGGAGCAAACGTATGCTAAAAATGTATGCAGAACCAAGCTTTTCAGTGAAGAGCAGCCAGGCACATTTTAGCAGGTTTCACTTGTAAGTGGGGTTGGAAATGCTTTTCAGGCTCAGTACTGGGCTCAATAGATGCAGCCCTGATGTCTCTCATGATAGCAGGTGGTTAAGTAGAAATTTGCTGCTAGGCAGACCCAGCAGGAGCAAACGTATGCTAAAAATGTGTGCAGAACCAAGCTTTTCAGTGAAGAGCAGCCAGGCACATTTTAGCACGTTTCACTTGTAAGTGGGGTTGGAATTGCTTTTCAGGCTCAGTACTGGGCTCAAAAGATGCAGCCCTGATGTCTCTCATGATAGCAGGTGGCTAAGTAGAAATTTGCTGCTCGGCTGACCCACCAGGAGCAAACGTATGCTAAAAATGTATGCAGAACCAAGCTTTTCAGTGAAGAGCAGCCAGGCACATTTTAGCAAGTTTCACTTGTAAGTGGGGTTGGAAACGCTTTTCAGGCTCAGTACTGGGCTCAAAAGATGCAGCCCTGATGTCTCTCATGATAGCAGGTGGTTAAGTAGAAATTTTCTGCTCGGCTGACCCAGCAGGAGCAAACGTATGCTAAAAATGTGTGCAAAACCAAGCTATTCAGTGAAGAGCAGCTTTAGCAAGTTCCACTTGTAAGTGGGGTTGGAAATTCTTTTCAGGCTCAGTACTGGGCTCAAAAGATGCAGCCCTGATCTCTCTCATGATAGCAGGTGGTTAAGTAGAAATTTGCTGCTCGGCTGACCCAGCAGGAGCAAACGTATGCTAAAAATGTATGCAGAACCAAGCTTTTCAGTGAAGAGCAGCCAGGCACATTTTAGCAAGTTTCACTTGTAAGTGGGGTTGGAAACGCTTTTCAGGCTCAGTACTGGGCTCAAAAGATGCAGACCTGATGTCTCTCATGATAGCAGGTGGTTAAGTAGAAATTCGCTGCTCGGCTGACCCAGCAGGAGCAAACGTATGCCAAAAATGTATGCAGAAACAAGCTTTTCAGTGTAGAGCAGCTAGGCACATTTTAGCAAGTTTCACTTGTAAGTGGGGTTGGAAATGCTTTTCAGGCTCAGTACTGGGCTCAAAAGATGCAGCCCTGATGTCTCGCTTGATAGCAGGTGGTTAAGTAGAAATTCGCTGCTCGGCTGACCCAGCAGGAGCAAACATATGCCAAAAATGTATGCAGAAACAAGCTTTTCAGTGAAGAGCAGCTAGGCACATTTTAGCAAGTTTCACTTGTAAGTGGGGTTGGAAATGCTTTTCAGGCTCAGTACTGGCCTCAAAAGATGCAGCCCTGATGTCTCTCATGATAGCAGGTGGTTAAGTAGAAATTTGCTGCTCCGCTGACCCAGCAGGAGCAAACCTATGCCAAAAATGTATGCAGAATCAGCTTTTCAGTGAAGAGCAGAGAGGCACATTTTAGCAAGTTTCACTTGTAAGTGGGGTGGGAAACGCTTTCAGGCTCAGTACTGGGCTCAAAAGATGCAGCCCTGATGTCTCTCATGATAGCAGGTGGTTAAGTAGAAATTTGCTGCTCGGCTGACCCAGCAGGAGCAAACGTATGCTAAAAATGTATGCAGAACTAAGCATTTCAGTGAAGAGCAGCTAGGCATATTTTAGCAAGTTTCACTTGTTGGTGGGGTTGGAAACGCTTTTCAGGCTCAGTACTGGGCTCAAAAGATGCAGCCCTGATGGCTCTCATGATAGCAGGTGGTTAAGTAGAAATGTGCTGCTCGGCTGACCCAGCAGGAGCAAACGTATGCTAAAAATGTATGCAGAACCAAGCTTTTCAGTGAAGAGCAGCCAGGCACATTTTAGCACGTTTCACTTGTAAGTGGGGTTGGAAACGCTTTTCAGGCTCAGTACTGGGCTCAAAAGATGCAGCCCTGATCTCTCTCATGATAGCAGGTGGCTAAGTAGAAATTTGCTGCTCGGCTGACCCACCAGGAGCAAACGTATGCTAAAAATGTATGCAGAATCAAGCTTTTCAGTGAAGAGCAGCCAGGCACATTTTAGCAAGTTTCACTTGTAAGTGGGGTTGGAAACGCTTTTCAGGCTCAGTACTGGGCTCAAAAGATGCAGCCCTGATGTCTCTCATGATAGCAGGTGGTTAAGTAGAAATTTGCTGCTCGGCTGACCCAGCAGGAGCAAACGTATGCTAAAAATGTGTGCAGAACCAAGCTTTTGAGTGAAGAGCAGCTTAGCAAGTTTCACTTGTAAGTGGGGTTGGAAATGCTTTTCAGGCTCAGTACTGGGCTCAAAAGATGCAGCCCTGATCTCTCTCATGATAGCAGGTGGTTAAGTAGAAATTTGCTGCTCGGCTGACCCATCAGGAGCAAACGTATGCCAAAATGTATGCAGAAACAAGCTTTTCAGTGAAGAGCAGCTAGGCACATTTTAGCAAGTTTCACTTGTAAGTGGGGTTGGAAACGCTTTTCAGGCTCAGTACTGGGCTCAAAAGATGCAGCCCTGATGTCTCTCATGATAGCAGGTGGTTAAGTAGAAATTCGCTGCTCGGCTAACCCAGCAGGAGCAAACGTATGCCAAAAATGTATGCAGAACCAAGCTTTTCAGTGAAGAGCAGCCAGGCACATTTTAGCAGGTTTCACTTGTAAGTGGGGTTGGAAACGCTTTTCAGGCTCAGTACTGATCTCAAAAGATGCAGCCCAGATCTCTCTCATGATAGCAGGTGGTTAAGTAGAAATTCGCTGCTCTGCTGACCCAGCAGGAGCAAACGTATGCCAAAAATTTATGCAGAACCTAGCTTTTCAGTGAAGAGCAGCCAGGCACATTTTAGCAAGTTTCACTTGTAAGTGGGGTTGGTAACGCTTTTCAGGCTCAGTACTGGGCTCAAAAGATGCAGCCCTGATGTCTCTCATGATAGCAGGTGGTTAAGTTGAAATTTGCTGCTCGGCTGACCCAGCAGGAGCAAACGTATGCCAAAAATGTATGCAGAAACAAGCTTTTCAGTGAAGAGCAGCTAGGCACATTTTAGCAAGTTTCACTTGTAAGTGGGGTTGGAAATGCTTTTCAGGCTCAGTACTGGGCTCAAAAGATGCAGCCCTGATGTCTCTCATGATAGCAGGTGGTTAAGTAGAAATTCGCTGCTCGGCTGACCCAGCAGGAGCAAACGTATGCCAAAAATGTATGCAGAAACAAGCTTTTCAGTGAAGAGCAGCTAGGCACATTTTAGCAAGTTTCACTTGTAAGTGGGGTTGGAAATGCTTTTCAGGCTCAGTACTGGCCTCAAAAGATGCAGCCCTGATGTCTCTCATGATAGCAGGTGGTTAAGTAGAAATTTGCTGCTCGGCTGACCCAGCAGGAGCAAACGTATGCTAAAAATGTGTGCAAAACCAAGCTATTCAGTGAAGAGCAGCTTTAGCAAGTTCCACTTGTAAGTGGGGTTGGAAATTCTTTTCAGGCTCAGTACTGGGCTCGAAAGATGCAGCCCTGATGTCTCTCATGATAGCACGTGGTTAAGTAGAAATTTGCTGCTCGGCTGACCCAGCAGGAGCAAACGTATGCTAAAAATGTATGCAGAACCAAGCATTTCAGTGAAGAGCAGCTAGGCATATTTTAGCAAGTTTCACTTGTTGGTGGGGTTGGAAACGCTTTTCAGGCTCAGTACTGGGCTCAAAAGATGCAGCCCTGATGGCTCTCATGATAGCAGGTGGTTAAGTAGAAATGTGCTGCTCGGCTGACCCAGTAGGAGCAAACGTATGCTAAAAATGTATGCAGAACCAAGCTTTTCAGTGAAGAGCAGCCAGGCACATTTTAGCACGTTTCACTTGTAAGTGGGGTTGGAAACGCTTTTCAGGCTCAGTACTGGGCTCAAAAGATGCAGCCCTGATCTCTCTCATGATAGCAGGTGGCTAAGTAGAAATTTGCTGCTCGGCTGACCCAGCAGGAGCAAACGTATGCTAAAAATGTATGCAGAATCAAGCTTTTCAGTGAAGAGCAGCCAGGCACATTTTAGCAAGTTTCACTTGTAAGTGGGGTTGGAAACGCTTTTCAGGCTCAGTACTGGGCTCAAAAGATGCAGCCCTGATCTCTCTCATGATAGCAGGTGGTTAAGTAGAAATTTGCTGCTCGGCTGACCCAGCAGGAGCAAACGTATGCTAAAAATGTATGCAGAACCAAGCATTTCAGTGAAGAGCAGCTAGGCATATTTTAGCAAGTTTCACTTGTTGGTGGGGTTGGAAACGCTTTTCAGGCTCAGTACTGGGCTCAAAAGATGCAGCCCTGAGTCTCTCATGATAGCAGGTGGTTAGGTAGAAATTCGCTGCTCGGCTGACCCAGCAGGAGCAAACGTATGCCAAAAATGTATGCAGAAACAAGCTTTTCAGTGAAGAGCAGCTAGGCACATTTTAGCAAGTTTCACTTGTAAGTGGGGTTGGAAATGCTTTTCAGGCTCAGTACTGGGCTCAAAAGATGCAGCCCTGATCTCTCTCATGATAGCAGGTGGTTAAGTAGAAATTTGCTGCTCGGCTGACCCAGCAGAAGCAAACGTATGCTAAAAATGTATGCAGAACCAAGCTTTTCAGTGAAGAGCAGCCAGGCACATTTGAGCAAGTTTCACTTGTAAGTGGGGTTGGAAACGCTTTTCAGGCTCAGTACTGGGCTCAAAAGATGCAGCCCTGAGTCTCTCATGATAGCAGGTGGTTAAGTAGAAATTCGCTGCTCGGCTGACCCAGCAGGAGCAAACCTATGCCAAAAATGTATGCAGAAACAAGCTTTTCAGTGAAGAGCAGCTAGGCACATTTTAGCAAGTTTCACTTGTAAGTGGGGTTGGAAACGCTTTTCAGGCTCAGTACTGGGCTCAAAAGATGCAGCCCTGATGTCTCTCATGATAGCAGGTGGTTAAGTAGAAATTCGCTGCTCTGCTGACCCAGCAGGAGCAAACGTATGCCAAAAATGTATGCAGAAACAAGCTTTTCAGTGAAGAGCAGCTAGGCACATTTTAGCAAGTTTCACTTATAAGTGGGGTTGGAAATGCTTTTCAGGCTCAGTACTGGGCTCAAAAGATGCAGCCCTGATGTCTCTCATGATAGCAGGTGGTTAAGTAGAATTCGCTGCTCGGCTGACCCAGCAGGAGCAAACGTATGCTAAAAATGTATGCAGAACCAAGCTTTTCAGTGAAGAGCAGCCAGGCACATTTTAGCAAGTTTCACTTGTAAGTGGGGTTGGAAACGCTTTTCAGGCTTAGTACTGGGCTCAAAAGATGCAGCCCTGATGTCTCTCATGATAGCAGGTGGTTAAGTAGAAATTTTCTGCTCGGCTGACCCAGCAGGAGCAAACGTATGCTAAAAATGTGTGCAAAACCAAGCTATTCAGTGAAGAGCAGCTTTAGCAAGTTCCACTTGTAAGTGGGGTTGGAAATTCTTTTCAGGCTCAGTACTGGGCTCAAAAGATGCAGCCCTGATCTCTCTCATGATAGCAGGTGGTTAAGTAGAAATTTGCTGCTCGGCTGACCCAGCAGGAGCAAATGTATGCTAAAAATGTATGCAGAACCAAGCTTTTCAGTGAAGAGCAGCCAGGCACATTTTAGCAAGTTTCACTTGTAAGTGGAGTTGGAAACGCTTTTCAGGCTCAGTACTGGGCTCAAAAGATGCAGACCTGATGTCTCTCATGATAGCAGGTGGTTAAGTAGAAATTCGCTGCTCGGCTGACCCAGCAGGAGCAAACGTATGCCAAAAATGTATGCAGAAACAAGCTTTTCAGTGAAGAGTAGCTAGGCACATTTTAGCAAGTTTCACTTGTAAGTGGGGTTGGAAATGCTTTTCAGGCTCAGTACTGGGCTCAAAAGATGCAGCCCTGATGTCTCGCTTGATAGCAGGTGGTTAAGTAGAAATTCGCTGCTCGGCTGACCCAGCAGGAGCAAACATATGCCAAAAATGTATGCAGAAACAAGCTTTTCAGTGAAGAGCAGCTAGGCACATTTTAACAAGTTTCACTTGTAAGTGGGGTTGGAAATGCTTTTCAGGCTCAGTACTGGCCTCAAAAGATGCAGCCCTGATGTCTCTCATGATAGCAGGTGGTTAAGTAGAAATTTGCTGCTCGGCTGACCCAGCAGGAGCAAACCTATGCCAAAAATGTATGCAGAATCAGCTTTTCAGTGAAGAGCAGAGAGGCACATTTTAGCAAGTTTCACTTGTAAGTGGGGTTGGAAACGCTTTTCAGGCTTAGTAATGGGCTCAAAAGATGCAGCTCTGATGTCTCTCATGATAGCAGGTGGTTAAGTAGAAATTTGCTGCTCGGCTGGCCCAGCAGGAGCAAACATATGCTAAATATGTATGCAGAACCAAGCTTTTCAGTGAAGAGCAGAGAGGCACATTTTAGCAAGTTTCACTTGTAAGTGGGGTGGGAAACGCTTTCAGGCTCAGTACTGGGCTCAAAAGATGCAGCCCTGATGTCTCTCATGATAGCAGGAGGTTAAGTAGAAATTTGGTGCTCGGCTGACCCAGCAGGAGCAAACGTATGCTAAAAATTTATGCAGAACCAAGCTTTGCAGTGAAGAGCAGCCAGGCACATTTTAGAAAGTTTAACTTGTAAGTGGGGTTGGAAACGCTTTTCAGGCTCAGTACTGGGCTCGAAAGATGCAGCCCTGATGTCTCTCATGATAGCAGGTGGTTAAGTAGAAATTTGCTGCTCGGCTGACCCAGCAGGAGCAAACGTATGCTAAAAATGTATGCAGAACCAAGCTTTTCAGTGAAGAGCAGCCAGGCACATTTTAGCACGTTTCACTTGTAAGTGGGGTTGGAAACGCTTTTCAGGCTCAGTACTGGGCTCAAAAGATGCAGCCCTGATCTCTCTCATGATAGCAGGTGGCTAAGTAGAAATTTGCTGCTCGGCTGACCCACCAGGAGCAAACGTATGCTAAAAATGTATGCAGAACCAAGCTTTTCAGTGAAGAGCAGCCAGGCACATTTTAGCAAGTTTCACTTGTAAGTGGGGTTGGAAACGCTTTTCAGGCTCAGTACTGGGCTCAAAAGATACAGCCCTGATGTCTCTCATGATAGCAGGTGGTTAAGTAGAAATTTGCTGCTCGGCTGACCCAGCAGGAGCAAACGTATGCTAAAAATGTGTGCAGAACCAAGCTTTTGAGTGAAGAGCAGCTTTAGCAAGTTTCACTTGTAAGTGGGGTTGGAAATGCTTTTCAGGCTCAGTACTGGGCTCAAAAGATGCAGCCCTGATCTCTCTCATGATAGCAGGTGGTTAAGTAGAAATTTGCTGCTCGGCTGACCCAGCAGGAGCAAACGTATGCCAAAAATGTATGCAGAAACAAGCTTTTCAGTGAAGAGTAGCTAGGCACATTTTAGCAAGTTTCACTTGTAAGTGGGGTTGGAAATGCTTTTCAGGCTCAGTACTGGGCTCAAAAGATGCAGCCCTGATGTCTCGCTTGATAGCAGGTGGTTAAGTAGAAATTCGCTGCTCGGCTGACCCAGCAGGAGCAAACGTATGCCAAAAATGTATGCAGAAACAAGTTTTTCAGTGAAGAGCAGCTAGGCACATTTTAACAAGTTTCACTTGTAAGTGGGGTTGGAAATGCTTTTCAGGCTCAGTACTGGCCTCAAAAGATGCAGCCCTGATGTCTCTCATGATAGCAGGTGGTTAAGTAGAAATTTGCTGCTCGGCTGACCCAGCAGGAGCAAACCTATGCCAAAAATGTATGCAGAATCAGCTTTTCAGTGAAGAGCAGAGAGGCACATTTTAGCAAGTTTCACTTGTAAGTGTGGTTGGAAACGCTTTTCAGGCTTAGTAATGGGCTCAAAAGATGCAGCTCTGATGTCTCTCATGATAGCAGGTGGTTAAGTAGAAATTTGCTGCTCGGCTGGCCCAGCAGGAGCAAACATATGCTAAATATGTATGCAGAACCAAGCTTTTCAGTGAAGAGCAGAGAGGCACATTTTAGCAAGTTTCACTTGTAAGTGGGGTGGGAAACGCTTTCAGGCTCAGTACTGGGCTCAAAAGATGCAGCCCTGATGTCTCTCATGATAGCAGGTGGTTAAGTAGAAATTTGGTGCTCGGCTGACCCAGCAGGAGCAAACGTATGCTAAAAATGTATGCAGAACCAAGCTTTGCAGTGAAGAGCAGCCAGGCACATTTTAGAAAGTTTAACTTGTAAGTGGGGTTGGAAACGCTTTTCAGGCTCAGTACTGGGCTCGAAAGATGCAGCCCTGATGTCTCTCATGATAGCAGGTGGTTAAGTAGAAATTTGCTGCTCGGCTGACCCAGCAGGAGCAAACGTATGCTAAAAATGTATGCAGAACCAAGCTTTTCAGTGAAGAGCAGCCAGGCACATTTTAGCACGTTTCACTTGTAAGTGGGGTTGGAAACGCTTTTCAGGCTCAGTACTGGGCTCAAAAGATGCAGCCCTGATCTCTCTCATGATAGCAGGTGGCTAAGTAGAAATTTGCTGCTCGGCTGACCCACCAGGAGCAAACGTATGCTAAAAATGTATGCAGAACCAAGCTTTTCAGTGAAGAGCAGCCAGGCACATTTTAGCAAGTTTCACTTGTAAGTGGGGTTGGAAACGCTTTTCAGGCTCAGTACTGGGCTCAAAAGATACAGCCCT
Organism: Lissotriton helveticus; assembly: GCF_964261635.1. Lineage (NCBI taxonomy): Eukaryota > Metazoa > Chordata > Amphibia > Caudata > Salamandridae > Lissotriton > Lissotriton helveticus. The sequence continues at coordinate 743,238,946 of NC_136065.1, read as the reverse complement.
GATGTCTCTCATGATAGCAGGTGGTTAAGTAGAAATTTGCTGCTCGGCTGACCCAGCAGGAGCAAACGTATGCTAAAAATGTGTGCAGAACCAAGCTTTTGAGTGAAGAGCAGCTTTAGCAAGTTTCACTTGTAAGTGGGGTTGGAAATGCTTTTCAGGCTCAGTACTGGGCTCAAAAGATGCAGCCCTGATCTCTCTCATGATAGCAGGTGGTTAAGTAGAAATTTGCTGCTCGGCTGACCCAGCAGGAGCAAACGTATGCCAAAAATGTATGCAGAAACAAGCTTTTCAGTGAAGAGCAGCTAGGCACATTTTAGCAAACTTCACTTGTAAGTGGGGTTGGAAATGCTTTTCAGGCTTAGTACTGGGCTCAAAAGATGCAGCCCTGATGTCTCTCATGATAGCAGGTGGTTAAGTAGAAATTCGCTGCTCGGCTGACCCAGCAGGAGCAAACGTATGCTAAAAATGTATGCAGAACCAAGCTTTTCAGTGAAGAGCAGCCAGGCACATTTGAGCAAGTTTCACTTGTAAGTGGGGTTGGAAACGCTTTTCTGGCTCAGTACTGGGCTCAAAAGATGCAGCCCTGAGTCTCTCATGATAGCAGGTGGTTAGGTAGAAATTCGCTGCTCGGCTGACCCAGCAGGAGCAAACGTATGCCAAAAATGTATGCAGAAACAAGCTTTTCAGTGAAGAGCAGCTAGGCACATTTTAGCAAGTTTCACTTGTAAGTGGGGTTGGAAATGCTTTTCAGGCTCAGTACTGGGCTCAAAAGATGCAGCCCTGATCTCTCTCATGATAGCAGGTGGTTAAGTAGAAATTTGCTGCTCGACTGACCCAGCAGGAGCAAACGTATGCTAAAAATGTATGCAGAACCAAGCTTTTCAGTGAAGAGCAGCCAGGCACATTTGAGCAAGTTTCACTTGTAAGTGGGGTTGGAAACGCTTTTCAGGCTCAGTACTGGGCTCAAAAGATGCAGCCCCGATCTCTCTCATGATAGCAGGTGGTTAAGTAGAAATTCGCTGCTCGGCTGACCCAGCAGGAGCAAACGTATGCCAAAAATGTATGCAGAACCTAGCTTTTCAGTGAAGAGCAGCCAGGCACATTTTAGCAAGTTTCACTTGTAAGTGGGGTTGGAAACGCTTTTCAGGCTCAGTACTGGGCTCAAAAGATGCAGCCCTGATGTTTCTCATGATAGCAGGTGGTTAAGTAGAAATTCGCTGCTCGGCTGACCCAGCAGGAGCAAACGTATGCCAAAAATGTATTCAGAAACAAGCTTTTCAGTGAAGAGCAGCTAGGCACATTTTAGCAAGTTTTACTTGTAAGTGGGGTTGGAAATGCTTTTCAGGCTCAGTACTGGCCTCAAAAGATGCAGCCCTGGTGTCTCTCATGATAGCAGGTGGTTAAGTAGAAATTTGCTGCTCGACTGACCCAGCAGGAGCAAACCTATGCCAAAAATGTACGCAGAATCAGCTTTTCAGTGAAGAGTAGAGAGGCACATTTTAGCAAGTTTCACTTGTAAGTGGGGTTGGAAACGCTTTTCAGGCTTAGTACTGGGCTCAAAAGATGCAGCTCTGATGTCTCTCATGATAGCAGGTGGTTAAGTAGAAATTCGCTGCTCGGCTGACCCAGCAGGAGCAAACGTATGCTAAAAATGTATGCAGAACCAAGCTTTTCAGTGAAGAGCAGCCAGGCACATTTTAGCAGGTTTCACTTGTAAGTGGGGTTGGAAATGCTTTTCAGGCTCAGTACTGGGCTCAATAGATGCAGCCCTGATGTCTCTCATGATAGCAGGTGGTTAAGTAGAAATTTGCTGCTAGGCAGACCCAGCAGGAGCAAACGTATGCTAAAAATGTGTGCAGAACCAAGCTTTTCAGTGAAGAGCAGCCAGGCACATTTTAGCACGTTTCACTTGTAAGTGGGGTTGGAATTGCTTTTCAGGCTCAGTACTGGGCTCAAAAGATGCAGCCCTGATGTCTCTCATGATAGCAGGTGGCTAAGTAGAAATTTGCTGCTCGGCTGACCCACCAGGAGCAAACGTATGCTAAAAATGTATGCAGAACCAAGCTTTTCAGTGAAGAGCAGCCAGGCACATTTTAGCAAGTTTCACTTGTAAGTGGGGTTGGAAACGCTTTTCACGCTAAGTACTGGGCTCAAAAGATGCAGCCCTGATGTCTCTCATGATAGCAGGTGGTTAGGTAGAAATTCGCTGCTCGGCTGACCCAGCAGGAGCAAACGTATGCCAAAAATGTATGCAGAAACAAGCTTTTCAGTGAAGAGCAGCTAGGCACATTTTAGCAAGTTTCACTTGTAAGTGGGGTTGGAAATGCTTTTCAGGCTCAGTACTGGGCTCAAAAGATGCAGCCCTGATCTCTCTCATGATAGCAGGTGGTTAAGTAGAAATTTGCTGCTCGGCTGACCCAGCAGAAGCAAACGTATGCTAAAAATGTATGCAGAACCAAGCTTTTCAGTGAAGAGCAGCCAGGCACATTTGAGCAAGTTTCACTTGTAAGTGGGGTTGGAAACGCTTTTCAGGCTCAGTACTGGGCTCAAAAGATGCAGCCCTGAGTCTCTCATGATAGCAGGTGGTTAAGTAGAAATTCGCTGCTCGGCTGACCCAGCAGGAGCAAACCTATGCCAAAAATGTATGCAGAAACAAGCTTTTCAGTGAAGAGCAGCTAGGCACATTTTAGCAAGTTTCACTTGTAAGTGGGGTTGGAAACGCTTTTCAGGCTCAGTACTGGGCTCAAAAGATGCAGCCCTGATGTCTCTCATGATAGCAGGTGGTTAAGTAGAAATTCGCTGCTCTGCTGACCCAGCAGGAGCAAACGTATGCCAAAAATGTATGCAGAAACAAGCTTTTCAGTGAAGAGCAGCTAGGCACATTTTAGCAAGTTTCACTTGTAAGTGGGGTTGGAAATGCTTTTCAGGCTCAGTACTGGGCTCAAAAGATGCAGCCCTGATGTCTCTCATGATAGCAGGTGGTTAAGTAGAATTCGCTGCTCGGCTGACCCAGCAGGAGCAAACGTATGCTAAAAATGTATGCAGAACCAAGCTTTTCAGTGAAGAGCAGCCAGGCACATTTTAGCACGTTTCACTTGTAAGTGGGGTTGGAAACGCTTTTCAGGCTCAGTACTGGGCTCAAAAGATGCAGCCCTGATCTCTCTCATGATAGCAGGTGGCTAAGTAGAAATTTGCTGCTCGGCTGACCCACCAGGAGCAAACGTATGCTAAAAATGTATGCAGAACCAAGCTTTTCAGTGAAGAGCAGCCAGGCACATTTTAGCAAGTTTCACTTGTAAGTGGGGTTGGAAACGCTTTTCAGGCTCAGTACTGGGCTCAAAAGATACAGCCCTGATGTCTCTCATGATAGCAGGTGGTTAAGTAGAAATTTGCTGCTCGGCTGACCCAGCAGGAGCAAACGTATGCTAAAAATGTGTGCAGAACCAAGCTTTTGAGTGAAGAGCAGCTTTAGCAAGTTTCACTTGTAAGTGGGGTTGGAAATGCTTTTCAGGCTCAGTACTGGGCTCAAAAGATGCAGCCCTGATCTCTCTCATGATAGCAGGTGGTTAAGTAGAAATTTGCTGCTCGGCTGACCCAGCAGGAGCAAACGTATGCCAAAAATGTATGCAGAAACAAGCTTTTCAGTGAAGAGTAGCTAGGCACATTTTAGCAAGTTTCACTTGTAAGTGGGGTTGGAAATGCTTTTCAGGCTCAGTACTGGGCTCAAAAGATGCAGCCCTGATGTCTCGCTTGATAGCAGGTGGTTAAGTAGAAATTCGCTGCTCGGCTGACCCAGCAGGAGCAAACGTATGCCAAAAATGTATGCAGAAACAAGTTTTTCAGTGAAGAGCAGCTAGGCACATTTTAACAAGTTTCACTTGTAAGTGGGGTTGGAAATGCTTTTCAGGCTCAGTACTGGCCTCAAAAGATGCAGCCCTGATGTCTCTCATGATAGCAGGTGGTTAAGTAGAAATTTGCTGCTCGGCTGACCCAGCAGGAGCAAACCTATGCCAAAAATGTATGCAGAATCAGCTTTTCAGTGAAGAGCAGAGAGGCACATTTTAGCAAGTTTCACTTGTAAGTGTGGTTGGAAACGCTTTTCAGGCTTAGTAATGGGCTCAAAAGATGCAGCTCTGATGTCTCTCATGATAGCAGGTGGTTAAGTAGAAATTTGCTGCTCGGCTGGCCCAGCAGGAGCAAACATATGCTAAATATGTATGCAGAACCAAGCTTTTCAGTGAAGAGCAGAGAGGCACATTTTAGCAAGTTTCACTTGTAAGTGGGGTGGGAAACGCTTTCAGGCTCAGTACTGGGCTCAAAAGATGCAGCCCTGATGTCTCTCATGATAGCAGGTGGTTAAGTAGAAATTTGGTACTCGGCTGACCCAGCAGGAGCAAACGTATGCTAAAAATGTATGCAGAACCAAGCTTTGCAGTGAAGAGCAGCCAGGCACATTTTAGAAAGTTTAACTTGTAAGTGGGGTTGGAAACGCTTTTCAGGCTCAGTACTGGGCTCGAAAGATGCAGCCCTGATGTCTCTCATGATAGCAGGTGGTTAAGTAGAAATTTGCTGCTCGGCTGACCCAGCAGGAGCAAACGTATGCTAAAAATGTATGCAGAACCAAGCTTTTCAGTGAAGAGCAGCCAGGCACATTTTAGCACGTTTCACTTGTAAGTGGGGTTGGAAACGCTTTTCAGGCTCAGTACTGGGCTCAAAAGATGCAGCCCTGATCTCTCTCATGATAGCAGGTGGCTAAGTAGAAATTTGCTGCTCGGCTGACCCACCAGGAGCAAACGTATGCTAAAAATGTATGCAGAACCAAGCTTTTCAGTGAAGAGCAGCCAGGCACATTTTAGCAAGTTTCACTTGTAAGTGGGGTTGGAAACGCTTTTCAGGCTCAGTACTGGGCTCAAAAGATACAGCCCTGATGTCTCTCATGATAGCAGGTGGTTAAGTAGAAATTTGCTGCTCGGCTGACCCAGCAGGAGCAAACGTATGCTAAAAATGTGTGCAGAACCAAGCTTTTGAGTGAAGAGCAGCTTTAGCAAGTTTCACTTGTAAGTGGGGTTGGAAATGCTTTTCAGGCTCAGTACTGGGCTCAAAAGATGCAGCCCTGATCTCTCTCATGATAGCAGGTGGTTAAGTAGAAATTTGCTGCTCGGCTGACCCAGCAGGAGCAAACGTATGCCAAAAATGTATGCAGAAACAAGCTTTTCAGTGAAGAGCAGCTAGGCACATTTTAGCAAACTTCACTTGTAAGTGGGGTTGGAAATGCTTTTCAGGCTTAGTACTGGGCTCAAAAGATGCAGCCCTGATGTCTCTCATGATAGCAGGTGGTTAAGTAGAAATTCGCTGCTCGGCTGACCCAGCAGGAGCAAACGTATGCTAAAAATGTATGCAGAACCAAGCTTTTCAGTGAAGAGCAGCCAGGCACATTTGAGCAAGTTTCACTTGTAAGTGGGGTTGGAAACGCTTTTCTGGCTCAGTACTGGGCTCAAAAGATGCAGCCCTGAGTCTCTCATGATAGCAGGTGGTTAGGTAGAAATTCGCTGCTCGGCTGACCCAGCAGGAGCAAACGTATGCCAAAAATGTATGCAGAAACAAGCTTTTCAGTGAAGAGCAGCTAGGCACATTTTAGCAAGTTTCACTTGTAAGTGGGGTTGGAAATGCTTTTCAGGCTCAGTACTGGGCTCAAAAGATGCAGCCCTGATCTCTCTCATGATAGCAGGTGGTTAAGTAGAAATTTGCTGCTCGACTGACCCATCAGGAGCAAACGTATGCTAAAAATGTATGCAGAACCAAGCTTTTCAGTGAAGAGCAGCCAGGCACATTTGAGCAAGTTTCACTTGTAAGTGGGGTTGGAAACGCTTTTCAGGCTCAGTACTGGGCTCAAAAGATGCAGCCCCGATCTCTCTCATGATAGCAGGTGGTTAAGTAGAAATTCGCTGCTCGGCTGACCCAGCAGGAGCAAACGTATGCCAAAAATGTATGCAGAACCTAGCTTTTCAGTGAAGAGCAGCCAGGCACATTTTAGCAAGTTTCACTTGTAAGTGGGGTTGGAAACGCTTTTCAGGCTCAGTACTGGGCTCAAAAGATGCAGCCCTGATGTTTCTCATGATAGCAGGTGGTTAAGTAGAAATTCGCTGCTCGGCTGACCCAGCAGGAGCAAACGTATGCCAAAAATGTATTCAGAAACAAGCTTTTCAGTGAAGAGCAGCTAGGCACATTTTAGCAAGTTTTACTTGTAAGTGGGGTTGGAAATGCTTTTCAGGCTCAGTACTGGCCTCAAAAGATGCAGCCCTGGTGTCTCTCATGATAGCAGGTGGTTAAGTAGAAATTTGCTGCTCGACTGACCCAGCAGGAGCAAACCTATGCCAAAAATGTACGCAGAATCAGCTTTTCAGTGAAGAGTAGAGAGGCACATTTTAGCAAGTTTCACTTGTAAGTGGGGTTGGAAACGCTTTTCAGGCTTAGTACTGGGCTCAAAAGATGCAGCTCTGATGTCTCTCATGATAGCAGGTGGTTAAGTAGAAATTCGCTGCTCGGCTGACCCAGCAGGAGCAAACGTATGCTAAAAATGTATGCAGAACCAAGCTTTTCAGTGAAGAGCAGCCAGGCACATTTTAGCAGGTTTCACTTGTAAGTGGGGTTGGAAATGCTTTTCAGGCTCAGTACTGGGCTCAATAGATGCAGCCCTGATGTCTCTCATGATAGCAGGTGGTTAAGTAGAAATTTGCTGCTAGGCAGACCCAGCAGGATCAAACGTATGCTAAAAATGTGTGCAGAACCAAGCTTTTCAGTGAAGAGCAGCCAGGCACATTTTAGCACGTTTCACTTGTAAGTGGGGTTGGAATTGCTTTTCAGGCTCAGTACTGGGCTCAAAAGATGCAGCCCTGATGTCTCTCATGATAGCAGGTGGCTAAGTAGAAATTTGCTGCTCGGCTGACCCACCAGGAGCAAACGTATGCTAAAAATGTATGCAGAACCAAGCTTTTCAGTGAAGAGCAGCCAGGCACATTTTAGCAAGTTTCACTTGTAAGTGGGGTTGGAAACGCTTTTCACGCTAAGTACTGGGCTCAAAAGATGCAGCCCTGATGTCTCTCATGATAGCAGGTGGTTAAGTAGAAATTTTCTGCTCGGCTGACCCAGCAGGAGCAAACGTATGCTAAAAATGTGTGCAAAACCAAGCTATTCAGTGAAGAGCAGCTTTAGCAAGTTCAACTTGTAAGTGGGGTTGGAAATTCTTTTCAGGCTCAGTACTGGGCTCAAAAGATGCAGCCCTGATCTCTCTCATGATAGCAGGTGGTTAAGTAGAAATTTGCTGCTCGGCTGACCCAGCAGGAGCAAACGTATGCTAAAAATGTATGCAGAACCAAGCTTTTCAGTGAAGAGCAGCCAGGCACATTTTAGCAAGTTTCACTTGTAAGTGGGGTTGGAAACGCTTTTCAGGCTCAGTACTGGGCTCAAAAGATGCAGACCTGATGTCTCTCATGATAGCAGGTGGTTAAGTAGAAATTCGCTGCTCGGCTGACCCAGCAGGAGCAAACGTATGCCAAAAATGTATGCAGAAACAAGCTTTTCAGTGAAGAGCAGCTAGGCACATTTTAGCAAGTTTCACTTGTAAGTGGGGTTGGAAATGCTTTTCAGGCTCAGTACTGGGCTCAAAAGATGCAGCCCTGATGTCTCGCTTGATAGCAGGTGGTTAAGTAGAAATTCGCTGCTCGGCTGACCCAGCAGGAGCAAACATATGCCAAAAATGTATGCAGAAACAAGCTTTTCAGTGAAGAGCAGCTAGGCACATTTTAGCAAGTTTCACTTGTAAGTGGGGTTGGAAATGCTTTTCAGGCTCAGTACTGGCCTCAAAAGATGCAGCCCTGATGTCTCTCATGATAGCAGGTGGTTAAGTAGAAATTTGCTGCTCGGCTGACCCAGCAGGAGCAAACGTATGCTAAAAATGTATGCAGAACCAAGCATTTCAGTGAAGAGCAGCTAGGCATATTTTAGCAAGTTTCACTTGTTGGTGGGGTTGGAAACGCTTTTCAGGCTCAGTACTGGGCTCAAAAGATGCAGCCCTGATCTCTCTCATGATAGCAGGTGGCTAAGTAGAAATTTGCTGCTCGGCTGACCCAGCAGGAGCAAACGTATGCTAAAAATGTATGCAGAATCAAGCTTTTCAGTGAAGAGCAGCCAGGCACATTTTAGCAAGTTTCACTTGTAAGTGGGGTTGGAAACGCTTTTCAGGCTCAGTACTGGGCTCAAAAGATGCAGCCCTGATCTCTCTCATGATAGCAGGTGGTTAAGTAGAAATTTGCTGCTCGGCTGACCCAGCAGGAGCAAACGTATGCTAAAAATGTATGCAGAACCAAGCATTTCAGTGAAGAGCAGCTAGGCATATTTTAGCAAGTTTCACTTGTTGGTGGGGTTGGAAACGCTTTTCAGGCTCAGTACTGGGCTCAAAAGATGCAGCCCTGAGTCTCTCATGATAGCAGGTGGTTAGGTAGAAATTCGCTGCTCGGCTGACCCAGCAGGAGCAAACGTATGCCAAAAATGTATGCAGAAACAAGCTTTTCAGTGAAGAGCAGCTAGGCACATTTTAGCAAGTTTCACTTGTAAGTGGGGTTGGAAATGCTTTTCAGGCTCAGTACTGGGCTCAAAAGATGCAGCCCTGATCTCTCTCATGATAGCAGGTGGTTAAGTAGAAATTTGCTGCTCGGCTGACCCAGCAGAAGCAAACGTATGCTAAAAATGTATGCAGAACCAAGCTTTTCAGTGAAGAGCAGCCAGGCACATTTGAGCAAGTTTCACTTGTAAGTGGGGTTGGAAACGCTTTTCAGGCTCAGTACTGGGCTCAAAAGATGCAGCCCTGAGTCTCTCATGATAGCAGGTGGTTAAGTAGAAATTCGCTGCTCGGCTGACCCAGCAGGAGCAAACCTATGCCAAAAATGTATGCAGAAACAAGCTTTTCAGTGAAGAGCAGCTAGGCACATTTTAGCAAGTTTCACTTGTAAGTGGGGTTGGAAACGCTTTTCAGGCTCAGTACTGGGCTCAAAAGATGCAGCCCTGATGTCTCTCATGATAGCAGGTGGTTAAGTAGAAATTCGCTGCTCGGCTAACCCAGCAGGAGCAAACGTATGCCAAAAATGTATGCAGAACCAAGCTTTTCAGTGAAGAGCAGCCAGGCACATTTTAGCAGGTTTCACTTGTAAGTGGGGTTGGAAACGCTTTTCAGGCTCAGTACTGATCTCAAAAGATGCAGCCCCGATCTCTCTCATGATAGCAGGTGGTTAAGTAGAAATTCGCTGCTCTGCTGACCCAGCAGGAGCAAACGTATGCCAAAAATGTATGCAGAAACAAGCTTTTCAGTGAAGAGCAGCTAGGCACATTTTAGCAAGTTTCACTTGTAAGTGGGGTTGGAAATGCTTTTCAGGCTCAGTACTGGGCTCAAAAGATGCAGCCCTGATGTCTCTCATGATAGCAGGTGGTTAAGTAGAATTCGCTGCTCGGCTGACCCAGCAGGAGCAAACGTATGCTAAAAATGTATGCAGAACCAAGCTTTTCAGTGAAGAGCAGCCAGGCACATTTTAGCAGGTTTCACTTGTAAGTGGGGTTGGAAATGCTTTTCAGGCTCAGTACTGGGCTCAATAGATGCAGCCCTGATGTCTCTCATGATAGCAGGTGGTTAAGTAGAAATGTGCTGCTAGGCAGACCCAGCAGGAGCAAACGTATGCTAAAAATGTGTGCAGAACCAAGCTTTTCAGTGAAGAGCAGCCAGGCACATTTTAGCACGTTTCACTTGTAAGTGGGGTTGGAATTGCTTTTCAGGCTCAGTACTGGGCTCAAAAGATGCAGCCCTGATGTCTCTCATGATAGCAGGTGGCTAAGTAGAAATTTGCTGCTCGGCTGACCCACCAGGAGCAAACGTATGCTAAAAATGTATGCAGAACCAAGCTTTTCAGTGAAGAGCAGCCAGGCACATTTTAGCAAGTTTCACTTGTAAGTGGGGTTGGAAACGCTTTTCAGGCTTAGTACTGGGCTCAAAAGATGCAGCCCTGATGTCTCTCATGATAGCAGGTGGTTAAGTAGAAATTTTCTGCTCGGCTGACCCAGCAGGAGCAAACGTATGCTAAAAATGTGTGCAAAACCAAGCTATTCAGTGAAGAGCAGCTTTAGCAAGTTCCACTTGTAAGTGGGGTTGGAAATTCTTTTCAGGCTCAGTACTGGGCTCAAAAGATGCAGCCCTGATCTCTCTCATGATAGCAGGTGGTTAAGTAGAAATTTGCTGCTCGGCTGACCCAGCAGGAGCAAATGTATGCTAAAAATGTATGCAGAACCAAGCTTTTCAGTGAAGAGCAGCCAGGCACATTTTAGCAAGTTTCACTTGTAAGTGGAGTTGGAAACGCTTTTCAGGCTCAGTACTGGGCTCAAAAGATGCAGACCTGAAGTCTCTCATGATAGCAGGTGGTTAAGTAGAAATTCGCTGCTCGGCTGACCCAGCAGGAGCAAACGTATGCCAAAAATGTATGCAGAAACAAGCTTTTCAGTGAAGAGTAGCTAGGCACATTTTAGCAAGTTTCACTTGTAAGTGGGGTTGGAAATGCTTTTCAGGCTCAGTACTGGGCTCAAAAGATGCAGCCCTGATGTCTCGCTTGATAGCAGGTGGTTAAGTAGAAATTCGCTGCTCGGCTGACCCAGCAGGAGCAAACATATGCCAAAAATGTATGCAGAAACAAGCTTTTCAGTGAAGAGCAGCTAGGCACATTTTAACAAGTTTCACTTGTAAGTGGGGTTGGAAATGCTTTTCAGGCTCAGTACTGGCCTCAAAAGATGCAGCCCTGATGTCTCTCATGATAGCAGGTGGTTAAGTAGAAATTTGCTGCTCGGCTGACCCAGCAGGAGCAAACCTATGCCAAAAATGTATGCAGAATCAGCTTTTCAGTGAAGAGCAGAGAGGCACATTTTAGCAAGTTTCACTTGTAAGTGGGGTTGGAAACGCTTTTCAGGCTTAGTAATGGGCTCAAAAGATGCAGCTCTGATGTCTCTCATGATAGCAGGTGGTTAAGTAGAAATTTGCTGCTCGGCTGGCCCAGCAGGAGCAAACATATGCTAAATATGTATGCAGAACCAAGCTTTTCAGTGAAGAGCAGAGAGGCACATTTTAGCAAGTTTCACTTGTAAGTGGGGTGGGAAACGCTTTCAGGCTCAGTACTGGGCTCAAAAGATGCAGCCCTGATGTCTCTCATGATAGCAGGTGGTTAAGTAGAAATTTGGTGCTCGGCTGACCCAGCAGGAGCAAACGTATGCTAAAAATGTATGCAGAACCAAGCTTTGCAGTGAAGAGCAGCCAGGCACATTTTAGAAAGTTTAACTTGTAAGTGGGGTTGGAAACGCTTTTCAGGCTCAGTACTGGGCTCGAAAGATGCAGCCCTGATGTCTCTCATGATAGCAGGTGGTTAAGTAGAAATTTGCTGCTCGGCTGACCCAGCAGGAGCAAACGTATGCTAAAAATGTATGCAGAACCAAGCTTTTCAGTGAAGAGCAGCCAGGCACATTTTAGCACGTTTCACTTGTAAGTGGGGTTGGAAACGCTTTTCAGGCTCAGTACTGGGCTCAAAAGATGCAGCCCTGATCTCTCTCATGATAGCAGGTGGCTAAGTAGAAATTTGCTGCTCGGCTGACCCACTAGGAGCAAACGTATGCTAAAAATGTATGCAGAACCAAGCTTTTCAGTGAAGAGCAGCCAGGCACATTTTAGCAAGTTTCACTTGTAAGTGGGGTTGGAAACGCTTTTCAGGCTCAGTACTGGGCTCAAAAGATACAGCCCTGATGTCTCTCATGATAGCAGGTGGTTAAGTAGAAATTTGCTGCTCGGCTGACCCAGCAGGAGCAAACGTATGCTAAAAATGTGTGCAGAACCAAGCTTTTGAGTGAAGAGCAGCTTTAGCAAGTTTCACTTGTAAGTGGGGTTGGAAATGCTTTTCAGGCTCAGTACTGGGCTCAAAAGATGCAGCCCTGATCTCTCTCATGATAGCAGGTGGTTAAGTAGAAATTTGCTGCTCGGCTGACCCAGCAGGAGCAAACGTATGCCAAAAATGTATGCAGAAACAAGCTTTTCAGTGAAGAGCAGCTAGGCACATTTTAGCAAGTTTCACTTGTAAGTGGGGTTGGAAATGCTTTTCAGGCTTAGTACTGGGCTCAAAAGATGCAGACCTGATGTCTCTCATGATAGCAGGTGGTTAAGTAGAAATTCGCTGCTCGGCTGACCCAGCAGGAGCAAACGTATGCCAAAAATGTATGCAGAAACAAGCTTTTCAGTGAAGAGTAGCTAGGCACATTTTAGCAAGTTTCACTTGTAAGTGGGGTTGGAAATGCTTTTCAGGCTCAGTACTGGGCTCAAAAGATGCAGCCCTGATGTCTCGCTTGATAGCAGGTGGTTAAGTAGAAATTCGCTGCTCGGCTGACCCAGCAGGAGCAAACATATGCCAAAAATGTATGCAGAAACAAGCTTTTCAGTGAAGAGCAGCTAGGCACATTTTAACAAGTTTCACTTGTAAGTGGGGTTGGAAATGCTTTTCAGGCTCAGTACTGGCCTCAAAAGATGCAGCCCTGATGTCTCTCATGATAGCAGGTGGTTAAGTAGAAATTTGCTGCTCGGCTGACCCAGCAGGAGCAAACCTATGCCAAAAATGTATGCAGAATCAGCTTTTCAGTGAAGAGCAGAGAGGCACATTTTAGCAAGTTTCACTTGTAAGTGGGGTTGGAAACGCTTTTCAGGCTTAGTAATGGGCTCAAAAGATGCAGCTCTGATGTCTCTCATGATAGCAGGTGGTTAAGTAGAAATTTGCTGCTCGGCTGGCCCAGCAGGAGCAAACATATGCTAAATATGTATGCAGAACCAAGCTTTTCAGTGAAGAGCAGAGAGGCACATTTTAGCAAGTTTCACTTGTAAGTGGGGTGGGAAACGCTTTCAGGCTCAGTACTGGGCTCAAAAGATGCAGCCCTGATGTCTCTCATGATAGCAGGTGGTTAAGTAGAAATTTGGTGCTCGGCTGACCCAGCAGGAGCAAACGTATGCTAAAAATGTATGCAGAACCAAGCTTTGCAGTGAAGAGCAGCCAGGCACATTTTAGAAAGTTTAACTTGTAAGTGGGGTTGGAAACGCTTTTCAGGCTCAGTACTGGGCTCAAAAGATACAGCCCTGATGTCTCTCATGATAGCAGGTGGTTAAGTAGAAATTTGCTGCTCGGCTGACCCAGCAGGAGCAAACGTATGCTAAAAATGTGTGCAGAACCAAGCTTTTGAGTGAAGAGCAGCTTTAGCAAGTTTCACTTGTAAGTGGGGTTGGAAATGCTTTTCAGGCTCAGTACTGGGCTCAAAAGATGCAGCCCTGATCTCTCTCATGATAGCAGGTGGTTAAGTAGAAATTTGCTGCTCGGCTGACCCAGCAGGAGCAAACGTATGCCAAAAATGTATGCAGAAACAAGCTTTTCAGTGAAGAGCAGCTAGGCACATTTTAGCAAGTTTCACTTGTAAGTGGGGTTGGAAATGCTTTTCAGGCTTAGTACTGGGCTCAAAAGATGCAGCCCTGATGTCTCTCATGATAGCAGGTGGTTAAGTAGAAATTCGCTGCTCGGCTGACCCAGCAGGAGCAAACGTATGCTAAAAATGTATGCAGAACCAAGCTTTTCAGTGAAGAGCAGCCAGGCACATTTGAGCAAGTTTCACTTGTAAGTGGGGTTGGAAACGCTTTTCTGGCTCAGTACTGGGCTCAAAAGATGCAGCCCTGAGTCTCTCATGATAGCAGGTGGTTAGGTAGAAATTCGCTGCTCGGCTGACCCAGCAGGAGCAAACGTATGCCAAAAATGTATGCAGAAACAAGCTTTTCAGTGAAGAGCAGCTAGGCACATTTTAGCAAGTTTCACTTGTAAGTGGGGTTGGAAATGCTTTTCAGGCTCAGTACTGGGCTCAAAAGATGCAGCCCTGATCATGATAGCAGGTGGTTAAGTAGAAATTTGCTGCTCGACTGACCCAGCAGGAGCAAACGTATGCTAAAAATGTATGCAGAACCAAGCTTTTCAGTGAAGAGCAGCCAGGCACATTTGAGCAAGTTTCACTTGTAAGTGGGGTTGGAAACGCTTTTCAGGCTCAGTACTGGGCTCAAAAGATGCAGCCCCGATCTCTCTCATGATAGCAGGTGGTTAAGTAGAAATTCGCTGCTCGGCTGACCCAGCAGGAGCAAACGTATGCCAAAAATGTATGCAGAACCTAGCTTTTCAGTGAAGAGCAGCCAGGCACATTTTAGCAAGTTTCACTTGTAAGTGGGGTTGGAAACGCTTTTCAGGCTCAGTACTGGGCTCAAAAGATGCAGCCCTGATGTTTCTCATGATAGCAGGTGGTTAAGTAGAAATTCGCTGCTCGGCTGACCCAGCAGGAGCAAACGTATGCCAAAAATGCATGCAGAAACAAGCTTTTCAGTGAAGAGCAGCTAGGCACATTTTAGCAAGTTTTACTTGTAAGTGGGGTTGGAAATGCTTTTCAGGCTCAGTACTGGCCTCAAAAGATGCAGCCCTGATGTCTCTCATGATAGCAGGTGGTTAAGTAGAAATTTGCTGCTCGACTGACCCAGCAGGAGCAAACCTATGCCAAAAATGTACGCAGAATCAGCTTTTCAGTGAAGAGTAGAGAGGCACATTTTAGCAAGTTTCACTTGTAAGTGGGGTTGGAAACGCTTTTCAGGCTTAGTACTGGGCTCAAAAGATGCAGCTCTGATGTCTCTCATGATAGCAGGTGGTTAAGTAGAAATTCGCTGCTCGGCTGACCCAGCAGGAGCAAACGTATGCTAAAAATGTATGCAGAACCAAGCTTTTCAGTGAAGAGCAGCCAGGCACATTTTAGCAGGTTTCACTTGTAAGTGGGGTTGGAAATGCTTTTCAGGCTCAGTACTGGGCTCAATAGATGCAGCCCTGATGTCTCTCATGATAGCAGGTGGTTAAGTAGAAATTTGCTGCTAGGCAGACCCAGCAGGAGCAAACGTATGCTAAAAATGTGTGCAGAACCAAGCTTTTCAGTGAAGAGCAGCCAGGCACATTTTAGCATGTTTCACTTGTAAGTGGGGTTGGAATTGCTTTTCAGGCTCAGTACTGGGCTCAAAAGATGCAGCCCTGATGTCTCTCATGATAGCAGGTGGCTAAGTAGAAATTTGCTGCTCGGCTGACCCACCAGGAGCAAACGTATGCTAAAAATGTATGCAGAACCAAGCTTTTCAGTGAAGAGCAGCCAGGCACATTTTAGCAAGTTTCACTTGTAAGTGGGGTTGGAAACGCTTTTCACGCTAAGTACTGGGCTCAAAAGATGCAGCCCTGATGTCTCTCATGATAGCAGGTGGTTAAGTAGAAATTTTCTGCTCGGCTGACCCAGCAGGAGCAAACGTATGCTAAAAATGTGTGCAAAACCAAGCTATTCAGTGAAGAGCAGCTTTAGCAAGTTCCACTTGTAAGTGGGGTTGGAAATTCTTTTCAGGCTCAGTACTGGGCTCAAAAGATGCAGCCCTGATCTCTCTCATGATAGCAGGTGGTTAAGTAGAAATTTGCTGCTCGGCTGACCCAGCAGGAGCAAACGTATGCTAAAAATGTATGCAGAACCAAGCTTTTTAGTGAAGAGCAGCCAGGCACATTTTAGCAAGTTTCACTTGTAAGTGGGGTTGGAAACGCTTTTCAGGCTCAGTACTGGGCTCAAAAGATGCAGACCTGATGTCTCTCATGATAGCAGGTGGTTAAGTAGAAATTCGCTGCTCGGCTGACCCAGCAGGAGCAAACGTATGCCAAAAATGTATGCAGAAACAAGCTTTTCAGTGAAGAGCAGCTAGGCACATTTTAGCAAGTTTCACTTGTAAGTGGGGTTGGAAATGCTTTTCAGGCTCAGTACTGGGCTCAAAAGATGCAGCCCTGATGTCTCGCTTGATAGCAGGTGGTTAAGTAGAAATTCGCTGCTCGGCTGACCCAGCAGGAGCAAACATATGCCAAAAATGTATGCAGAAACAAGCTTTTCAGTGAAGAGCAGCTAGGCACATTTTAGCAAGTTTCACTTGTAAGTGGGGTTGGAAATGCTTTTCAGGCTCAGTACTGGCCTCAAAAGATGCAGCCCTGATGTCTCTCATGATAGCAGGTGGTTAAGTAGAAATTTGCTGCTCCGCTGACCCAGCAGGAGCAAACCTATGCCAAAAATGTATGCAGAATCAGCTTTTCAGTGAAGAGCAGAGAGGCACATTTTAGCAAGTTTCACTTGTAAGTGGGGTGGGAAACGCTTTCAGGCTCAGTACTGGGCTCAAAAGATGCAGCCCTGATGTCTCTCATGATAGCAGGTGGTTAAGTAGAAATTTGCTGCTCGGCTGACCCAGCAGGAGCAAACGTATGCTAAAAATGTATGCAGAACTAAGCATTTCAGTGAAGAGCAGCTAGGCATATTTTAGCAAGTTTCACTTGTTGGTGGGGTTGGAAACGCTTTTCAGGCTCAGTACTGGGCTCAAAAGATGCAGCCCTGATGGCTCTCATGATAGCAGGTGGTTAAGTAGAAATGTGCTGCTCGGCTGACCCAGCAGGAGCAAACGTATGCTAAAAATGTATGCAGAACCAAGCTTTTCAGTGAAGAGCAGCCAGGCACATTTTAGCAAGTTTCACTTGTAAGTGGGGTGGGAAACGCTTTCAGGCTCAGTACTGGGCTCAAAAGATGCAGCCCTGATGTCTCTCATGATAGCAGGTGGTTAAGTAGAAATTTGGTGCTCGGCTGACCCAGCAGGAGCAAACGTATGCTAAAAATGTATGCAGAACCAAGCTTTTCAGTGAAGAGCAGCCAGGCACATTTTAGCAAGTTTCACTTGTAAGTGGGGTTGGAAACGCTTTTCAGGCCCAGTACTGGGCTCGAAAGATGCAGCCCTGATGTCTCTCATGATAGCAGGTGGTTAAGTAGAAATTTGCTGCTCGGCTGACCCAGCAGGAGCAAACGTATGCTAAAAATGTATGCAGAACCAAGCATTTCAGTGAAGAGCAGCTAGGCATATTTTAGCAAGTTTCACTTGTTGGTGGGGTTGGAAACGCTTTTCAGGCTCAGTACTGGGCTCAAAAGATGCAGCCCTGATGGCTCTCATGATAGCAGGTGGTTAAGTAGAAATGTGCTGCTCGGCTGACCCAGCAGGAGCAAACGTATGCTAAAAATGTATGCAGAACCAAGCTTTTCAGTGAAGAGCAGCCAGGCACATTTTAGCATGTTTCACTTGTAAGTGGGGTTGGAAACGCTTTTCAGGCTCAGTACTGGGCTCAAAAGATGCAGCCCTGATCTCTCTCATGATAGCAGGTGGCTAAGTAGAAATTTGCTGCTCGGCTGACCCACCAGGAGCAAACGTATGCTAAAAATGTATGCAGAATCAAGCTTTTCAGTGAAGAGCAGCCAGGCACATTTTAGCAAGTTTCACTTGTAAGTGGGGTTGGAAACGCTTTTCAGGCTCAGTACTGGGCTCAAAAGATGCAGCCCTGATGTCTCTCATGATAGCAGGTGGTTAAGTAGAAATTTGCTGCTCGGCTGACCCAGCAGGAGCAAACGTATGCTAAAAATGTGTGCAGAACCAAGCTTTTGAGTGAAGAGCAGCTTTAGCAAGTTTCACTTGTAAGTGGGGTTGGAAATGCTTTTCAGGCTCAGTACTGGGCTCAAAAGATGCAGCCCTGATCTCTCTCATGATAGCAGGTGGTTAAGTAGAAATTTGCTGCTCGGCTGACCCAGCAGGAGCAAACGTATGCCAAAAATGTATGCAGAAACAAGCTTTTCAGTGAAGAGCAGCTAGGCACATTTTTGCAAGTTTCACTTGTAAGTGGGGTTGGAAATGCTTTTCAGGCTTAGTACTGGGCTCAAAAGATGCAGCCCTGATGTCTCTCATGATAGCAGGTGGTTAAGTAGAAATTCGCTGCTCGGCTGACCCAGCAGGAGCAAACGTATGCTAAAAATGTATGCAGAACCAAGCTTTTCAGTGAAGAGCAGCCAGGCACATTTGAGCAAGTTTCACTTGTAAGTGGGGTTGGAAACGCTTTTCTGGCTCAGTACTGGGCTCAAAAGATGCAGCCCTGAGTCTCTCATGATAGCAGGTGGTTAGATAGAAATTCTCTGCTCGGCTGACCCAGCAGGAGCAAACGTATGCCAAAAATGTATACAGAAACAAGCTTTTCAGTGAAGAGCAGCTAGGCACATTTTAGCAAGTTTCACTTGTAAGTGGGGTTGGAAATGCTTTTCAGGCTTAGTACTGGGCTCAAAAGATGCAGCCCTGATGTCTCTCATGATAGCAGGTGGTTAAGTAGAAATTCGCTGCTCGGCTGACCCAGCAGGAGCAAACGTATGCCAAAAATGTATGCAGAAACAAGCTTTTCAGTGAAGAGCAGCTAGGCACATTTTAGCAAGTTTCACTTGTAAGTGGGGTTGGAAACGCTTTTCAGGCTCAGTACTGGGCTCAAAAGATGCAGCCCTGATGTCTCTCATGATAGCAGGTGGTTAAGTAGAAATTCGCTGCTCGGCTAACCCAGCAGGAGCAAACGTATGCCAAAAATGTATGCAGAACCAAGCTTTTCAGTGAAGAGCAGCCAGGCACATTTTAGCAGGTTTCACTTGTAAGTGGGGTTGGAAACGCTTTTCAGGCTCAGTACTGATCTCAAAAGATGCAGCCCCGATCTCTCTCATGATAGCAGGTGGTTAAGTAGAAATTCGCTGCTCTGCTGACCCAGCAGGAGCAAACGTATGCCAAAAATTTATGCAGAACCTAGCTTTTCAGTGAAGAGCAGCCAGGCACATTTTAGCAAGTTTCACTTGTAAGTGGGGTTGGAAACGCTTTTCAGGCTCAGTACTGGGCTCAAAAGATGCAGCCCTGATGTCTCTCATGATAGCAGGTGGTTAAGTAGAAATTTGCTGCTCGGCTGACCCAGCAGGAGCAAACGTATGCCAAAAATGTATGCAGAAACAAGCTTTTCAGTGAAGAGCAGCTAGGCACATTTTAGCAAGTTTCACTTGTAAGTGGGGTTGGAAATGCTTTTCAGGCTCAGTACTGGCCTCAAAAGATGCAGCCCTGATGTCTCTCATGATAGCAGGTGGTTAAGTAGAAATTTGCTGCTCGGCTGACCCAGCAGGAGCAAACCTATGCCAAAAATGTACGCAGAATCAGCTTTTCAGTGAAGAGCAGAGAGGCACATTTTAGCAAGTTTCACTTGTAAGTGGGGTTGGAAACGCTTTTCAGGCTTAGTACTGGGCTCAAAAGATGCAGCTCTGATGTCTCTCATGATAGCAGGTGGTTAAGTAGAAATTTGCTGCTTGGCTGACCCAGCAGGAGCAAACGTATGCTAAAAATGTGTGCAGAACCAAGCTTTTCAGTGAAGAGCAGCCAGGCACGTTTTAGCAAGTTTCACTTGTAAGTGGGGTTGGAAATGCTTTTCAGGCTCAGTACTGTGCTCAAAAGATGCAGCCCTGATCTCTCTCATGATAGCAGGTGGTTAAGTAGAAATTTGCTGCTCGGCTGACCCAGCAGGAGCAAACGTATGCCAAAAATGTATGCAGAACCTAGCTTTTCAGTGAAGAGCAGCCAGGCACATTTTAGCAAGTTTCACTTGTAAGTGGGGTTGGAAACGCTTTTCAGGCTCAGTACTGGGCTCAAAAGATGCAGCCCTGATGTTTCTCATGATAGCAGGTGGTTAAGTAGAAATTTGCTGCTCGGCTGACCCAGCAGGAGCAAACGTATGCTAAAAATGTATGCAGAACCAAGCATTTCAGTGAAGAGCAGCCAGGCACATTTTAGCAAGTTTCACTTGTAAGTGGGGTTGGAAACGCTTTTCAGGCTCAGTACTGGGCTCAAAAGATGCAGCCCTGATGTCTCTCATGATAGCAGGTGGTTAAGTAGAAATTCGCTGCTCGGCTGGCCCAGAAGGAGCAAACGTATGCTAAAAATGTGTGCAGAACCAAGCATTTCAGTGAAGAGCAGCCAGGCACATTTTAGCAAGTTTCACTTGTAAGTGGGGTTGGAAACGCTTTTCAGGCTCAGTACTGGGCTCAAAAGATGCAGCCCTGATGTCTCTCATGATAGCAGGTGGTTAAGTAGAAATTCGCTGCTCGGCTGACCCAGCAGGAGCAAACGTATGCTAAAAATGTATGCAGAACCAAGCTTTTCAGTGAAGAGCAGCCAGGCACATTTTAGCACGTTTCACTTGTAAGTGGGGTTGGAAACGCTTTTCAGGCTCAGTACTGGGCTCAAAAGATGCAGCCCTGATGTCTCTCATGATAGCAGGTGGTTAAGTAGAAATTTGCTGCTCGGGTAACCCAGCAGGAGCAAACGTATGCTAAAAATGTATGCAGAACCAAGCATTTCAGTGAAGAGCAGCCAGGCACATTTTAGCAAGTTTCACTTGTAAGTTGGGTTGGAAACGCTTTTCAGGCTCAGTACTGGGCTCAAAAGATGCAGCCCTGATGTCTCTCATGATAGCAGGTGGTTAAGTAGAAATTTGCTGCTCGGCTGACCCAGCAGGAGCAAACGTATGCTAAAAATGTGTGCAGAACCAAGCTTTTCAGTGAAGAGCAGCCAGGCACGTTTTAGCAAGTTTCACTTGTAAGTGGGGTTGGAAATGCTTTTCAGGCTCAGTACTGTGCTCAAAAGATGCAGCCCTGATCTCTCTCATGATAGCAGGTGGTTAAGTAGAAATTTGCTGCTCGGCTGACCCAGCAGGAGCAAACGTATGCTAAAAATGTATGCAGAACCAAGCTTTTCAGTGAAGAGCAGCCAGGCACATTTTAGCAGGTTTCACTTGTAAGTGGGGTTGGAAACGCTTTTCAGGCTCAGTACTGGGCTCAAAAGATGCAGCCCCGATCTCTCTCATGATAGCAGGTGGTTAAGTAGAAATTCGCTGCTCGGCTGACCCAGCAGGAGCAAACGTATGCCAAAAATGTATGCAGAACCTAGCTTTTCAGTGAAGAGCAGCCAGGCACATTTTAGCAAGTTTCACTTGCAAGTGGGGTTGGAAATGCTTTTCAGGCTCAGTACTGGGCTCAAAAGATGCAGCCCTGATGTTTCTCATGATAGCAGGTGGTTAAGTAGAAATTTGCTGCTCGGCTGACCCAGCAGGAGCAAACGTATGCCAAAAATGTATGCAGAAACAAGCTTTTCAGTGAAGAGCAGCTAGGCACATTTTAGCAAGTTTCACTTGTAAGTGGGGTTGGAAATGCTTTTCAGGCTCAGTACTGGGCTCAAAAGATGCAGCCCTGATGTCTCTCATGATAGCAGGTGGTTAAGTAGAAATTCGCTGCTCGGCTGACCCAGCAGGAGCAAACGTATGCCAAAAATGTATGCAGAAACAAGCTTTTCAGTGAAGAGCAGCTAGGCACATTTTAGCAAGTTTCACTTGTAAGTGGGGTTGGAAATGCTTTTCAGGCTCAGTACTGGCCTCAAAAGATGCAGCCCTGATGTCTCTCATGATAGCAGGTGGTTAAGTAGAAATTCGCTGCTCGGCTGACCCAGCAGGAGAAAACGTATGCCAAAAATGTATGCAGAAACAAGCTTTTCAGTGAAGAGCAGCTAGGCACATTTTAGCACGTTTCACTTGTAAGTGGGGTTGGAAATGATTTTCAGGCTCAGTACTGGGCTCAAAAGATGCAGCCCTGATGTCTCTCATGATAGCAGGTGGCTAAGTAGAAATTTGCTGCTCGGCTGACCCACCAGGAGCAAACGTATGCTAAAAATGTATGCAGAACCAAGCTTTTCAGTGAAGAGCAGCCAGGCACATTTTAGCAAGTTTCACTTGTAAGTGGGGTTGGAAACGCTTTTCAGGCTTAGTACTGGGCTCAAAAGATGCAGCCCTGATGTCTCTCATGATAGCAGGTGGTTAAGTAGAAATTTTCTGCTCGGCTGACCCAGCAGGAGCAAACGTATGCTAAAAATGTGTGCAAAACCAAGCTATTCAGTGAAGAGCAGCTTTAGCAAGTTCCACTTGTAAGTGGGGTTGGAAATTCTTTTCAGGCTCAGTACTGGGCTCAAAAGATGCAGCCCTGATCTCTCTCATGATAGCAGGTGGTTAAGTAGAAATTTGCTGCTCGGCTGACCCAGCAGGAGCAAATGTATGCTAAAAATGTATGCAGAACCAAGCTTTTCAGTGAAGAGCAGCCAGGCACATTTTAGCAAGTTTCACTTGTAAGTGGAGTTGGAAACGCTTTTCAGGCTCAGTACTGGGCTCAAAAGATGCAGACCTGATGTCTCTCATGATAGCAGGTGGTTAAGTAGAAATTCGCTGCTCGGCTGACCCAGCAGGAGCAAACGTATGCCAAAAATGTATGCAGAAACAAGCTTTTCAGTGAAGAGTAGCTAGGCACATTTTAGCAAGTTTCACTTGTAAGTGGGGTTGGAAATGCTTTTCAGGCTCAGTACTGGGCTCAAAAGATGCAGCCCTGATGTCTCACTTGATAGCAGGTGGTTAAGTAGAAATTCGCTGCTCGGCTGACCCAGCAGGAGCAAACATATGCCAAAAATGTATGCAGAAACAAGCTTTTCAGTGAAGAGCAGCTAGGCACATTTTAACAAGTTTCACTTGTAAGTGGGGTTGGAAATGCTTTTCAGGCTCAGTACTGGCCTCAAAAGATGCAGCCCTGATGTCTCTCATGATAGCAGGTGGTTAAGTAGAAATTTGCTGCTCGGCTGACCCAGCAGGAGCAAACCTATGCCAAAAATGTATGCAGAATCAGCTTTTCAGTGAAGAGCAGAGAGGCAATTTTAGCAAGTTTCTCTTGTAAGTGGGGTTGGAAACGCTTTTCAGGCTTAGTAATGGGCTCAAAAGATGCAGCTCTGATGTCTCTCATGATAGCAGGTGGTTAAGTAGAAATTTGCTGCTCGGCTGGCCCAGCAGGAGCAAACATATGCTAAATATGTATGCAGAACCAAGCTTTTCAGTGAAGAGCAGAGAGGCACATTTTAGCAAGTTTCACTTGTAAATGGGGTGGGAAACGCTTTCAGGCTCAGTACTGGGCTCAAAAGATGCAGCCCTGATGTCTCTCATGATAGCAGGTGGTTAAGTAGAAATTTGGTGCTCGGCTGACCCACCAGGAGCAAACGTATGCTAAAAATGTATGCAGAACCAAGCTTTTCAGTGAAGAGCAGCCAGGCACATTTTAGCAAGTTTCACTTGCAAGTGGGGTTGGAAATGCTTTTCAGGCTCAGTACTGGGCTCAAAAGATGCAGCCCTGATGTTTCTCATGATAGCAGGTGGTTAAGTAGAAATTTGCTGCTCGGCTGACCCAGCAGGAGCAAACGTATGCCAAAAATGTATGCAGAAACAAGCTTTTCAGTGAAGAGCAGCTAGGCACATTTTAGCAAGTTTCACTTGTAAGTGGGGTTGGAAATGCTTTTCAGGCTCAGTACTGGCCTCAAAAGATGCAGCCCTGATGTCTCTCATGATAGCAGGTGGTTAAGTAGAAATTCGCTGCTCGGCTGACCCAGCAGGAGCAAACGTATGCCAAAAATGTATGCAGAAACAAGCTTTTCAGTGAAGAGCAGCTAGGCACATTTTAGCAAGTTTCACTTGTAAGTGGGGTTGGAAATGCTTTTCAGGCTCAGTACTGGCCTCAAAAGATGCAGCCCTGATGTCTCTCATGATAGCAGGTGGTTAAGTAGAAATTCGCTGCTCGGCTGACCCAGCAGGAGCAAACGTATGCCAAAAATGTATGCAGAAACAAGCTTTTCAGTGAAGAGCAGCCAGGCACGTTTTAGCAAGTTTCACTTGTAAGTGGGGTTGGAAATGCTTTTCAGGCTCAGTACTGTGCTCAAAAGATGCAGCCCTGATCTCTCTCATGATAGCAGGTGGTTAAGTAGAAATTTGCTGCTCGGCTGACCCAGCAGGAGCAAACGTATGCCAAAAATGTATGCAGAACCTAGCTTTTCAGTGAAGAGCAGCCAGGCACATTTTAGCAAGTTTCACTTGTAAGTGGGGTTGGAAACGCTTTTCAGGCTCAGTACTGGGCTCAAAAGATGCAGCCCTGATGTTTCTCATGATAGCAGGTGGTTAAGTAGAAATTTGCTGCTCGGCTGACCCAGCAGGAGCAAACGTATGCTAAAAATGTATGCAGAACCAAGCATTTCAGTGAAGAGCAGCCAGGCACATTTTAGCAAGTTTCACTTGTAAGTGGGGTTGGAAACGCTTTTCAGGCTCAGTACTGGGCTCAAAAGATGCAGCCCTGATGTCTCTCATGATAGCAGGTGGTTAAGTAGAAATTTGCTGCTCGGCTGGCCCAGAAGGAGCAAACGTATGCTAAAAATGTGTGCAGAACCAAGCATTTCAGTGAAGAGCAGCCAGGCATATTTTAGCAAGTTTCACTTGTAAGTGGGGTTGGAAACGCTTTTCAGGCTCAGTACTGGGCTCAAAAGATGCAGCCCTGATCTCTCTCATGATAGCAGGTGGTTAAGTAGAAATTTGCTGCTCGGCTGACCCAGCAGGAGCAAACGTATGCTAAAAATGTATGCAGAACCAAGCTTTTCAGTGAAGAGCAGCCAGGCACATTTTAGCAGGTTTCACTTGTAAGTGGGGTTGGAAACGCTTTTCAGGCTCAGTACTGGGCTCAAAAGATGCAGCCCTGATGTCTCTCATGATAGCAGGTGGTTAAGTAGAAATGTGCTGCTCGGCTGACCCAGCAGGAGCAAACGTATGCTAAAAATGTATGCAGAACCAAGCTTTTCAGTGAAGAGCAGCCAGGCACATTTTAGCACGTTTCACTTGTAAGTGGGGTTGGAAACGCTTTTCAGGCTCAGTACTGGGCTCAAAAGATGCAGCCCTGATGTCTCTCATGATAGCAGGTGGTTAAGTAGAAATTTGCTGCTCGGGTAACCCAGCAGGAGCAAACGTATGCTAAAAATGTATGCAGAACCAAGCATTTCAGTGAAGAGCAGCCAGGCACATTTTAGCAAGTTTCACTTGTAAGTTGGGTTGGAAACGCTTTTCAGGCTCAGTACTGGGCTCAAAAGATGCAGCCCTGATGTCTCTCATGATAGCAGGTGGTTAAGTAGAAATTTGCTGCTCGGCTGACCCAGCAGGAGCAAACGTATGCTAAAAATGTGTGCAGAACCAAGCTTTTCAGTGAAGAGCAGCCAGGCACGTTTTAGCAAGTTTCACTTGTAAGTGGGGTTGGAAATGCTTTTCAGGCTCAGTACTGTGCTCAAAAGATGCAGCCCTGATCTCTCTCATGATAGCAGGTGGTTAAGTAGAAATTTGCTGCTCGGCTGACCCAGCAGGAGCAAACGTATGCTAAAAATGTATGCAGAACCAAGCTTTTCAGTGAAGAGCAGCCAGGCACATTTTAGCAGGTTTCACTTGTAAGTGGGGTTGGAAACGCTTTTCAGGCTCAGTACTGGGCTCAAAAGATGCAGCCCCGATCTCTCTCATGATAGCAGGTGGTTAAGTAGAAATTCGCTGCTCGGCTGACCCAGCAGGAGCAAACGTATGCCAAAAATGTATGCAGAACCTAGCTTTTCAGTGAAGAGCAGCCAGGCACATTTTAGCAAGTTTCACTTGCAAGTGGGGTTGGAAATGCTTTTCAGGCTCAGTACTGGGCTCAAAAGATGCAGCCCTGATGTTTCTCATGATAGCAGGTGGTTAAGTAGAAATTTCCTGCTCGGCTGACCCAGCAGGAGCAAACGTATGCCAAAAATGTATGCAGAAACAAGCTTTTCAGTGAAGAGCAGCTAGGCACATTTTAGCAAGTTTCACTTGTAAGTGGGGTTGGAAATGCTTTTCAGGCTCAGTACTGGGCTCAAAAGATGCAGCCCTGATGTCTCTCATGATAGCAGGTGGTTAAGTAGAAATTCGCTGCTCGGCTGACCCAGCAGGAGCAAACGTATGCCAAAAATGTATGCAGAAACAAGCTTTTCAGTGAAGAGCAGCTAGGCACATTTTAGCACGTTTCACTTGTAAGTGGGGTTGGAAATGCTTTTCAGGCTCAGTACTGGGCTCAAAAGATGCAGCCCTGATGTCTCTCATGATAGCAGGTGGTTAAGTAGAATTCGCTGCTCGGCTGACCCAGCAGGAGCAAACGTATGCTAAAAATGTATGCAGAACCAAGCTTTTCAGTGAAGAGCAGCCAGGCACATTTTAGCAGGTTTCACTTGTAAGTGGGGTTGGAAATGCTTTTCAGGCTCAGTACTGGGCTCAATAGATGCAGCCCTGATGTCTCTCATGATAGCAGGTGGTTAAGTAGAAATGTGCTGCTAGGCAGACCCAGCAGGAGCAAACGTATGCTAAAAATGTGTGCAGAACCAAGCTTTTCAGTGAAGAGCAGCCAGGCACATTTTAGCACGTTTCACTTGTAAGTGGGGTTGGAATTGCTTTTCAGGCTCAGTACTGGGCTCAAAAGATGCAGCCCTGATGTCTCTCATGATAGCAGGTGGCTAAGTAGAAATTTGCTGCTCGGCTGACCCACCAGGAGCAAACGTATGCTAAAAATGTATGCAGAACCAAGCTTTTCAGTGAAGAGCAGCCAGGCACATTTTAGCAAGTTTCACTTGTAAGTGGGGTTGGAAACGCTTTTCAGGCTTAGTACTGGGCTCAAAAGATGCAGCCCTGATCTCTCTCATGATAGCAGGTGGTTAAGTAGAAATTTTCTGCTCGGCTGACCCAGCAGGAGCAAACGTATGCTAAAAATGTGTGCAAAACCAAGCTATTCAGTGAAGAGCAGCTTTAGCAAGTTCCACTTGTAAGTGGGGTTGGAAATTCTTTTCAGGCTCAGTACTGGGCTCAAAAGATGCAGCCCTGATCTCTCTCATGATAGCAGGTGGTTAAGTAGAAATTTGCTGCTCGGCTGACCCAGCAGGAGCAAATGTATGCTAAAAATGTATGCAGAACCAAGCTTTTCAGTGAAGAGCAGCCAGGCACATTTTAGCAAGTTTCACTTGTAAGTGGAGTTGGAAACGCTTTTCAGGCTCAGTACTGGGCTCAAAAGATGCAGACCTGATGTCTCTCATGATAGCAGGTGGTTAAGTAGAAATTCGCTGCTCGGCTGACCCAGCAGGAGCAAACGTATGCCAAAAATGTATGCAGAAACAAGCTTTTCAGTGAAGAGTAGCTAGGCACATTTTAGCAAGTTTCACTTGTAAGTGGGGTTGGAAATGCTTTTCAGGCTCAGTACTGGGCTCAAAAGATGCAGCCCTGATGTCTCGCTTGATAGCAGGTGGTTAAGTAGAAATTCGCTGCTCGGCTGACCCAGCAGGAGCAAACATATGCCAAAAATGTATGCAGAAACAAGCTTTTCAGTGAAGAGCAGCTAGGCACATTTTAACAAGTTTCACTTGTAAGTGGGGTTGGAAATGCTTTTCAGGCTCAGTACTGGCCTCAAAAGATGCAGCCCTGATGTCTCTCATGATAGCAGGTGGTTAAGTAGAAATTTGCTGCTCGGCTGACCCAGCAGGAGCAAACCTATGCCAAAAATGTATGCAGAATCAGCTTTTCAGTGAAGAGCAGAGAGGCAATTTTAGCAAGTTTCTCTTGTAAGTGGGGTTGGAAACGCTTTTCAGGCTTAGTAATGGGCTCAAAAGATGCAGCTCTGATGTCTCTCATGATAGCAGGTGGTTAAGTAGAAATTTGCTGCTCGGCTGGCCCAGCAGGAGCAAACATATGCTAAATATGTATGCAAAACCAAGCTTTTCAGTGAAGAGCAGAGAGGCACATTTTAGCAAGTTTCACTTGTAAGTGGGGTGGGAAACGCTTTCAGGCTCAGTACTGGGCTCAAAAGATGCAGCCCTGATGTCTCTCATGATAGCAGGTGGTTAAGTAGAAATTTGGTGCTCGGCTGACCCACCAGGAGCAAACGTATGCTAAAAATGTATGCAGAACCAAGCTTTTCAGTGAAGAGCAGCCAGGCACATTTTAGCAAGTTTCACTTGCAAGTGGGGTTGGAAATGCTTTTCAGGCTCAGTACTGGGCTCAAAAGATGCAGCCCTGATGTTTCTCATGATAGCAGGTGGTTAAGTAGAAATTTGCTGCTCGGCTGACCCAGCAGGAGCAAACGTATGCCAAAAATGTATGCAGAAACAAGCTTTTCAGTGAAGAGCAGCTAGGCACATTTTAGCAAGTTTCACTTGTAAGTGGGGTTGGAAATGCTTTTCAGGCTCAGTACTGGGCTCAAAAGATGCAGCCCTGATGTCTCTCATGATAGCAGGTGGTTAAGTAGAAATTCGCTGCTCGGCTGACCCAGCAGGAGCAAACGTATGCCAAAAATGTATGCAGAAACAAGCTTTTCAGTGAAGAGCAGCTAGGCACATTTTAGCAAGTTTCACTTGTAAGTGGGGTTGGAAATGCTTTTCAGGCTCAGTACTGGCCTCAAAAGATGCAGCCCTGATGTCTCTCATGATAGCAGGTGGTTAAGTAGAAATTCGCTGCTCGGCTGACCCAGCAGGAGAAAACGTATGCCAAAAATGTATGCAGAAACAAGCTTTTCAGTGAAGAGCAGCTAGGCACATTTTAGCACGTTTCACTTGTAAGTGGGGTTGGAAATGATTTTCAGGCTCAGTACTGGGCTCAAAAGATGCAGCCCTGATGTCTCTCATGATAGCAGGTGGTTAAGTAGAATTCGCTGCTCGGCTGACCCAGCAGGAGCAAACGTATGCTAAAAATGTATGCAGAACCAAGCTTTTCAGTGAAGAGCAGCCAGGCACATTTTAGCAGGTTTCACTTGTAAGTGGGGTTGGAAATGCTTTTCAGGCTCAGTACTGGGCTCAATAGATGCAGCCCTGATGTCTCTCATGATAGCAGGTGGTTAAGTAGAAATGTGCTGCTAGGCAGACCCAGCAGGAGCAAACGTATGCTAAAAATGTGTGCAGAACCAAGCTTTTCAGTGAAGAGCAGCCAGGCACATTTTAGCACGTTTCACTTGTAAGTGGGGTTGGAATTGCTTTTCAGGCTCAGTACTGGGCTCAAAAGATGCAGCCCTGATGTCTCTCATGATAGCAGGTGGCTAAGTAGAAATTTGCTGCTCGGCTGACCCACCAGGAGCAAACGTATGCTAAAAATGTATGCAGAACCAAGCTTTTCAGTGAAGAGCAGCCAGGCACATTTTAGCAAGTTTCACTTGTAAGTGGGGTTGGAAACGCTTTTCAGGCTTAGTACTGGGCTCAAAAGATGCAGCCCTGATGTCTCTCATGATAGCAGGTGGTTAAGTAGAAATTTTCTGCTCGGCTGACCCAGCAGGAGCAAACGTATGCTAAAAATGTGTGCAAAACCAAGCTATTCAGTGAAGAGCAGCTTTAGCAAGTTCCACTTGTAAGTGGGGTTGGAAATTCTTTTCAGGCTCAGTACTGGGCTCAAAAGATGCAGCCCTGATCTCTCTCATGATAGCAGGTGGTTAAGTAGAAATTTGCTGCTCGGCTGACCCAGCAGGAGCAAATGTATGCTAAAAATGTATGCAGAACCAAGCTTTTCAGTGAAGAGCAGCCAGGCACATTTTAGCAAGTTTCACTTGTAAGTGGAGTTGGAAACGCTTTTCAGGCTCAGTACTGGGCTCAAAAGATGCAGACCTGATGTCTCTCATGATAGCAGGTGGTTAAGTAGAAATTCGCTGCTCGGCTGACCCAGCAGGAGCAAACGTATGCCAAAAATGTATGCAGAAACAAGCTTTTCAGTGAAGAGTAGCTAGGCACATTTTAGCAAGTTTCACTTGTAAGTGGGGTTGGAAATGCTTTTCAGGCTCAGTACTGGGCTCAAAAGATGCAGCCCTGATGTCTCGCTTGATAGCAGGTGGTTAAGTAGAAATTCGCTGCTCGGCTGACCCAGCAGGAGCAAACCTATGCCAAAAATGTATGCAGAATCAGCTTTTCAGTGAAGAGCAGAGAGGCAATTTTAGCAAGTTTCACTTGTAAGTGGGGTTGGAAACGCTTTTCAGGCTTAGTAATGGGCTCAAAAGATGCAGCTCTGATGTCTCTCATGATAGCAGGTGGTTAAGTAGAAATTTGCTGCTCGGCTGGCCCAGCAGGAGCAAACATATGCTAAATATGTATGCAGAACCAAGCTTTTCAGTGAAGAGCAGAGAGGCACATTTTAGCAAGTTTCACTTGTAAGTGGGGTGGGAAACGCTTTCAGGCTCAGTACTGGGCTCAAAAGATGCAGCCCTGATGTCTCTCATGATAGCAGGTGGTTAAGTAGAAATTTGGTGCTCGGCTGACCCAGCAGGAGCAAACGTATGCTAAAAATGTATGCAGAACCAAGCTTTTCAGTGAAGAGCAGCCAGGCACATTTTAGCAAGTTTCACTTGTAAGTGGGGTTGGAAACGCTTTTCAGGCTCAGTACTGGGCTCGAAAGATGCAGCCCTGATGTCTCTCATGATAGCAGGTGGTTAAGTAGAAATTTGCTGCTCGGCTGACCCAGCAGGAGCAAACGTATGCTAAAAATGTATGCAGAACCAAGCTTTTCAGTGAAGAGCAGCCAGGCACATTTTAGCACGTTTCACTTGTAAGTGGGGTTGGAAACGCTTTTCAGGCTCAGTACTGGGCTCAAAAGATGCAGCCCTGATGTCTCTCATGATAGCAGGTGGTTAAGTAGAAATTCGCTGCTCGGCTGACCCAGCAGGAGCAAACGTATGCCAAAAATGTATGCAGAAACAAGCTTTTCAGTGAAGAGCAGCTAGGCACATTTTAGCAAGTTTCACTTGTAAGTGGGGTTGGAAACGCTTTTCAGGCTCAGTACTGGGCTCAAAAGATGCAGCCCTGATGTCTCTCATGATAGCAGGTGGTTAAGTAGAAATTCGCTTCTCGGCTAACCCAGCAGGAGCAAACGTATGCCAAAAATGTATGCAGAACCAAGCTTTTCAGTGAAGAGCAGCCAGGCACATTTTAGCAGGTTTCACTTGTAAGTGGGGTTGGAAACGCTTTTCAGGCTCAGTACTGATCTCAAAAGATGCAGCCCCGATCTCTCTCATGATAGCAGGTGGTTAAGTAGAAATTCGCTGCTCTGCTGACCCAGCAGGAGCAAACGTATGCCAAAAATTTATGCAGAACCTAGCTTTTCAGTGAAGAGCAGCCAGGCACATTTTAGGAAGTTTCACTTGTAAGTGGGGTTGGAAACGCTTTTCAGGCTCAGTACTGGGCTCAAAAGATGCAGCCCTGATGTCTCTCATGATAGCAGGTGGTTAAGTAGAAATTTGCTGCTCGGCTGACCCAGCAGGAGCAAACGTATGCCAAAAATGTATGCAGAAACAAGCTTTTCAGTGAAGAGCAGCTAGGCACATTTTAGCAAGTTTCACTTGTAAGTGGGGTTGGAAATGCTTTTCAGGCTCAGTACTGGGCTCAAAAGATGCAGCCCTGATGTCTCTCATGATAGCAGGTGGTTAAGTAGAAATTCGCTGCTCGGCTGACCCAGCAGGAGCAAACGTATGCCAAAAATGTATGCAGAAACAAGCTTTTCAGTGAAGAGCAGCTAGGCACATTTTAGCAAGTTTCACTTGTAAGTGGGGTTGGAAATGCTTTTCAGGCTCAGTACTGGCCTCAAAAGATGCAGCCCTGATGTCTCTCATGATAGCAGGTGGTTAAGTAGAAATTTGCTGCTCGGCTGACCCAGCAGGAGCAAACCTATGCCAAAAATGTACGCAGAATCAGCTTTATAGTGAAGAGCAGAGAGGCACATTTTAGCAAGTTTCACTTGTAAGTGGGGTTGGAAACGCTTTTCAGGCTTAGTACTGGGCTCAAAAGATGCAGCTCTGATGTCTCTCATGATAGCAGGTGGTTAAGTAGAAATTTGCTGCTCGGCTGACCCAGCAGGAGCAAACGTATGCTAAAAATGTGTGCAGAACCAAGCTTTTCAGTGAAGAGCAGCCAGGCACGTTTTAGCAAGTTTTACTTGTAAGTGGGGTTGGAAATGCTTTTCAGGCTCAGTACTGTGCTCAAAAGATGCAGCCCTGATCTCTCTCATGATAGCAGGTGGTTAAGTAGAAATTTGCTGCTCGGCTGACCCAGCAGGAGCAAACGTATGCCAAAAATGTATGCAGAACCTAGCTTTTCAGTGAAGAGCAGCCAGGCACATTTTAGCAAGTTTCACTTGTAAGTGGGGTTGGAAACGCTTTTCAGGCTCAGTACTGGGCTCAAAAGATGCAGCCCTGATGTTTCTCATGATAGCAGGTGGTTAAGTAGAAATTTGCTGCTCGGCTGACCCAGCAGGAGCAAACGTATGCTAAAAATGTATGCAGAACCAAGCATTTCAGTGAAGAGCAGCCAGGCACATTTTAGCAAGTTTCACTTGTAAGTGGGGTTGGAAACGCTTTTCAGGCTCAGTACTGGGCTCAAAAGATGCAGCCCTGATGTCTCTCATGATAGCAGGTGGTTAAGTAGAAATTTGCTGCTCGGCTGGCCCAGAAGGAGCAAACGTATGCTAAAAATGTATGCAGAACCAAGCATTTCAGTGAAGAGCAGCCAGGCATATTTTAGCAAGTTTCACTTGTAAGTGGGGTTGGAAACGCTTTTCAGGCTCAGTACTGGGCTCAAAAGATGCAGCCCTGATCTCTCTCATGATAGCAGGTGGTTAAGTAGAAATTCGCTGCTCGGCTGACCCAGCAGGAGCAAACGTATGCTAAAAATGTATGCAGAACCAAGCTTTTCAGTGAAGAGCAGCCAGGCACATTTTAGCAGGTTTCACTTGTAAGTGGGGTTGGAAACGCTTTTCAGGCTCAGTACTGGGCTCAAAAGATGCAGCCCTGATGTCTCTCATGATAGCAGGTGGTTAAGTAGAAATGTGCTGCTCGGCTGACCCAGCAGGAGCAAACGTATGCTAAAAATGTATGCAGAACCAAGCTTTTCAGTGAAGAGCAGCCAGGCACATTTTAGCACGTTTCACTTGTAAGTGGGGTTGGAAACGCTTTTCAGGCTCAGTACTGGGCTCAAAAGATGCAGCCCTGATGTCTCTCATGATAGCAGGTGGTTAAGTAGAAATTTGCTGCTCGGGTGACCCAGCAGGAGCAAACGTATGCTAAAAATGTATGCAGAACCAAGCATTTCAGTGAAGAGCAGCCAGGCACATTTTAGCAAGTTTCACTTGTAAGTGGGGTTGGAAACGCTTTTCAGGCTCAGTACTGGGCTCAAAAGATGCAGCCCTGATGTCTCTCATGATAGCAGGTGGTTAAGTAGAAATTTGCTGCTCGGCTTACCCAGCAGGAGCAAACGTATGCTAAAAATGTGTGCAGAACCAAGCTTTTCAGTGAAGAGCAGCCAGGCACATTTTAGCAAGTTTCACTTGTAAGTGGGGTTGGAAACGCTTTTCAGGCTCAGTACTGGGCTCAAAAGATGCAGCCCTGATGTCTCTCATGATAGCAGGTGGTTAAGTAGAAATTTGCTGCTCGGGTGACCCAGCAGGAGCAAACGTATGCTAAAAATGTATTCAGAACCAAGCATTTCAGTGAAGAGCAGCCAGGCACATTTTAGCAAGTTTCACTTGTAAGTGGGGTTGGAAACGCTTTTCAGGCTCAGTACTGGGCTCAAAAGATGCAGCCCTGATGTCTCTCATGATAGCAGGTGGTTAAGTAGAAATTTGCTGCTCGGCTGACCCAGCAGGAGCAAACGTATGCTAAAAATGTGTGCAGAACCAAGCTTTTCAGTGAAGAGCAGCCAGGCACGTTTTAGCAAGTTTCACTTGTAAGTGGGGTTGGAAATGTTTTCAGGCTCAGCACTGTGCTCAAAAGATGCAGCCCTGATCTCTCTCATGATAGCAGGTGGTTAAGTAGAAATTTGCTGCTCGGCTGACCCAGCAGGAGCAAACGTATGCTAAAAATGTATGCAGAACCAAGCTTTTCAGTGAAGAGCAGCCAGGCACATTTTAGCAGGTTTCACTTGTAAGTGGGGTTGGAAACGCTTTTCAGGCTCAGTACTGGGCTCAAAAGATGCAGCCCCGATCTCTCTCATGATAGCAGGTGGTTAAGTAGAAATTCGCTGCTCGGCTGACCCAGCAGGAGCAAACGTATGCCAAAAATGTATGCAGAACCTAGCTTTTCAGTGAAGAGCAGCCAGGCACATTTTAGCAAGTTTCACTTGCAAGTGGGGTTGGAAATGCTTTTCAGGCTCAGTACTGGGCTCAAAAGATGCAGCCCTGATGTTTCTCATGATAGCAGGTGGTTAAGTAGAAATTTGCTGCTCGGCTGACCCAGCAGGAGCAAACGTATGCCAAAAATGTATGCAGAAACAAGCTTTTCAGTGAAGAGCAGCTAGGCACATTTTAGCAAGTTTCACTTGTAAGTGGGGTTGGAAATGCTTTTCAGGCTCAGTACTGGGCTCAAAAGATGCAGCCCTGATGTCTCTCATGATAGCAGGTGGTTAAGTAGAAATTCGCTGCTCGGCTGACCCAGCAGGAGCAAACGTATGCCAAAAATGTATGCAGAAACAAGCTTTTCAGTGAAGAGCAGCTAGGCACATTTTAGCAAGTTTCACTTGTAAGTGGGGTTGGAAATGCTTTTCAGGCTCAGTACTGGCCTCAAAAGATGCAGCCCTGATGTCTCTCATGATAGCAGGTGGTTAAGTAGAAATTCGCTGCTCGGCTGACCCAGCAGGAGAAAACGTATGCCAAAAATGTATGCAGAAACAAGCTTTTCAGTGAAGAGCAGCTAGGCACATTTTAGCACGTTTCACTTGTAAGTGGGGTTGGAAATGCTTTTCAGGCTCAGTACTGGGCTCAAAAGATGCAGCCCTGATGTCTCTCATGATAGCAGGTGGTTAAGTAGAATTCGCTGCTCGGCTGACCCAGCAGGAGCAAACGTATGCTAAAAATGTATGCAGAACCAAGCTTTTCAGTGAAGAGCAGCCAGGCACATTTTAGCAGGTTTCACTTGTAAGTGGGGTTGGAAATGCTTTTCAGGCTCAGTACTGGGCTCAATAGATGCAGCCCTGATGTCTCTCATGATAGCAGGTGGTTAAGTAGAAATGTGCTGCTAGGCAGACCCAGCAGGAGCAAACGTATGCTAAAAATGTGTGCAGAACCAAGCTTTTCAGTGAAGAGCAGCCAGGCACATTTTAGCACGTTTCACTTGTAAGTGGGGTTGGAATTGCTTTTCAGGCTCAGTACTGGGCTCAAAAGATGCAGCCCTGATGTCTCTCATGATAGCAGGTGGTTAAGTAGAAATTCGCTGCTCGGCTGACCCAGCAGGAGAAAACGTATGCCAAAAATGTATGCAGAAACAAGCTTTTCAGTGAAGAGCAGCTAGGCACATTTTAGCACGTTTCACTTGTAAGTGGGGTTGGAAATGCTTTTCAGGCTCAGTACTGGGCTCAAAAGATGCAGCCCTGATGTCTCTCATGATAGCAGGTGGTTAAGTAGAATTCGCTGCTCGGCTGACCCAGCAGGAGCAAACGTATGCTAAAAATGTATGCAGAACCAAGCTTTTCAGTGAAGAGCAGCCAGGCACATTTTAGCAGGTTTCACTTGTAAGTGGGGTTGGAAATGCTTTTCAGGCTCAGTACTGGGCTCAATAGATGCAGCCCTGATGTCTCTCATGATAGCAGGTGGTTAAGTAGAAATGTGCTGCTAGGCAGACCCAGCAGGAGCAAACGTATGCTAAAAATGTGTGCAAAACCAAGCTATTCAGTGAAGAGCAGCTTTGGCAAGTTCCACTTGTAAGTGGGGTTGGAAATTCTTTTCAGGCTCAGTACTGGGCTCAAAAGATGCAGCCCTGATCTCTCTCATGATAGCAGGTGGTTAAGTAGAAATTTGCTGCTCGGCTGACCCAGCAGGAGCAAATGTATGCTAAAAATGTATGCAGAACCAAGCTTTTCAGTGAAGAGCAGCCAGGCACATTTTAGCAAGTTTCACTTGTAAGTGGAGTTGGAAACGCTTTTCAGGCTCAGTACTGGGCTCAAAAGATGCAGACCTGATGTCTCTCATGATAGCAGGTGGTTAAGTAGAAATTCGCTGCTCGGCTGACCCAGCAGGAGCAAACGTATGCCAAAAATGTATGCAGAAACAAGCTTTTCAGTGAAGAGCAGCTAGGCACATTTTAGCAAGTTTCACTTGTAAGTGGGGTTGGAAATGCTTTTCAGGCTCAGTACTGGCCTCAAAAGATGCAGCCCTGACGTCTCTCATGATAGCAGGTGGTTAAGTAGAAATTTGCTGCTCGGCTGACCCAGCAGGAGCAAACCTATGCCAAAAATGTACGCAGAATCAGCTTTATAGTGAAGAGCAGAGAGGCACATTTTAGCAAGTTTCACTTGTAAGTGGGGTTGGAAACGCTTTTCAGGCTTAGTACTGGGCTCAAAAGATGCAGCTCTGATGTCTCTCATGATAGCAGGTGGTTAAGTAGAAATTTGCTGCTCGGCTGACCCAGCAGGAGCAAACGTATGCTAAAAATGTGTGCAGAACCAAGCTTTTCAGTGAAGAGCAGCCAGGCACGTTTTAGCAAGATTCACTTGTAAGTGGGGTTGGAAATGCTTTTCAGGCTCAGTACTGTGCTCAAAAGATGCAGCCCTGATCTCTCTCATGATAGCAGGTGGTTAAGTAGAAATTTGCTGCTCGGCTGACCCAGCAGGAGCAAACGTATGCCAAAAATGTATGCAGAACCTAGCTTTTCAGTGAAGAGCAGCCAGGCACATTTTAGCAAGTTTCACTTGTAAGTGGGGTTGGAAACGCTTTTCAGGCTCAGTACTGGGCTCAAAAGATGCAGCCCTGATGTTTCTCATGATAGCAGGTGGTTAAGTAGAAATTTGCTGCTCGGCTGACCCAGCAGGAGCAAACGTATGCTAAAAATGTATGCAGAACCAAGCATTTCAGTGAAGAGCAGCCAGGCACATTTTAGCAAGTTTCACTTGTAAGTGGGGTTGGAAACGCTTTTCAGGCTCAGTACTGGGCTCAAAAGATGCAGCCCTGATGTCTCTCATGATAGCAGGTGGTTAAGTAGAAATTTGCTGCTCGGCTGGCCCAGAAGGAGCAAACGTATGTTAAAATTGTATGCAGAACCAAGCATTTCAGTGAAGAGCAGCCAGGCATATTTTAGCAAGTTTCACTTGTAAGTGGGGTTGGAAACGCTTTTCAGGCTCAGTACTGGGCTCAAAAGATGCAGCCCTGATCTCTCTCATGATAGCAGGTGGTTAAGTAGAAATGTGCTGCTCGGCTGACCCAGCAGGAGCAAACGTATGCTAAAAATGTATGCAGAACCAAGCTTTTCAGTGAAGAGCAGCCAGGCACATTTTAGCACGTTTCACTTGTAAGTGGGGTTGGAAACGCTTTTCAGGCTCAGTACTGGGCTCAAAAGATGCAGCCCTGATGTCTCTCATGATAGCAGGTGGTTAAGTAGAAATTTGCTGCTCGGGTGACCCAGCAGGAGCAAACGTATGCTAAAAATGTATGCAGAACCAAGCATTTCAGTGAAGAGCAGCCAGGCACATTTTAGCAAGTTTCACTTGTAAGTGGGGTTGGAAACGCTTTTCAGGCTCAGTACTGGGCTCAAAAGATGCAGCCCTGATTGTCTCTCATGATAGCAGGTGGTTAAGTAGAAATTTGCTGCTCGGCTTACCCAGCAGGAGCAAACGTATGCTAAAAATGTGTGCAGAACCAAGCTTTTCAGTGAAGAGCAGCCAGGCACATTTTAGCAAGTTTCACTTGTAAGTGGGGTTGGAAACGCTTTTCAGGCTCAGTACTGGGCTCAAAAGATGCAGCCCTGATGTCTCTCATGATAGCAGGTGGTTAAGTAGAAATTTGCTGCTCGGCTGACCCAGCAGGAGCAAACGTATGCTAAAAATGTGTGCAGAACCAAGCTTTTCAGTGAAGAGCAGCCAGGCACGTTTTAGCAAGTTTCACTTGTAAGTGGGGTTGGAAATGCTTTTCAGGCTCAGTACTGTGCTCAAAAGATGCAGCCCTGATCTCTCTCATGATAGCAGGTGGTTAAGTAGAAATTTGCTGCTCGGCTGACCCAGCAGGAGCAAACGTATGCTAAAAATGTATGCAGAACCAAGCTTTTCAGTGAAGAGCAGCCAGGCACATTTTAGCAGGTTTCACTTGTAAGTGGGGTTGGAAACGCTTTTCAGGCTCAGTACTGGGCTCAAAAGATGCAGCCCCGATCTCTCTCATGATAGCAGGTGGTTAAGTAGAAATTCGCTGCTCGGATGACCCAGCAGGAGCAAACGTATGCCAAAAATGTATGCAGAACCTAGCTTTTCAGTGAAGAGCAGCCAGGCACATTTTAGCAAGTTTCACTTGCAAGTGGGGTTGGAAATGCTTTTCAGGCTCAGTACTGGGCTCAAAAGATGCAGCCCTGATGTTTCTCATGATAGCAGGTGGTTAAGTAGAAATTTGCTGCTCGGCTGACCCAGCAGGAGCAAACGTATGCCAAAAATGTATGCAGAAACAAGCTTTTCAGTGAAGAGCAGCTAGGCACATTTTAGCAAGTTTCACTTGTAAGTGGGGTTGGAAATGCTTTTCAGGCTCAGTACTGGGCTCAAAAGATGCAGCCCTGATGTCTCTCATGATAGCAGGTGGTTAAGTAGAAATTTGCTGCTCGGCTGACCCAGCAGGAGCAAACGTATGCCAAAAATGTATGCAGAAACAAGCTTTTCAGTGAAGAGCAGCTAGGCACATTTTAGCACGTTTCACTTGTAAGTGGGGTTGGAAATGCTTTTCAGGCTCAGTACTGGGCTCAAAAGATGCAGCCCTGATGTCTCTCATGATAGCAGGTGGTTAAGTAGAATTCCCTGCTCGGCTGACCCAGCAGGAGCAAACGTATGCCAAAAATGTATGCAGAAACAAGCTTTTCAGTGAAGAGTAGCTAGGCACATTTTAGCAAGTTTCACTTGTAAGTGGGGTTGGAAATGCTTTTCAGGCTCAGTACTGGGCTCAAAAGATGCAGCCCTGATGTCTCGCTTGATAGCAGGTGGTTAAGTAGAAATTCGCTGCTCGGCTGACCCAGCAGGAGCAAACATATGACAAAAATGTATGCAGAAACAAGCTTTTCAGTGAAGAGCAGAGAGGCAATTTTAGCAAGTTTCACTTGTAAGTGGGGTTGGAAACGCTTTTCAGGCTTAGTAATGGGCTCAAAAGATGCAGCTCTGATGTCTCTCATGATAGCAGGTGGTTAAGTAGAAATTTGCTGCTCGGCTGGCCCAGCAGGAGCAAACATATGCTAAATATGTATGCAGAACCAAGCTTTTCAGTGAAGAGCAGAGAGGCACATTTTAGCAAGTTTCACTTGTAAGTGGGGTGGGAAACGCTTTCAGGCTCAGTACTGGGCTCAAAAGATGCAGCCCTGATGTCTCTCATGATAGCAGGTGGTTAAGTAGAAATTTGGTGCTCGGCTGACCCAGCAGGAGCAAACGTATGCTAAAAATGTATGCAGAACCAAGCTTTTCAGTGAAGAGCAGCCAGGCACATTTTAGCAAGTTTCACTTGTAAGTGGGGTTGGAAACGCTTTTCAGGCTCAGTACTGGGCTCGAAAGATGCAGCCCTGATGTCTCTCATGATAGCAGGTGGTTAAGTAGAAATTTGCTGCTCGGCTGACCCAGCAGGAGCAAACGTATGCTAAAAATGTATGCAGAACCAAGCTTTTCAGTGAAGAGCAGCCAGGCACATTTTAGCACGTTTCACTTGTAAGTGGGGTTGGAAACGCTTTTCAGGCTCAGTACTGGGCTCAAAACATGCAGCCCTGATGTCTCTCATGATAGCAGGTGGTTAAGTAGAAATTCGCTGCTCGGCTGACCCAGCAGGAGCAAACGTATGCCAAAAATGTATGCAGAAACAAGCTTTTCAGTGAAGAGCAGCTAGGCACATTTTAGCAAGTTTCACTTGTAAGTGGGGTTGGAAACGCTTTTCAGGCTCAGTACTGGGCTCAAAAGATGCAGCCCTGATGTCTCTCATGATAGCAGGTGGTTAAGTAGAAATTCGCTTCTCGGCTAACCCAGCAGGAGCAAACGTATGCCAAAAATGTATGCAGAACCAAGCTTTTCAGTGAAGAGCAGCCAGGCACATTTTAGCAGGTTTCACTTGTAAGTGGGGTTGGAAACGCTTTTCAGGCTCAGTACTGATCTCAAAAGATGCAGCCCCGATCTCTCTCATGATAGCAGGTGGTTAAGTAGAAATTCGCTGCTCTGCTGACCCAGCAGGAGCAAACGTATGCCAAAAATTTATGCAGAACCTAGCTTTTCAGTGAAGAGCAGCCAGGCACATTTTAGCAAGTTTCACTTGTAAGTGGGGTTGGAAACGCTTTTCAGGCTC
Source organism: Lissotriton helveticus (assembly GCF_964261635.1). Taxonomy (NCBI): domain Eukaryota; kingdom Metazoa; phylum Chordata; class Amphibia; order Caudata; family Salamandridae; genus Lissotriton; species Lissotriton helveticus. The sequence continues at coordinate 743,198,744 of NC_136065.1, read as the reverse complement.
AGTACTGGGCTCAAAAGATGCAGCCCTGATGTCTCTCATGATAGCAGGTGGTTAAGTAGAAATTTGCTGCTCGGCTGACCCAGCAGGAGCAAACGTATGCCAAAAATGTATGCAGAAACAAGCTTTTCAGTGAAGAGCAGCTAGGCACATTTTAGCAAGTTTCACTTGTAAGTGGGGTTGGAAATGCTTTTCAGGCTCAGTACTGGGCTCAAAAGATGCAGCCCTGAAGTCTCTCATGATAGCAGGTGGTTAAGTAGAAATTCGCTGCTCGGCTGACCCAGCAGGAGCAAACGTATGCCAAAAATGTATGCAGAAACAAGCTTTTCAGTGAAGAGCAGCTAGGCACATTTTAGCAAGTTTCACTTGTAAGTGGGGTTGGAAATGCTTTTCAGGCTCAGTACTGGCCTCAAAAGATGCAGCCCTGATGTCTCTCATGATAGCAGGTGGTTAAGTAGAAATTTGCTGCTCGGCTGACCCAGCAGGAGCAAACCTATGCCAAAAATGTACGCAGAATCAGCTTTATAGTGAAGAGCAGAGAGGCACATTTTAGCAAGTTTCACTTGTAAGTGGGGTTGGAAACGCTTTTCAGGCTTAGTACTGGGCTCAAAAGATGCAGCTCTGATGTCTCTCATGATAGCAGGTGGTTAAGTAGAAATTTGCTGCTCGGCTGACCCAGCAGGAGCAAACGTATGCTAAAAATGTGTGCAGAACCAAGCTTTTCAGTGAAGAGCAGCCAGGCACGTTTTAGCAAGTTTCACTTGTAAGTGGGGTTGGAAATGCTTTTCAGGCTCAGTACTGTGCTCAAAAGATGCAGCCCTGATCTCTCGCATGATAGCAGGTGGTTAAGTAGAAATTTGCTGCTCGGCTGACCCAGCAGGAGCAAACGTATGCCAAAAATGTACGCAGAACCTAGCTTTTCAGTGAAGAGCAGCCAGGCAAATTTTAGCAAGTTTCACTTGTAAGTGGGGTTGGAAACGCTTTTCAGGCTCAGTACTGGGCTCAAAAGATGCAGCCCTGATGTTTCTCATGATAGCAGGTGGTTAAGTAGAAATTTGCTGCTCGGCTGACCCAGCAGGAGCAAACGTATGCTAAAAATGTATGCAGAACCAAGCATTTCAGTGAAGAGCAGCCAGGCACATTTTAGCAAGTTTCACTTGTAAGTGGGGTTGGAAACGCTTTTCAGGCTCAGTACTGGGCTCAAAAGATGCAGCCCTGATGTCTCTCATGATAGCAGGTGGTTAAGTAGAAATTTGCTGCTCGGCTGGCCCAGAAGGAGCAAACGTATGCTAAAAATGTATGCAGAACCAAGCATTTCAGTGAAGAGCAGCCAGGCATATTTTAGCAAGTTTCACTTGTAAGTGGGGTTGGAAACGCTTTTCAGGCTCAGTACTGGGCTCAAAAGATGCAGCCCTGATCTCTCTCATGATAGCAGGTGGTTAAGTAGAAATTCGCTGCTCGGCTGACCCAGCAGGAGCAAACGTATGCTAAAAATGTATGCAGAACCAAGCTTTTCAGTGAAGAGCAGCCAGGCACATTTTAGCAGGTTTCACTTGTAAGTGGGGTTGGAAACGCTTTTCAGGCTCAGTACTGGGCTCAAAAGATGCAGCCCTGATGTCTCTCATGATAGCAGGTGGTTAAGTAGAAATGTGCTGCTCGGCTGACCCAGCAGGAGCAAACGTATGCTAAAAATGTATGCAGAACCAAGCTTTTCAGTGAAGAGCAGCCAGGCACATTTTAGCACGTTTCACTTGTAAGTGGGGTTGGAAACGCTTTTCAGGCTCAGTACTGGGCTCAAAAGATGCAGCCCTGATGTCTCTCATGATAGCAGGTGGTTAAGTAGAAATTTGCTGCTCGGGTGACCCAGCAGGAGCAAACGTATGCTAAAAATGTATGCAGAACCAAGCATTTCAGTGAAGAGCAGCCAGGCACATTTTAGCAAGTTTCACTTGTAAGTGGGGTTGGAAACGCTTTTCAGGCTCAGTACTGGGCTCAAAAGATGCAGCCCTGATGTCTCTCATGATAGCAGGTGGTTAAGTAGAAATTTGCTGCTCGGCTTACCCAGCAGGAGCAAACGTATGCTAAAAATGTGTGCAGAACCAAGCTTTTCAGTGAAGAGCAGCCAGGCACATTTTAGCAAGTTTCACTTGTAAGTGGGGTTGGAAACGCTTTTCAGGCTCAGTACTGGGCTCAAAAGATGCAGCCCTGATGTCTCTCATGATAGCAGGTGGTTAAGTAGAAATTTGCTGCTCGGGTGACCCAGCAGGAGCAAACGTATGCTAAAAATGTATTCAGAACCAAGCATTTCAGTGAAGAGCAGCCAGGCACATTTTAGCAAGTTTCACTTGTAAGTGGGGTTGGAAACGCTTTTCAGGCTCAGTACTGGGCTCAAAAGATGCAGCCCTGATGTCTCTCATGATAGCAGGTGGTTAAGTAGAAATGTGCTGCTCGGCTGACCCAGCAGGAGCAAACGTATGCTAAAAATGTGTGCAGAACCAAGCTTTTCAGTGAAGAGCAGCCAGGCACGTTTTAGCAAGTTTCACTTGTAAGTGGGGTTGGAAATGTTTTCAGGCTCAGTACTGTGCTCAAAAGATGCAGCCCTGATCTCTCTCATGATAGCAGGTGGTTAAGTAGAAATTTGCTGCTCGGCTGACCCAGCAGGAGCAAACGTATGCTAAAAATGTATGCAGAACCAAGCTTTTCAGTGAAGAGCAGCCAGGCACATTTTAGCAGGTTTCACTTGTAAGTGGGGTTGGAAACGCTTTTCAGGCTCAGTACTGGGCTCAAAAGATGCAGCCCCGATCTCTCTCATGATAGCAGGTGGTTAAGTAGAAATTCGCTGCTCGGCTGACCCAGCAGGAGCAAACGTATGCCAAAAATGTATGCAGAACCTAGCTTTTCAGTGAAGAGCAGCCAGGCACATTTTAGCAAGTTTCACTTGCAAGTGGGGTTGGAAATGCTTTTCAGGCTCAGTACTGGGCTCAAAAGATGCAGCCCTGATGTTTCTCATGATAGCAGGTGGTTAAGTAGAAATTTGCTGCTCGGCTGACCCAGCAGGAGCAAACGTATGCCAAAAATGTATGCAGAAACAAGCTTTTCAGTGAAGAGCAGCTAGGCACATTTTAGCAAGTTTCACTTGTAAGTGGGGTTGGAAATGCTTTTCAGGCTCAGTACTGGCCTCAAAAGATGCAGCCCTGATGTCTCTCATGATAGCAGGTAGTTAAGTAGAAATTCGCAGCTCGGCTGACCTAGCAGGAGAAAACGTATGCCAAAAATGTATGCAGAAACAAGCTTTTCAGTGAAGAGCAGCTAGGCACATTTTAGCACGTTTCACTTGTAAGTGGGGTTGGAAATGCTTTTCAGGCTCAGTACTGGGCTCAAAAGATGCAGCCCTGATGTCTCTCATGATAGCAGGTGGTTAAGTAGAATTCGCTGCTCGGCTGACCCAGCAGGAGCAAACGTATGCTAAAAATGTATGCAGAACCAAGCTTTTCAGTGAAGAGCAGCCAGGCACATTTTAGCACGTTTCACTTGTAAGTGGGGTTAGAAACGCTTTTCAGGCTCAGTACTGGGCTCAAAAGATGCAGCCCTGATGTCTCTCATGATAGCAGGTGGTTAAGTAGAAATTTGCTGCTCGGGTGACCCAGCAGGAGCAAACGTATGCTAAAAATGTATGCAGAACCAAGCATTTCAGTGAAGAGCAGCCAGGCACATTTTAGCAAGTTTCACTTGTAAGTGGGGTTGGAAACGCTTTTCAGGCTCAGTACTGGGCTCAAAAGATGCAGCCCTGATGTCTCTCATGATAGCAGGTGGTTAAGTAGAAATTTGCTGCTCGGCTTACCCAGCAGGAGCAAACGTATGCTAAAAATGTGTGCAGAACCAAGCTTTTCAGTGAAGAGCAGCAAGGCACATTTTAGCAAGTTTCACTTGTAAGTGGGGTTGGAAACGCTTTTCAGGCTCAGTACTGGGCTCAAAAGATGCAGCCCTGATGTCTCTCATGATAGGCTGACCCAGCAGGAGCAAACGTATGCCAAAAATGTATGCAGAACCTAGCTTTTCAGTGAAGAGCAGCCAGGCACATTTTAGCAAGTTTCACTTGCAAGTGGGGTTGGAAATGCTTTTCAGGCTCAGTACTGGGCTCAAAAGATGCAGCCCTGATGTTTCTCATGATAGCAGGTGGTTAAGTAGAAATTTGCTGCTCGGCTGACCCAGCAGGAGCAAACGTATGCCAAAAATGTATGCAGAAACAAGCTTTTCAGTGAAGAGCAGCTAGGCACATTTTAGCAAGTTTCACTTGTAAGTGGGGTTGGAAATGCTTTTCAGGCTCAGTACTGGGCTCAAAAGATGCAGCCCTGATGTCTCTCATGATAGCAGGTGGTTAAGTAGAAATTCGCTGCTCGGCTGACCCAGCAGGAGCAAACGTATGCCAAAAATGTATGCAGAAACAAGCTTTTCAGTGAAGAGCAGCTAGGCACATTTTAGCAAGTTTCACTTGTAAGTGGGGTTGGAAATGCTTTTCAGGCTCAGTACTGGCCTCAAAAGATGCAGCCCTGATGTCTCTCATGATAGCAGGTGGTTAAGTAGAAATTCGCTGCTCGGCTGACCTAGCAGGAGAAAACGTATGCCAAAAATGTATGCAGAAACAAGCTTTTCAGTGAAGAGCAGCTAGGCACATTTTAGCACGTTTCACTTGTAAGTGGGGTTGGAAATGCTTTTCAGGCTCAGTACTGGGCTCAAAAGATGCAGCCCTGATGTCTCTCATGATAGCAGGTGGTTAAGTAGAATTCGCTGCTCGGCTGACCCAGCAGGAGCAAACGTATGCTAAAAATGTATGCAGAACCAAGCTTTTCAGTGAAGAGCAGCCAGGCACATTTTAGCAGGTTTCACTTGTAAGTGGGGTTGGAAATGCTTTTCAGGCTCAGTACTGGGCTCAATAGATGCAGCCCTGATGTCTCTCATGATAGCAGGTGGTTAAGTAGAAATGTGCTGCTAGGCAGACCCAGCAGGAGCAAACGTATGCTAAAAATGTGTGCAGAACCAAGCTTTTCAGTGAAGAGCAGCCAGGCACATTTTAGCACGTTTCACTTGTAAGTGGGGTTGGAATTGCTTTTCAGGCTCAGTACTGGGCTCAAAAGATGCAGCCCTGATGTCTCTCATGATAGCAGGTGGCTAAGTAGAAATTTGCTGCTCGGCTGACCCACCAGGAGCAAACGTATGCTAAAAATGTATGCAGAACCAAGCTTTTCAGTGAAGAGCAGCCAGGCACATTTTAGCAAGTTTCACTTGTAAGTGGGGTTGGAAACGCTTTTCAGGCTCAGTACTGGGCTCAAAAGATGCAGCCCTGATGTCTCTCATGATAGCAGGTGGTTAAGTAGAAATTTGCTGCTCGGCTGGCCCAGAAGGAGCAAACGTATGCTAAAAATGTATGCAGAACCAAGCATTTCAGTGAAGAGCAGCCAGGCATATTTTAGCAAGTTTCACTTGTAAGTGGGGTTGGAAACGCTTTTCAGGCTCAGTACTGGGCTCAAAAGATGCAGCCCTGATCTCTCTCATGATAGCAGGTGGTTAAGTAGAAATTCGCTGCTCGGCTGACCCAGCAGGAGCAAACGTATGCTAAAAATGTATGCAGAACCAAGCTTTTCAGTGAAGAGCAGCCAGGCACATTTTAGCAGGTTTCACTTGTAAGTGGGGTTGGAAACGCTTTTCAGGCTCAGTACTGGGCTCAAAAGATGCAGCCCTGATGTCTCTCATGATAGCAGGTGGTTAAGTAGAAATGTGCTGCTCGGCTGACCCAGCAGGAGCAAACGTATGCTAAAAATGTATGCAGAACCATGCTTTTCAGTGAAGAGCAGCCAGGCACATTTTAGCACGTTTCACTTGTAAGTGGGGTTGGAAACGCTTTTCAGGCTCAGTACTGGGCTCAAAAGATGCAGCCCTGATGTCTCTCATGATAGCAGGTGGTTAAGTAGAAATTTGCTGCTCGGGTGACCCAGCAGGAGCAAACGTATGCTAAAAATGTATGCAGAACCAAGCATTTCAGTGAAGAGCAGCCAGGCACATTTTAGCAAGTTTCACTTGTAAGTGGGGTTGGAAACGCTTTTCAGGCTCAGTACTGGGCTCAAAAGATGCAGCCCTGATGTCTCTCATGATAGCAGGTGGTTAAGTAGAAATTTGCTGCTCGGCTTACCCAGCAGGAGCAAACGTATGCTAAAAATGTGTGCAGAACCAAGCTTTTCAGTGAAGAGCAGCCAGGCACATTTTAGCAAGTTTCACTTGTAAGTGGGGTTGGAAACGCTTTTCAGGCTCAGTACTGGGCTCAAAAGATGCAGCCCTGATGTCTCTCATGATAGCAGGTGGTTAAGTAGAAATTTGCTGCTCGGGTGACCCAGCAGGAGCAAACGTATGCTAAAAATGTATTCAGAACCAAGCATTTCAGTGAAGAGCAGCCAGGCACATTTTAACAAGTTTCACTTGTAAGTGGGGTTGGAAACGCTTTTCAGGCTCAGTACTGGGCTCAAAAGATGCAGCCCTGATGTCTCTCATGATAGCAGGTGGTTAAGTAGAAATTTCTGCTCGGCTGACCCAGCAGGAGCAAACGTATGCTAAAAATGTGTGCAGAACCAAGCTTTTCAGTGAAGAGCAGCCAGGCACGTTTTAGCAAGTTTCACTTGTAAGTGGGGTTGGAAATGTTTTCAGGCTCAGTACTGTGCTCAAAAGATGCAGCCCTGATCTCTCTCATGATAGCAGGTGGTTAAGTAGAAATTTGCTGCTCGGCTGACCCAGCAGGAGCAAACGTATGCTAAAAATGTATGCAGAACCAAGCTTTTCAGTGAAGAGCAGCCAGGCACATTTTAGCAGGTTTCACTTGTAAGTGGGGTTGGAAACGCTTTTCAGGCTCAGTACTGGGCTCAAAAGATGCAGCCCCGATCTCTCTCATGATAGCAGGTGGTTAAGTAGAAATTCGCTGCTCGGCTGACCCAGCAGGAGCAAACGTATGCCAAAAATGTATGCAGAACCTAGCTTTTCAGTGAAGAGCAGCCAGGCACATTTTAGCAAGTTTCACTTGCAAGTGGGGTTGGAAATGCTTTTCAGGCTCAGTACTGGGCTCAAAAGATGCAGCCCTGATGTTTCTCATGATAGCAGGTGGTTAAGTAGAAATTTGCTGCTCGGCTGACCCAGCAGGAGCAAACGTATGCCAAAAATGTATGCAGAAACAAGCTTTTCAGTGAAGAGCAGCTAGGCACATTTTAGCAAGTTTCACTTGTAAGTGGGGTTGGAAATGCTTTTCAGGCTCAGTACTGGCCTCAAAAGATGCAGCCCTGATGTCTCTCATGATAGCAGGTAGTTAAGTAGAAATTCGCAGCTCGGCTGACCTAGCAGGAGAAAACGTATGCCAAAAATGTATGCAGAAACAAGCTTTTCAGTGAAGAGCAGCTAGGCACATTTTAGCACGTTTCACTTGTAAGTGGGGTTGGAAATGCTTTTCAGGCTCAGTACTGGGCTCAAAAGATGCAGCCCTGATGTCTCTCATGATAGCAGGTGGTTAAGTAGAATTCGCTGCTCGGCTGACCCAGCAGGAGCAAACGTATGCTAAAAATGTATGCAGAACCAAGCTTTTCAGTGAAGAGCAGCCAGGCACATTTTAGCACGTTTCACTTGTAAGTGGGGTTGGAAACGCTTTTCAGGCTCAGTACTGGGCTCAAAAGATGCAGCCCTGATGTCTCTCATGATAGCAGGTGGTTAAGTAGAAATTTGCTGCTCGGGTGACCCAGCAGGAGCAAACGTATGCTAAAAATGTATGCAGAACCAAGCATTTCAGTGAAGAGCAGCCAGGCACATTTTAGCAAGTTTCACTTGTAAGTGGGGTTGGAAACGCTTTTCAGGCTCAGTACTGGGCTCAAAAGATGCAGCCCTGATGTCTCTCATGATAGCAGGTGGTTAAGTAGAAATTTGCTGCTCGGCTTACCCAGCAGGAGCAAACGTATGCTAAAAATGTGTGCAGAACCAAGCTTTTCAGTGAAGAGCAGCAAGGCACATTTTAGCAAGTTTCACTTGTAAGTGGGGTTGGAAACGCTTTTCAGGCTCAGTACTGGGCTCAAAAGATGCAGCCCTGATGTCTCTCATGATAGGCTGACCCAGCAGGAGCAAACGTATGCCAAAAATGTATGCAGAACCTAGCTTTTCAGTGAAGAGCAGCCAGGCACATTTTAGCAAGTTTCACTTGCAAGTGGGGTTGGAAATGCTTTTCAGGCTCAGTACTGGGCTCAAAAGATGCAGCCCTGATGTTTCTCATGATAGCAGGTGGTTAAGTAGAAATTTGCTGCTCGGCTGACCCAGCAGGAGCAAACGTATGCCAAAAATGTATGCAGAAACAAGCTTTTCAGTGAAGAGCAGCTAGGCACATTTTAGCAAGTTTCACTTGTAAGTGGGGTTGGAAATGCTTTTCAGGCTCAGTACTGGGCTCAAAAGATGCAGCCCTGATGTCTCTCATGATAGCAGGTGGTTAAGTAGAAATTCGCTGCTCGGCTGACCCAGCAGGAGCAAACGTATGCCAAAAATGTATGCAGAAACAAGCTTTTCAGTGAAGAGCAGCTAGGCACATTTTAGCAAGTTTCACTTGTAAGTGGGGTTGGAAATGCTTTTCAGGCTCAGTACTGGCCTCAAAAGATGCAGCCCTGATGTCTCTCATGATAGCAGGTGGTTAAGTAGAAATTCGCTGCTCGGCTGACCTAGCAGGAGAAAACGTATGCCAAAAATGTATGCAGAAACAAGCTTTTCGGTGAAGAGCAGCTAGGCACATTTTAGCACGTTTCACTTGTAAGTGGGGTTGGAAATGCTTTTCAGGCTCAGTACTGGGCTCAAAAGATGCAGCCCTGATGTCTCTCATGATAGCAGGTGGTTAAGTAGAATTCGCTGCTCGGCTGACCCAGCAGGAGCAAACGTATGCTAAAAATGTATGCAGAACCAAGCTTTTCAGTGAAGAGCAGCCAGGCACATTTTAGCAGGTTTCACTTGTAAGTGGGGTTGGAAATGCTTTTCAGGCTCAGTACTGGGCTCAATAGATGCAGCCCTGATGTCTCTCATGATAGCAGGTGGTTAAGTAGAAATGTGCTGCTAGGCAGACCCAGCAGGAGCAAACGTATGCTAAAAATGTGTGCAGAACCAAGCTTTTCAGTGAAGAGCAGCCAGGCACATTTTAGCACGTTTCACTTGTAAGTGGGGTTGGAATTGCTTTTCAGGCTCAGTACTGGGCTCAAAAGATGCAGCCCTGATGTCTCTCATGATAGCAGGTGGCTAAGTAGAAATTTGCTGCTCGGCTGACCCACCAGGAGCAAACGTATGCTAAAAATGTATGCAGAACCAAGCTTTTCAGTGAAGAGCAGCCAGGCACATTTTAGCAAGTTTCACTTGTAAGTGGGGTTGGAAACGCTTTTCAGGCTTAGTACTGGGCTCAAAAGATGCAGCCCTGATGTCTCTCATGATAGCAGGTGGTTAAGTAGAAATTTTCTGCTCGGCTGACCCAGCAGGAGCAAACGTATGCTAAAAATGTATGCAGAACCAAGCTTTTCAGTGAAGAGCAGCCAGGCACATTTTAGCACGTTTCACTTGTAAGTGGGGTTGGAAACGCTTTTCAGGCTCAGTACTGGGCTCAAAAGATGCAGCCCTGATGTCTCTCATGATAGCAGGTGGTTAAGTAGAAATTTGCTGCTCGGGTGACCCAGCAGGAGCAAACGTATGCTAAAAATGTATGCAGAACCAAGCATTTCAGTGAAGAGCAGCCAGGCACATTTTAGCAAGTTTCACTTGTAAGTGGGGTTGGAAACGCTTTTCAGGCTCAGTACTGGGCTCAAAAGATGCAGCCCTGATGTCTCTCATGATAGCAGGTGGTTAAGTAGAAATTTGCTGCTCGGCTTACCCAGCAGGAGCAAACGTATGCTAAAAATGTGTGCAGAACCAAGCTTTTCAGTGAAGAGCAGCCAGGCACATTTTAGCAAGTTTCACTTGTAAGTGGGGTTGGAAACGCTTTTCAGGCTCAGTACTGGGCTCAAAAGATGCAGCCCTGATGTCTCTCATGATAGCAGGTGGTTAAGTAGAAATTTGCTGCTCGGGTGACCCAGCAGGAGCAAACGTATGCTAAAAATGTATTCAGAACCAAGCATTTCAGTGAAGAGCAGCCAGGCACATTTTAGCAAGTTTCACTTGTAAGTGGGGTTGGAAACGCTTTTCAGGCTCAGTACTGGGCTCAAAAGATGCAGCCCTGATGTCTCTCATGATAGCAGGTGGTTAAGTAGAAATTTGCTGCTCGGCTGACCCAGCAGGAGCAAACGTATGCTAAAAATGTGTGCAGAACCAAGCTTTTCAGTGAAGAGCAGCCAGGCACGTTTTAGCAAGTTTCACTTGTAAGTGGGGTTGGAAATGCTTTTCAGGCTCAGTACTGTGCTCAAAAGATGCAGCCCTGATCTCTCTCATGATAGCAGGTGGTTAAGTAGAAATTTGCTGCTCGGCTGACCCAGCAGGAGCAAACGTATGCTAAAAATGTATGCAGAACCAAGCTTTTCAGTGAAGAGCAGCCAGGCACATTTTAGCAGGTTTCACTTGTAAGTGGGGTTGGAAACGCTTTTCAGGCTCAGTACTGGGCTCAAAAGATGCAGCCCCGATCTCTCTCATGATAGCAGGTGGTTAAGTAGAAATTCGCTGCTCGGCTGACCCAGCAGGAGCAAACGTATGCCAAAAATGTATGCAGAACCTAGCTTTTCAGTGAAGAGCAGCCAGGCACATTTTAGCAAGTTTCACTTGCAAGTGGGGTTGGAAATGCTTTTCAGGCTCAGTACTGGACTCAAAAGATGCAGCCCTGATGTTTCTCATGATAGCAGGTGGTTAAGTAGAAATTTGCTGCTCGGCTGACCCAGCAGGAGCAAACGTATGCCAAAAATGTATGCAGAAACAAGCTTTTCAGTGAAGAGCAGCTAGGCACATTTTAGCAAGTTTCACTTGTAAGTGGGGTTGGAAATGCTTTTCAGGCTCAGTACTGGGCTCAAAAGATGCAGCCCTGATGTCTCTCATGATAGCAGGTGGTTAAGTAGAAATTCGCTGCTCGGCTGATCCAGCAGGAGCAAACGTATGCCAAAAATGTATGCAGAAACAAGCTTTTCAGTGAAGAGCAGCTAGGCACATTTTAGCAAGTTTCACTTGTAAGTGGGGTTGGAAATGCTTTTCAGGCTCAGTACTGGCCTCAAAAGATGCAGCCCTGATGTCTCTCATGATAGCAGGTGGTTAAGTAGAAATTCGCTGCTCGGCTGACCCAGCAGGAGAAAACGTATGCCAAAAATGTATGCAGAAACAAGCTTTTCAGTGAAGAGCAGCTAGGCACATTTTAGCACGTTTCACTTGTAAGTGGGGTTGGAAATGCTTTTCAGGCTCAGTACTGGGCTCAAAAGATGCAGCCCTGATGTCTCTCATGATAGCAGGTGGTTAAGTAGAATTCGCTGCTCGGCTGACCCAGCAGGAGCAAACGTATGCTAAAAATGTATGCAGAACCAAGCTTTTCAGTGAAGAGCAGCCAGGCACATTTTAGCAGGTTTCACTTGTAAGTGGGGTTGGAAATGCTTTTCAGGCTCAGTACTGGGCTCAATAGATGCAGCCCTGATGTCTCTCATGATAGCAGGTGGTTAAGTAGAAATGTGCTGCTAGGCAGACCCAGCAGGAGCAAACGTATGCTAAAAATGTGTGCAGAACCAAGCTTTTCAGTGAAGAGCAGCCAGGCACATTTTAGCACGTTTCACTTGTAAGTGGGGTTGGAATTGCTTTTCAGGCTCAGTACTGGGCTCAAAAGATGCAGCCCTGATGTCTCTCATGATAGCAGGTGGCTAAGTAGAAATTTGCTGCTCGGCTGACCCAGCAGGAGCAAACGTATGCTAAAAATGTGTGCAAAACCAAGCTATTCAGTGAAGAGCAGCTTTGGCAAGTTCCACTTGTAAGTGGGGTTGGAATTGCTTTTCAGGCTCAGTACTGGGCTCAAAAGATGCAGCCCTGATGTCTCTCATGATAGCAGGTGGCTAAGTAGAAATTTGCTGCTCGGCTGACCCAGCAGGAGCAAACGTATGCTAAAAATGTGTGCAAAACCAAGCTATTCAGTGAAGAGCAGCTTTGGCAAGTTCCACTTGTAAGTGGGGTTGGAAATTCTTTTCAGGCTCAGTACTGGGCTCAAAAGATGCAGCCCTGATCTCTCTCATGATAGCAGGTGGTTAAGTAGAAATTTGCTGCTCGGCTGACCCAGCAGGAGCAAATGTATGCTAAAAATGTATGCAGAACCAAGCTTTTCAGTGAAGAGCAGCCAGGCACATTTTAGCAAGTTTCACTTGTAAGTGGGGTTGGAAACGCTTTTCAGGCTCAGTACTGGGCTCAAAAGATGCAGACCTGATGTCTCTCATGATAGCAGGTGGTTAAGTAGAAATTCGCTGCTCGGCTGACCCAGCAGGAGCAAACGTATGCCAAAAATGTATGCAGAAACAAGCTTTTCAGTGAAGAGTAGCTAGGCACATTTTAGCAAGTTTCACTTGTAAGTGGGGTTGGAAATGCTTTTCAGGCTCAGTACTGGGCTCAAAAGATGCAGCCCTGATGTCTCGCTTGATAGCAGGTGGTTAAGTAGAAATTCGCTGCTCGGCTGACCCAGCAGGAGCAAACATATGCCAAAAATGTATGCAGAAACAAGCTTTTCAGTGAAGAGCAGCTAGGCACATTTTAACAAGTTTCACTTGTAAGTGGGGTTGGAAATGCTTTTCAGGCTCAGTACTGGCCTCTAAAGATGCAGCCCTGATGTCTCTCATGATAGCAGGTGGTTAAGTAGAAATTTGCTGCTCGGCTGACCCAGCAGGAGCAAACCTATGCCAAAAATGTATGCAGAATCAGCTTTTCAGTGAAGAGCAGAGAGGCACATTTTAGCAAGTTTCACTTGTAAGTGGGGTTGGAAACGCTTTTCAGGCTTAGTAATGGGCTCAAAAGATGCAGCCCTGATGTCTCTCATGATAGCAGGTGGTTAAGTAGAAATTTGCTGCTCGGCTGGCCCAGCAGGAGCAAACATATGCTAAATATGTATGCAGAACCAAGCTTTTCAGTGAAGAGCAGCCAGGCACATTTGAGCAAGTTTCACTTGTAAGTGGGGTTGGAAACGCTTTTCTGGCTCAGTACTGGGCTCAAAAGATGCAGCCCTGATCTCTCTCATGATAGCAGGTGGTTAAGTAGAAATTTGCTGCTCGACTGACCCAGCAGGAGCAAACGTATGCTAAAAATGTATGCAGAACCAAGCTTTTCAGTGAAGAGCAGCCAGGCACATTTGAGCAAGTTTCACTTGTAAGTGGGGTTGGAAACGCTTTTCAGGCTCAGTACTGGGCTCAAAAGATGCAGCCCCGATCTCTCTCATGATAGCAGGTGGTTAAGTAGAAATTCGCTGCTCGGCTGACCCAGCAGGAGCAAACGTATGCCAAAAATGTATGCAGAACCTAGCTTTTCAGTGAAGAGCAGCCAGGCACATTTGAGCAAGTTTAACTTGTAAGTGGGGTTGGAAACGCTTTTCAGGCTCAGTACTGGGCTCAAAAGATGCAGCCCCGATCTCTCTCATGATAGCAGGTGGTTAAGTAGAAATTCGCTGCTCGGCTGACCCAGCAGGAGCAAACGTATGCCAAAAATGTATGCAGAACCAAGCTTTTCAGTGAAGAGCAGCCAGGCACATTTTTTAGCACGTTTCACTTGTAAGTGGGGTTGGAAACGCTTTTCAGGCTCAGTACTGGGCTCAAAAGATGCAGCCCTGATCTCTCTCATGATAGCAGGTGGCTAAGTAGAAATTTGCTGCTCGGCTGACCCACCAGGAGCAAACGTATGCTAAAAATGTATGCAGAACCAAGCTTTTCAGTGAAGAGCAGCCAGGCACATTTGAGCAAGTTTCACTTGTAAGTGGGGTTGGAAACGCTTTTCAGGCTCAGTACTGGGCTCAAAAGATGCAGCCCTGAGTCTCTCATGATAGCAGGTGGTTAGGTAGAAATTCGCTGCTCGGCTGACCCAGCAGGAGCAAACGTATGCCAAAAATGTATGCAGAAACAAGCTTTTCAGTGAAGAGCAGCTAGGCACATTTTAGCAAGTTTCACTTGTAAGTGGGGTTGGAAATGCTTTTCAGGCTCAGTACTGGGCTCAAAAGATGCAGCCCTGATCTCTCTCATGATAGCAGGTGGTTAAGTAGAAATTTGCTGCTCGACTGACCCAGCAGGAGCAAACGTATGCTAAAAATGTATGCAGAACCAAGCTTTTCAGTGAAGAGCAGCCAGGCACATTTGAGCAAGTTTCACTTGTAAGTGGGGTTGGAAACGCTTTTCAGGCTCAGTACTGGGCTCAAAAGATGCAGCCCCGATCTCTCTCATGATAGCAGGTGGTTAAGTAGAAATTCGCTGCTCGGCTGACCCAGCAGGAGCAAACGTATGCCAAAAATGTATGCAGAACCTAGCTTTTCAGTGAAGAGCAGCTAGGCACATTTTAGCAAGTTTCACTTGTAAGTGGGGTTGGAAATGCTTTTCAGGCTCAGTACTGGGCTCAAAAGATGCAGCCCCGATGTTTCTCATGATAGCAGGTGGTTAAGTAGAAATTCGCTGCTCGGCTGACCCAGCAGGAGCAAACGTATGCCAAAAATGTATGCAGAAACAAGCTTTTCAGTGAAGAGCAGCTAGGCACATTTTAGCAAGTTTTACTTGTAAGTGGGGTTGGAAATGCTTTTCAGGCTCAGTACTGGCCTCAAAAGATGCAGCCCTGATGTCTCTCATGATAGCAGGTGGTTAAGTAGAAATTTGCTGCTCGACTGACCCAGCAGGAGCAAACCTATGCCAAAAATGTACGCAGAATCAGCTTTTCAGTGAAGAGCAGAGAGGCACATTTTAGCAAGTTTCACTTGTAACTGGGGTTGGAAACGCTTTTCAGGCTTAGTACTGGGCTCAAAAGATGCAGCTCTGATGTCTCTCATGATAGCAGGTGGTTAAGTAGAAATTCGCTGCTCGGCTGACCCAGCAGGAGCAAACGTATGCTAAAAATGTATGCAGAACCAAGCTTTTCAGTGAAGAGCAGCCAGGCACATTTTAGCAGGTTTCACTTGTAAGTGGGGTTGGAAATGCTTTTCAGGCTCAGTACTGGGCTCAATAGATGCAGCCCTGATGTCTCTCATGATAGCAGGTGGTTAAGTAGAAATTTTCTGCTAGGCAGACCCAGCAGGAGCAAACGTATGCTAAAAATGTGTGCAGAACCAAGCTTTTCAGTGAAGAGCAGCCAGGCACATTTTAGCACGTTTCACTTGTAAGTGGGGTTGGAATTGCTTTTCAGGCTCAGTACTGGGCTCAAAAGATGCAGCCCTGATGTCTCTCTTGATAGCAGGTGGCTAAGTAGAAATTTGCTGCTCGGCTGACCCACCAGGAGCAAACGTATGCTAAAAATGTATGCAGAACCAAGCTTTTCAGTGAAGAGCAGCCAGGCACATTTTAGCAAGTTTCACTTGTAAGTGGGGTTGGAAACGCTTTTCACGCTTAGTACTGGGCTCAAAAGATGCAGCCCTGATGTCTCTCATGATAGCAGGTGGTTAAGTAGAAATTTTCTGCTCGGCTGACCCAGCAGGAGCAAACGTATGCTAAAAATGTGTGCAAAACCAAGCTATTCAGTGAAGAGCAGCTTTGGCAAGTTCCACTTGTAAGTGGGGTTGGAAATTCTTTTCAGGCTCAGTACTGGGCTCAAAAGATGCAGCCCTGATCTCTCTCATGATAGCAGGTGGTTAAGTATAAATTTGCTGCTCGGCTGACCCAGCAGGAGCAAATGTATGCTAAAAATGTATGCAGAACCAAGCTTTTCAGTGAAGAGCAGCCAGGCACATTTTAGCAAGTTTCACTTGTAAGTGGGGTTGGAAACGCTTTTCAGGCTCAGTACTGGGCTCAAAAGATGCAGACCTGATGTCTCTCATGATAGCAGGTGGTTAAGTAGAAATTCGCTGCTCGGCTGACCCAGCAGGAGCAAACGTATGCCAAAAATGTATGCAGAAACAAGCTTTTCAGTGAAGAGTAGCTAGGCACATTTTAGCAAGTTTCACTTGTAAGTGGGGTTGGAAATGCTTTTCAGGCTCAGTACTGGGCTCAAAAGATGCAGCCCTGATGTCTCGCTTGATAGCAGGTGGTTAAGTAGAAATTCGCTGCTCGGCTGACCCAGCAGGAGCAAACATATGCCAAAAATGTATGCAGAAACAAGCTTTTCAGTGAAGAGCAGCTAGGCACATTTTAACAAGTTTCACTTGTAAGTGGGGTTGGAAATGCTTTTCAGGCTCAGTACTGGCCTCAAAAGATGCAGCCCTGATGTCTCTCATGATAGCAGGTGGTTAAGTAGAAATTTGCTGCTCGGCTGACCCAGCAGGAGCAAACCTATGCCAAAAATGTATGCAGAATCAGCTTTTCAGTGAAGAGCAGAGAGGCACATTTTAGCAAGTTTCACTTGTAAGTGGGGTTGGAAACGCTTTTCAGGCTTAGTAATGGGCTCAAAAGATGCAGCCCTGATGTCTCTCATGATAGCAGGTGGTTAAGTAGAAATTTGCTGCTCGGCTGGCCCAGCAGGAGCAAACATATGCTAAATATGTATGCAGAACCAAGCTTTTCAGTGAAGAGCAGCCAGGCACATTTGAGCAAGTTTCACTTGTAAGTGGGGTTGGAAACGCTTTTCTGGCTCAGTACTGGGCTCAAAAGATGCAGCCCTGAGTCTCTCATGATAGCAGGTGGTTAGGTAGAAATTCGCTGCTCGGCTGACCCAGCAGGAGCAAACGTATGCCAAAAATGTATGCAGAAACAAGCTTTTCAGTGAAGAGCAGCTAGGCACATTTTAGCAAGTTTCACTTGTAAGTGGGGTTGGAAATGCTTTTCAGGCTCAGTACTGGGCTCAAAAGATGCAGCCCTGATCTCTCTCATGATAGCAGGTGGTTAAGTAGAAATTTGCTGCTCGACTGACCCAGCAGGAGCAAACGTATGCTAAAAATGTATGCAGAACCAAGCTTTTCAGTGAAGAGCAGCCAGGCACATTTGAGCAAGTTTCACTTGTAAGTGGGGTTGGAAACGCTTTTCAGGCTCAGTACTGGGCTCAAAAGATGCAGCCCCGATCTCTCTCATGATAGCAGGTGGTTAAGTAGAAATTCGCTGCTCGGCTGACCCAGCAGGAGCAAACGTATGCCAAAAATGTATGCAGAACCTAGCTGTTCAGTGAAGAGCAGCCAGGCACATTTGAGCAAGTTTCACTTGTAAGTGGGGTTGGAAACGCTTTTCAGGCTCAGTACTGGGCTCAAAAGATGCAGCCCCGATCTCTCTCATGATAGCAGGTGGTTAAGTAGAAATTCGCTGCTCGGCTGACCCAGCAGGAGCAAACGTATGCCAAAAATGTATGCAGAACCAAGCTTTTCAGTGAAGAGCAGCCAGGCACATTTTTTAGCACGTTTCACTTGTAAGTGGGGTTGGAAACGCTTTTCAGGCTCAGTACTGGGCTCAAAAGATGCAGCCCTGATCTCTCTCATGATAGCAGGTGGCTAAGTAGAAATTTGCTGCTCGGCTGACCCACCAGGAGCAAACGTATGCTAAAAATGTATGCAGAACCAAGCTTTTCAGTGAAGAGCAGCCAGGCACATTTTAGCAAGTTTCACTTGTAAGTGGGGTTGGAAACGCTTTTCAGGCTCAGTACTGGGCTCAAAAGATACAGCCCTGATGTCTCTCATGATAGCAGGTGGTTAAGTAGAAATTTGCTGCTCGGCTGACCCAGCAGGAGCAAACGTATGCTAAAAATGTGTGCAGAACCAAGCTTTTGAGTGAAGAGCAGCTTTAGCAAGTTTCACTTGTAAGTGGGGTTGGAAATGCTTTTCAGGCTCAGTACTGGGCTCAAAAGATGCAGCCCTGATCTCTCTCATGATAGCAGGTGGTTAAGTAGAAATTTGCTGCTCGGCTGACCCAGCAGGAGCAAACGTATGCCAAAAATGTATGCAGAAACAAGCTTTTCAGTGAAGAGCAGCTAGGCACATTTTAGCAAGTTTCACTTGTAAGTGGGGTTGGAAATGCTTTTCAGGCTTAGTACTGGGCTCAAAAGATGCAGCCCTGATGTCTCTCATGATAGCAGGTGGTTAAGTAGAAATTCGCTGCTCGGCTGACCCAGCAGGAGCAAACGTATGCTAAAAATGTATGCAGAACCAAGCTTTTCAGTGAAGAGCAGCCAGGCACATTTGAGCAAGTTTCACTTGTAAGTGGGGTTGGAAACGCTTTTCTGGCTCAGTACTGGGCTCAAAAGATGCAGCCCTGAGTCTCTCATGATAGCAGGTGGTTAGGTAGAAATTCGCTGCTCGGCTGACCCAGCAGGAGCAAACGTATGCCAAAAATGTATGCAGAAACAAGCTTTTCAGTGAAGAGCAGCTAGGCACATTTTAGCAAGTTTCACTTGTAAGTGGGGTTGGAAATGCTTTTCAGGCTCAGTACTGGGCTAAAAAGATGCAGCCCTGATCTCTCTCATGATAGCAGGTGGTTAAGTAGAAATTTGCTGCTCGACTGACCCAGCAGGAGCAAACGTATGCTAAAAATGTATGCAGAACCAAGCTTTTCAGTGAAGAGCAGCCAGGCACATTTGAGCAAGTTTCACTTGTAAGTGGGGTTGGAAACGCTTTTCAGTCTCAGTACTGGGCTCAAAAGATGCAGCCCCGATCTCTCTCATGATAGCAGGTGGTTAAGTAGAAATTCGCTGCTCGGCTGACCCAGCAGGAGCAAACGTATGCCAAAAATGTATGCAGAACCTAGCTTTTCAGTGAAGAGCAGCTAGGCACATTTTAGCAAGTTTCACTTGTAAGTGGGGTTGGAAATGCTTTTCAGGCTCAGTACTGGGCTCAAAAGATGCAGCCCCGATGTTTCTCATGATAGCAGGTGGTTAAGTAGAAATTCGCTGCTCGGCTGACCCAGCAGGAGCAAACGTATGCCAAAAATGTATGCAGAAACAAGCTTTTCAGTGAAGAGCAGCTAGGCACATTTTAGCAAGTTTTACTTGTAAGTGGGGTTGGAAATGCTTTTCAGGCTCAGTACTGGCCTCAAAAGATGCAGCCCTGATGTCTCTCATGATAGCAGGTGGTTAAGTAGAAATTTGCTGCTCGACTGACCCAGCAGGAGCAAACCTATGCCAAAAATGTACGCAGAATCAGCTTTTCAGTGAAGAGCAGAGAGGCACATTTTAGCAAGTTTCACTTGTAACTGGGGTTGGAAACGCTTTTCAGGCTTAGTACTGGGCTCAAAAGATGCAGCTCTGATGTCTCTCATGATAGCAGGTGGTTAAGTAGAAATTCGCTGCTCGGCTGACCCAGCAGGAGCAAACATATGCTAAAAATGTATGCAGAACCAAGCTTTTCAGTGAAGAGCAGCCAGGCACATTTTAGCAGGTTTCACTTGTAAGTGGGGTTGGAAATGCTTTTCAGGCTCAGTACTGGGCTCAATAGATGCAGCCCTGATGTCTCTCATGATAGCAGGTGGTTAAGTAGAAATTTTCTGCTAGGCAGACCCAGCAGGAGCAAACGTATGCTAAAAATGTGTGCAGAACCAAGCTTTTCAGTGAAGAGCAGCCAGGCACATTTTAGCACGTTTCACTTGTAAGTGGGGTTGGAATTGCTTTTCAGGCTCAGTACTGGGCTCAAAAGATGCAGCCCTGATGTCTCTCTTGATAGCAGGTGGCTAAGTAGAAATTTGCTGCTCGGCTGACCCACCAGGAGCAAACGTATGCTAAAAATGTATGCAGAACCAAGCTTTTCAGTGAAGAGCAGCCAGGCACATTTTAGCAAGTTTCACTTGTAAGTGGGGTTGGAAACGCTTTTCACGCTTAGTACTGGGCTCAAAAGATGCAGCCCTGATGTCTCTCATGATAGCAGGTGGTTAAGTAGACATTTTCTGCTCGGCTGACCCAGCAGGAGCAAACGTATGCTAAAAATGTGTGCAAAACCAAGCTATTCAGTGAAGAGCAGCTTTAGCAAGTTCCACTTGTAAGTGGGGTTGGAAATTCTTTTCAGGCTCAGTACTGGGCTCAAAAGATGCAGCCCTGATCTCTCTCATGATAGCAGGTGGTTAAGTAGAAATTTGCTGCTCGGCTGACCCAGCAGGAGCAAACGTATGCTAAAAATGTATGCAGAACCAAGCTTTTCAGTGAAGAGCAGCCAGGCACATTTTAGCAAGTTTCACTTGTAAGTGGGGTTGGAAATGCTTTTCAGGCTCAGTACTGGCCTCAAAAGATGCAGCCCTGATGTCTCTCATGATAGCAGGTGGTTAAGTAGAAATTTGCTGCTCCGCTGACCCAGCAGGAGCAAACCTATGCCAAAAATGTATGCAGAATCAGCTTTTCAGTGAAGAGCAGAGAGGCACATTTTAGCAAGTTTCACTTGTAAGTGGGGTGGGAAACGCTTTCAGGCTCAGTACTGGGCTCAAAAGATGCAGCCCTGATGTCTCTCATGATAGCAGGTGGTTAAGTAGAAATTTGCTGCTCGGCTGACCCAGCAGGAGCAAACGTATGCTAAAAATGTATGCAGAACCAAGCATTTCAGTGAAGAGCAGCCAGGCATATTTTAGCAAGTTTCACTTGTTGGTGGGGTTGGAAACGCTTTTCAGGCTCAGTACTGGGCTCGAAAGATGCAGCCCTGATGGCTCTCATGATAGCAGGTGGTTAAGTAGAAATGTGCTGCTCGGCTGACCCAGCAGGAGCAAACGTATGCTAAAAATGTATGCAGAACCAAGCATTTCAGTGAAGAGCAGCTAGGCATATTTTAGCAAGTTTCACTTGTTGGTGGGGTTGGAAACGCTTTTCAGGCTCAGTACTGGGCTCAAAAGATGCAGCCCTGATGGCTCTCATAATAGCAGGTGGTTAAGTAGAAATGTGCTGCTCGGCTGACCCAGCAGGAGCAAACGTATGCTAAAAATGTATGCAGAACCAAGCTTTTCAGTGAAGAGCAGCCAGGCACATTTTAGCACGTTTCACTTGTAAGTGGGGTTGGAAACGCTTTTCAGGCTCAGTACTGGGCTCAAAAGATGCAGCCCTGATCTCTCTCATGATAGCAGGTGGCTAAGTAGAAATTTGCTGCTCGGCTGACCCACCAGGAGCAAACGTATGCTAAAAATGTATGCAGAACCAAGCTTTTCAGTGAAGAGCAGCCAGGCACATTTGAGCAAGTTTCACTTGTAAGTGGGGTTGGAAACGCTTTTCAGGCTCAGTACTGGGCTCAAAAGATGCAGCCCTGATGTATCTCATGATAGCAGGTGGTTAAGTAGAAATTTGCTGCTCGGCTGACCCAGCAGGAGCAAACGTATGCTAAAAATGTGTGCAGAACCAAGCTTTTGAGTGAAGAGCAGCTTTAGCAAGTTTCACTTGTAAGTGGGGTTGGAAATGCTTTTCAGGCTCAGTACTGGGCTCAAAAGATGCAGCCCTGATCTCTCTCATGATAGCAGGTGGTTAAGTAGAAATTTGCTGCTCGGCTGACCCAGCAGGAGCAAACGTATGCCAAAAATGTATGCAGAAACAAGCTTTTCAGTGAAGAGCAGCCAGGCACATTTGAGCAAGTTTCACTTGTAAGTGGGGTTGGAAACGCTTTTCTGGCTCAGTACTGGGCTCAAAAGATGCAGCCCTGAGTCTCTCATGATAGCAGGTGGTTAGGTAGAAATTCGCTGCTCGGCTGACCCAGCAGGAGCAAACGTATGCCAAAAATGTATGCAGAAACAAACTTTTCAGTGAAGAGCAGCTAGGCACATTTTAGCAAGTTTCACTTGTAAGTGGGGTTGGAAATGCTTTTCAGGCTCAGTACTGGGCTCAAAAGATGCAGCCCTGATCTCTCTCATGATAGCAGGTGGTTAAGTAGAAATTTGCTGCTTGGCTGACCAGCAGGAGCAAACGTATGCTAAAAATGTATGCAGAACCAAGCTTTTCAGTGAAGAGCAGCCAGGCACATTTGAGCAAGTTTCACTTGTAAGTGGGGTTGGAAACGCTTTTCAGGCTCAGTACTGGGCTCAAAAGATGCAGCCCTGAGTCTCTCATGATAGCAGGTGGTTAAGTAGAAATTTGCTGCTCGGCTGACCCAGCAGGAGCAAACGTATGCCAAAAATGTATGCAGAAACAAGCTTTTCAGTGAAGAGCAGCTAGGCACATTTTAGCAAGTTTCACTTGTAAGTGGGGTTGGAAATGCTTTTCAGGCTCAGTACTGGGCTCAAAAGATGCAGCCCTGATGTCTCTCATGATAGCAGGTGGTTAAGTAGAAATTCGCTGCTCGGCTGACCCAGCAGGAGCAAACGTATGCCAAAATTGTATGCAGAAACAAGCTTTTCAGTGAAGAGCAGCTAGGCACATTTTAGCAAGTTTCACTTGTAAGTGGGGTTGGAAATGCTTTTCAGGCTCAGTACTGGCCTCAAAAGATGCAGCCCTGATGTCTCTCATGATAGCAGGTGGTTAAGTAGAAATTTGCTGCTCGGCTGACCCAGCAGGAGCAAACCTATGCCAAAAATGTACGCAGAATCAGCTTTTCAGTGAAGAGCAGAGAGGCACATTTTAGCAAGTTTCACTTGTAAGTGGGGTTGGAAACGCTTTTCAGGCTTAGTACTGGGCTCAAAAGATGCAGCTCTGATGTCTCTCATGATAGCAGGTGGTTAAGTAGAAATTTGCTGCTCGGCTGACCCAGCAGGAGCAAACGTATGCTAAAAATGTATGCAGAACCAAGCTTTTCAGTGAAGAGCAGCCAGGCACATTTTAGCACGTTTCACTTGTAAGTGGGGTTGGAAACGCTTTTCAGGCTCAGTACTGGGCTCAAAAGATGCAGCCCTGATGTCTCTCATGATAGCAGGTGGTTAAGTAGAAATTTGCTGCTCGGCTGACCCACCAGGAGCAAATGTATGCTAAAATTGTATGCAGAACCAAGCTTTTCAGTGAAGAGTAGCCAGGCACATTTTAGCAAGTTTCACTTGTAAGTGGGGTTGGAATCGCTTTTCAGGCTCAGTACTGGGCTCAAAAGATGCAGCCCTGATGTCTCTCATGATAGCAGGTGGTTAAGTAGAAATTTGCTGCTCGGCTGACCCAGCAGGAGCAAACGTATGCTAAAAATGTGTGCAGAACCAAGCTATTCAGTGAAGAGCAGCTTTAGCAAGTTCCACTTGTAAGTGGGGTTGGAAATTCTTTTCAGGCTCAGTACTGGGCTCAAAAGATGCAGCCCTGATCTCTCTCATGATAGCAGGTGGTTAAGTAGAAATTTGCTGCTCGGCTGACCCAGCAGGAGCAAACGTATGCTAAAAATGTATGCAGAACCAAGCTTTTCAGTGAAGAGCAGCCAGGCACATTTTAGCAAGTTTCACTTGTAAGTGGGGTTGGAAACGCTTTTCAGGCTCAGTACTGGGCTCAAAAGATGCAGCCCTGATGTCTCTCATGATAGCAGGTGGTTAAGTAGAACTTCGCTGCTCGGCTGACCCAGCAGGAGCAAACGTATGCCAAAAATGTATGCAGAAACAAGCTTTTCAGTGAAGAGCAGCTAGGCACATTTTAGCAAGTTTCACTTGTAAGTGGGGTTGGAAATGCTTTTCAGGCTCAGTACTGGCCTCAAAAGATGCAGCCCTGATGTCTCTCATGATAGCAGGTGGTTAAGTAGAAATTTGCTGCTCGGCTGAGCCAGCAGGAGCAAACCTATGCCAAAAATGTATGCAGAATCAGCTTTTCAGTGAAGAGCAGAGAGGCACATTTTAGCAAGTTTCACTTGTAAGTGGGGTTGGAAACGCTTTTCAGGCTTAGTAATGGGCTCAAAAGATGCAGCTCTGATGTCTCTCATGATGGCAGGTGGTTAAGTAGAAATTCGCTGCTCGGCTGGCCCAGCAGGAGCAAACATATGCTAAAAATGTATGCAGAACCAAGCTTTTCAGTGAAGAGCAGAGAGGCACATTTTAGCAAGTTTCACTCGTAAGTGGGGTGGGAAACGCTTTCAGGCTCAGTACTGGGCTCAAAAGATGCAGCCCTGATGTCTCTCATGATAGCAGGTGGTTAAGTTGAAATTCGCTGCTCGGCTGACCCAGCAGGAGCGAACGTCTGCCAAAAATGTATGCAGAAACAAGCTTTTCAGTGAAGAGCAGCTAGGCACATTTTAGCAAGTTTCACTTGTAAGTGGGGTTGGAAATGCTTTTCAGGCTCAGTACTGGGCTCAAAAGATGCAGCCCTGATGTCTCGCTTGATAGCAGGTGGTTAAGTAGAAATTCGCTGCTCGGCTGACCGAGCAGGAGCAAACGTATGCCAAAAATGTATGCAGAAACAAGCTTTTCAGTGAAGAGCAGCTAGGCACATTTTAGCAAGTTTCACTTGTAAGTGGGGTTGGAAATGCTTTTCAGGCTCAGTACTGGGCTCAAAAGATGCAGCCCTGATGTCTCTCATGATAGCAGGTGGTTAAGTAGAAATTTGATGCTCGGCTGACCCAGCAGGAGCAAACCTATGCCAAAAATGTATGCAGAATCAGCTTTTCAGTGAAGAGCAGAGAGGCACATTTTAGCAAGTTTCACTTGTACGTGGGGTTGGAAACGCTTTTCAGGCTTAGTACTGGGTTTAAAAGATTCAGCCCTGATGTCTCTCATGATAGCAGGTGGTTAAGTAGAAATTCGCTGCTCAGCTGACCCAGCAGGAGCAAACGTATGCTAAAAATGTATGCAGAACGAAGCTTTTCAGTGAAGAGCAGAGAGGCACATTTTAGCAAGTTTCACTTGTAAGTGGGGTGGGAAACACTTTCAGGCTCAGTACTGGGCTCAAAAGATGCAGCCCTGATGTCTCTCATGATAGCAGGTGGTTAAGTAGAAATTTGGTGCTCGGCTGACCCAGCAGGAGCAAACGTATGCTAAAAATGTATGCAGAACCAAGCTTTTCAGTGAAGAGCAGCCAGGCACATTTTAGCAAGTTTCACTTGTAAGTGGGGTTGGAAACGCTTTTCAGGCTCAGTACTGGGCTCAAAAGATGCAGCCCTGATGTCTCTCATGATAGCAGGTGGTTAAGTAGAAATTTGCTGCTCGGCTGACCCAGCAGGAGCAAACGTATGCTAAAAATGTATGCAGAACCAAGCATTTCAGTGAAGAGCAGCTAGGCATATTTTAGCAAGTTTCACTTGTTGGTGGGGTTGGAAACGCTTTTCAGGCTCAGTACTGGGCTCAAAAGATGCAGCCCTGATGGCTCTCATGATAGCAGGTGGTTAAGTAGAAATGTGCTGCTCGGCTGAACCAGCAGGAGCAAACGTATGCCAAAAATGTATGCAGAAACAAGCTTTTCAGTGAAGAGCAGCCAGGCACATTTTAGCAAGTTTCACTTGTAAGTGGGGTTGGAAACGCTTTTCACGCTTAGTACTGGGCTCAAAAGATGCAGCCCTGATGTCTCTCATGATAGCAGGTGGTTAAGTAGAAATTTTCTGCTCGGCTGACCCAGCAGGAGCAAACGTATGCTAAAAATGTGTGCAAAACCAAGCTATTCAGTGAAGAGCAGCTTTAGCAAGTTCCACTTGTAAGTGGGGTTGGAAATTCTTTTCAGGCTCAGTACTGGGCTCAAAAGATGCAGCCCTGATCTCTCTCATGATAGCAGGTGGTTAAGTAGAAATTTGCTGCTCGGCTGACCCAGCAGGAGCAAACGTATGCTAAAAATGTATGCAGAACCAAGCTTTTCAGTGAAGAGCAGCCAGGCACATTTTAGCAAGTTTCACTTGTAAGTGGGGTTGGAAACGCTTTTCAGGCTCAGTACTGGGCTCAAAAGATGCAGACCTGATGTCTCTCATGATAGCAGGTGGTTAAGTAGAAATTCGCTGCTCGGCTGACCCAGCAGGAGCAAACGTATGCCAAAAATGTATGCAGAAACAAGCTTTTCAGTGAAGAGCAGCTAGGCACATTTTAGCAAGTTTCACTTGTAAGTGGGGTTGGAAATGCTTTTCAGGCTCAGTACTGGGCTCAAAAGATGCAGCCCTGATGTCTCGCTTGATAGCAGGTGGTTAAGTAGAAATTCGCTGCTCGGCTGACCCAGCAGGACCAAACATATGCCAAAAATGTATGCAGAAACAAGCTTTTCAGTGAAGAGCAGCTAGGGACATTTTAGCAAGTTTCACTTGTAAGTGGGGTTGGAAATGCTTTTCAGGCTCAGTACTGGCCTCAAAAGATGCAGCCCTGATGTCTCTCATGATAGCAGGTGGTTAAGTAGAAATTTGCTGCTCCGCTGACCCAGCAGGAGCAAACCTATTCCAAAAATGTATGCAGAATCAGCTTTTCAGTGAAGAGCAGAGAGGCACATTTTAGCAAGTTTCACTTGTAAGTGGGGTGGGAAACGCTTTCAGGCTCAGTACTGGGCTCAAAAGATGCAGCCCTGATGTCTCTCATGATAGCAGGTGGTTAAGTAGAAATTTGCTGCTCGGCTGACCCAGCAGGAGCAAACGTATGCTAAAAATGTATGCAGAACCAAGCATTTCAGTGAAGAGCAGCTAGGCATATTTTAGCAAGTTTCACTTGTTGGTGGGGTTGGAAACGCTTTTCAGGCTCAGTACTGGGCTCAAAAGATGCAGCCCTGATGGCTCTCATGATAGCAGGTGGTTAAGTAGAAATGTGCTGCTCGGCTGACCCAGCAGGAGCAAACGTATGCTAAAAATGTATGCAGAACCAAGCTTTTCAGTGAAGAGCAGCCAGGCACATTTTAGCAAGTTTCACTTGTAAGTGGGGTGGGAAACGCTTTCAGGCTCAGTACTGGGCTCAAAAGATGCAGCCCTGATGTCTCTCATGATAGCAGGTGGTTAAGTAGAAATTTGGTGCTCGGCTGACCCAGCAGGAGCAAACGTATGCTAAAAATGTATGCAGAACCAAGCTTTTCAGTGAAGAGCAGCTAGGCACATTTTAGCAAGTTTCACTTGTAAGTGGGGTTGGAAACGCTTTTCACGCTTAGTACTGGGCTCAAAAGATGCAGCCCTGATGTCTCTCATGATAGCAGGTGGTTAAGTAGAAATTTTCTGCTCGGC
This sequence comes from Lissotriton helveticus, assembly GCF_964261635.1. Taxonomy (NCBI): domain Eukaryota; kingdom Metazoa; phylum Chordata; class Amphibia; order Caudata; family Salamandridae; genus Lissotriton; species Lissotriton helveticus. The sequence continues at coordinate 743,171,698 of NC_136065.1, read as the reverse complement.
TGACCCAGCAGGAGCAAACGTATGCTAAAAATGTGTGCAAAACCAAGCTATTCAGTGAAGAGCAGCTTTAGCAAGTTCCACTTGTAAGTGGGGTTGGAAATTCTTTTCAGGCTCAGTATGGGCTCAAAAGATGCAGCCCTGATCTCTCTCATGATAGCAGGTGGTTAAGTAGAAATTTGCTGCTCGGCTGACCCAGCATGAGCAAACGTATGCTAAAAATGTATGCAGAACCAAGCTTTTCAGTGAAGAGCAGCCAGGCACATTTTAGCAAGTTTCACTTGTAAGTGGGGTTGGAAACGCTTTTCAGGCTCAGTACTGGGCTCAAAAGATGCAGACCTGATGTCTCTCATGATAGCAGGTGGTTAAGTAGAAATTCGCTGCTCGGCTGACCCAGCAGGAGCAAACGTATGCCAAAAATGTATGCAGAAACAAGCTTTTCAGTGAAGAGCAGCTAGGCACATTTTAGCAAGTTTCACTTGTAAGTGGGGTTGGAAATGCTTTTCAGGCTCAGTACTGGGCTCAAAAGATGCAGCCCTGATGTCTCGCTTGATAGCAGGTGGTTAAGTAGAAATTCGCTGCTCGGCTGACCCAGCAGGAGCAAACATATGCCAAAAATGTATGCAGAAACAAGCTTTTCAGTGAAGAGCAGCTAGGCACATTTTAGCAAGTTTCACTTGTAAGTGGGGTTGGAAATGCTTTTCAGGCTCAGTACTGGCCTCAAAAGATGCAGCCCTGATGTCTCTCATGATAGCAGGTGGTTAAGTAGAAATTTGCTGCTCCGCTGACCCAGCAGGAGCAAACCTATGCCAAAAATGTATGCAGAATCAGCTTTTCAGTGAAGAGCAGAGAGGCACATTTTAGCAAGTTTCACTTGTAAGTGGGGTGGGAAACGCTTTCAGGCTCAGTACTGGGCTCAAAAGATGCAGCCCTGATGTCTCTCATGATAGCAGGTGGTTAAGTAGAAATTTGCTGCTCGGCTGACCCAGCAGGAGCAAACGTATGCTAAAAATGTATGCAGAACCAAGCATTTCAGTGAAGAGCAGCTAGGCATATTTTAGCAAGTTTCACTTGTTGGTGGGGTTGGAAACGCTTTTCAGGCTCAGTACTGGGCTCAAAAGATGCAGCCCTGATGGCTCTCATGATAGCAGGTGGTTAAGTAGAAATGTGCTGCTCGGCTGACCCAGCAGGAGCAAACATATGCTAAAAATGTATGCAGAACCAAGCTTTTCAGTGAAGAGCAGCCAGGCACATTTTAGCAAGTTTCACTTGTAAGTGGGGTGGGAAACGCTTTCAGGCTCAATACTGGGCTCAAAAGATGCAGCCCTGATGTCTCTCATGATAGCAGGTGGTTAAGTAGAAATTTGGTGCTCGGCTGACCCAGCAGGAGCAAACGTATGCTAAAAATGTATGCAGAACCAAGCTTTTCAGTGAAGAGCAGCCAGGCACATTTTAGCAAGTTTCACTTGTAAGTGGGGTTGGAAACGCTTTTCAGGCTCAGTACTGGGCTCGAAAGATGCAGCCCTGATGTCTCTCATGATAGCAGGTGGTTAAGTAGAAATTTGCTGCTCGGCTGACCCAGCAGGAGCAAACGTATGCCAAAAATGTATGCAGAAACAAGCTTTTCAGTGAAGAGCAGCTAGGCACATTTTAGCAAGTTTCACTTGTAAGTGGGGTTGGAAATGCTTTTCAGGCTTAGTACTGGGCTCAAAAGATGCAGCCCTGATGTCTCTCATGATAGCAGGTGGTTAAGTAGAAATTCGCTGCTCGGCTGACCCAGCAGGAGCAAACGTATGCTAAAAATGTATGCAGAACCAAGCTTTTCAGTGAAGAGCAGCCAGGCACATTTGAGCAAGTTTCACTTGTAAGTGGGGTTGGAAACGCTTTTCTGGCTCAGTACTGGGCTCAAAAGATGCAGCCCTGAGTCTCTCATGATAGCAGGTGGTTAGGTAGAAATTCGCTGCTCGGCTGACCCAGCAGGAGCAAACGTATGCCAAAAATGTATGCAGAAACAAGCTTTTCAGTGAAGAGCAGCTAGGCACATTTTAGCAAGTTTCACTTGTAAGTGGGGTTGGAAATGCTTTTCAGGCTCAGTACTGGGCTCAAAAGATGCAGCCCTGATCTCTCTCGTGATAGCAGATGGTTAAGTAGAAATTTGCTGCTCGGCTGACCAGCAGGAGCAAACGTATGCTAAAAATGTATGCAGAACCAAGCTTTTCAGTGAAGAGCAGCCAGGCACATTTGAGCAAGTTTCACTTGTAAGTGGGGTGGGAAACGCTTTCAGGCTCAGTACTGGGCTCAAAAGATGCAGCCCTGATGTCTCTCATGATAGCAGGTGGTTAAGTAGAAATTTGGTGCTCGGCTGACCCAGCAGGAGCAAACGTATGCTAAAAATGTATGCAGAACCAAGCTTTTCAGTGAAGAGCAGCTAGGCACATTTTAGCAAGTTTCACTTGTAAGTGGGGTTGGAAACGCTTTTCACGCTTAGTACTGGGCTCAAAAGATGCAGCCCTGATGTCTCTCATGATAGCAGGTGGTTAAGTAGAAATTTTCTGCTCGGCTGACCCAGCAGGAGCAAACGTATGCTAAAAATGTGTGCAAAACCAAGCTATTCAGTGAAGAGCAGCTTTAGCAAGTTCCACTTGTAAGTGGGGTTGGAAATTCTTTTCAGGCTCAGTATGGGCTCAAAAGATGCAGCCCTGATCTCTCTCATGATAGCAGGTGGTTAAGTAGAAATTTGCTGCTCGGCTGACCCAGCAGGAGCAAACGTATGCTAAAAATGTATGCAGAACCAAGCTTTTCAGTGAAGAGCAGCCAGGCACATTTTAGCAAGTTTCACTTGTAAGTGGGGTTGGAAACGCTTTTCAGGCTCAGTACTGGGCTCAAAAGATGCAGACCTGATGTCTCTCATGATAGCAGGTGGTTAAGTAGAAATTCGCTGCTCGGCTGACCCAGCAGGAGCAAACGTATGCCAAAAATGTATGCAGAAACAAGCTTTTCAGTGAAGAGCAGCTAGGCACATTTTAGCAAGTTTCACTTGTAAGTGGGGTTGGAAATGCTTTTCAGGCTCAGTACTGGGCTCAAAAGATGCAGCCCTGATGTCTCGCTTGATAGCAGGTGGTTAAGTAGAAATTCGCTGCTCGGCTGACCCAGCAGGAGCAAACATATGCCAAAAATGTATGCAGAAACAAGCTTTTCAGTGAAGAGCAGCTAGGCACATTTTAGCAAGTTTCACTTGTAAGTGGGGTTGGAAATGCTTTTCAGGCTCAGTACTGGCCTCAAAAGATGCAGCCCTGATGTCTCTCATGATAGCAGGTGGTTAAGTAGAAATTTGCTGCTCCGCTGACCCAGCAGGAGCAAACCTATTCCAAAAATGTATGCAGAATCAGCTTTTCAGTGAAGAGCAGAGAGGCACATTTTAGCAAGTTTCACTTGTAAGTGGGGTGGGAAACGCTTTCAGGCTCAGTACTGGGCTCAAAAGATGCAGCCCTGATGTCTCTCATGATAGCAGGTGGTTAAGTAGAAATTTGCTGCTCGGCTGACCCAGCAGGAGCAAACGTATGCTAAAAATGTATGCAGAACCAAGCATTTCAGTGAAGAGCAGCTAGGCATATTTTAGCAAGTTTCACTTGTTGGTGGGGTTGGAAACGCTTTTCAGGCTCAGTACTGGGCTCAAAAGATGCAGCCCTGATGGCTCTCATGATAGCAGGTGGTTAAGTAGAAATGTGCTGCTCGGCTGACCCAGCAGGAGCAAACGTATGCTAAAAATGTATGCAGAACCAAGCTTTTCAGTGAAGAGCAGCCAGGCACATTTTAGCAAGTTTCACTTGTAAGTGGGGTGGGAAACGCTTTGAGGCTCAGTACTGGGCTCAAAAGATGCAGCCCTGATGTCTCTCATGATAGCAGGTGGTTAAGTAGAAATTTGGTGCTCGGCTGACCCAGCAGGAGCAAACGTATGCTAAAAATGTATGCAGAACCAAGCTTTTCAGTGAAGAGCAGCCAGGCACATTTTAGCAAGTTTCACTTGTAAGTGGGGTTGGAAACGCTTTTCAGGCTCAGTACTGGGCTCGAAAGATGCAGCCCTGATGTCTCTCATGATAGCAGGTGGTTAAGTAGAAATTTGCTGCTCGGCTGACCCAGCAGGAGCAAACGTATGCTAAAAATGTATGCAGAACCAAGCATTTCAGTGAAGAGCAGCTAGGCATATTTTAGCAAGTTTCACTTGTTGGTGGGGTTGGAAACGCTTTTCAGGCTCAGTACTGGGCTCAAAAGATGCAGCCCTGATGTCTCTCATGATAGCAGGTGGTTAAGTAGAAATTTGCTGCTCGGCTGACCCAGCAGGAGCAAACGTATGCTAAAAATGTGTGCAGAACCAAGCTTTTGAGTGAAGAGCAGCTTTAGCAAGTTTCACTTGTAAGTGGGGTTGGAAATGCTTTTCAGGCTCAGTACTGGGCTCAAAAGATGCAGCCCTGATCTCTCTCATGATAGCAGGTGGTTAAGTAGAAATGTGCTGCTCGGCTGACCCAGCAGGAGCAACGTATGCCAAAAATGTATGCAGAAACAAGCTTTTCAGTGAAGAGCAGCTAGGCACATTTTAGCAAGTTTCACTTGTAAGTGGGGTTGGAAATGCTTTTCAGGCTTAGTACTGGGCTCAAAAGATGCAGCCCTGATGTCTCTCATTATAGCAGGTGGTTAAGTAGAAATTCGCTGCTCGGCTGACCCAGCAGGAGCAAACGTATGCTAAAAATGTATGCAGAACCAAGCTTTTCAGTGAAGAGCAGCCAGGCACATTTGAGCAAGTTTCACTTGTAAGTGGGGTTGGAAACGCTTTTCTGGCTCAGTACTGGGCTCAAAAGATGCAGCCCTGAGTCTCTCATGATAGCAGGTGGTTAGGTAGAAATTCGCTGCTCGGCTGACCCAGCAGGAGCAAACGTATGCCAAAAATGTATGCAGAAACAAGCTTTTCAGTGAAGAGCAGCTAGGCACATTTTAGCAAGTTTCACTTGTAAGTGGGGTTGGAAATGCTTTTCAGGCTCAGTACTGGGCTCAAAAGATGCAGCCCTGATCTCTCTCGTGATAGCAGGTGGTTAAGTAGAAATTTGCTGCTCGGCTGACCAGCAGGAGCAAACGTATGCTAAAAATGTATGCAGAACCAAGCTTTTCAGTGAAGAGCAGCCAGGCACATTTGAGCAAGTTTCACTTGTAAGTGGGGTTGGAAACGCTTTTCAGGCTCAGTACTGGGCTCAAAAGATGCAGCCCTGAGTCTCTCATGATAGCAGGTGGTTAAGTAGAAATTCGCTGCTCGGCTGACCCAGCAGGAGCAAACCTATGCCAAAAATGTATACAGAAACAAGCTTTTCAGTGAAGAGCAGCTAGGCACATTTTAGCAAGTTTCACTTGTAAGTGGGGTTGGAAATGCTTTTCAGGCTTAGTACTGGGCTCAAAAGATGCAGCCCTGATGTCTCTCATGATAGCAGGTGGTTAAGTAGAAATTCGCTGCTCGGCTGACCCAGCAGGAGCAAACGTATGCCAAAAATGTATGCAGAAACAAGCTTTTCAGTGAAGAGCAGCTAGGCACATTTTAGCAAGTTTCACTTGTAAGTGGGGTTGGAAACGCTTTTCAGGCTCAGTACTGGGCTCAAAAGATGCAGCCCTGATGTCTCTCATGATAGCAGGTGGTTAAGTAGAAATTTGCTGCTCGGCTGACCCAGCAGGAGCAAACGTATGCTAAAAATGTATGCAGAACCAAGCATTTCAGTGAAGAGCAGCTAGGCATATTTTAGCAAGTTTCACTTGTTGGTGGGGTTGGAAACGCTTTTCAGGCTCAGTACTGGGCTCAAAAGATGCAGCCCTGATGTCTCTCATGATAGCAGGTGGTTAAGTAGAAATTTGCTGCTCGGCTGACCCAGCAGGAGCAAACGTATGCTAAAAATGTGTGCAGAACCAAGCTTTTGAGTGAAGAGCAGCTTTAGCAAGTTTCACTTGTAAGTGGGGTTGGAAATGCTTTTCAGGCTCAGTACTGGGCTCAAAAGATGCAGCCCTGATCTCTCTCATGATAGCAGGTGGTTAAGTAGAAATTTGCTGCTCGGCTGACCCAGCAGGAGCAAACGTATGCCAAAAATGTATGCAGAAACAAGCTTTTCAGTGAAGAGCAGCTAGGCACATTTTAGCAAGTTTCACTTGTAAGTGGGGTTGGAAATGCTTTTCAGGCTTAGTACTGGGCTCAAAAGATGCAGCCCTGATGTCTCTCATGATAGCAGGTGGTTAAGTAGAAATTCGCTGCTCGGCTGACCCAGCAGGAGCAAACGTATGCTAAAAATGTATGCAGAACCAAGCTTTTCAGTGAAGAGCAGCCAGGCACATTTTAGCAAGTTTCACTTGTAAGTGGGGTGGGAAACGCTTTCAGGCTCAGTACTGGGCTCAAAAGATGCAGCCCTGATGTCTCTCATGATAGCAGGTGGTTAAGTAGAAATTTGGTGCTCGGCTGACCCAGCAGGAGCAAACGTATGCTAAAAATGTATGCAGAACCAAGCTTTTCAGTGAAGAGCAGCCAGGCACATTTTAGCAAGTTTCACTTGTAAGTGGGGTTGGAAACGCTTTTCAGGCTCAGTACTGGGCTCGAAAGATGCAGCCCTGATGTCTCTCATGATAGCAGGTGGTTAAGTAGAAATTTGCTGCTCGGCTGACCCAGCAGGAGCAAACGTATGCTAAAAATGTATGCAGAACCAAGCATTTCAGTGAAGAGCAGCTAGGCATATTTTAGCAAGTTTCACTTGTTGGTGGGGTTGGAAACGCTTTTCAGGCTCAGTACTGGGCTCAAAAGATGCAGCCCTGATGTCTCTCATGATAGCAGGTGGTTAAGTAGAAATTTGCTGCTCGGCTGACCCAGCAGGAGCAAACGTATGCTAAAAATGTGTGCAGAACCAAGCTTTTGAGTGAAGGGCAGCTTTAGCAAGTTTCACTTGTAAGTGGGGTTGGAAATGCTTTTCAGGCTCAGTACTGGGCTCAAAAGATTCAGCCCTGATCTCTCTCATGATAGCAGGTGGTTAAGTAGAAATTCGCTGCTCGGCTGACCCAGCAGGAGCAAACGTATGCTAAAAATGTATGCAGAACCAAGCTTTTCAGTGAAGAGCAGCCAGGCACATTTGAGCAAGTTTCACTTGTAAGTGGGGTTGGAAACGCTTTTCTGGCTCAGTACTGGGCTCAAAAGATGCAGCCCTGAGTCTCTCATGATAGCAGGTGGTTAGGTAGAAATTCGCTGCTCGGCTGACCCAGCAGGAGCAAACGTATGCCAAAAATGTATGCAGAAACAAGCTTTTCAGTGAAGAGCAGCTAGGCACATTTTAGCAAGTTTCACTTGTAAGTGGGGTTGGAAATGCTTTTCAGGCTCAGTACTGGGCTCAAAAGATGCAGCCCTGATCTCTCTCGTGATAGCAGGTGGTTAAGTAGAAATTTGCTGCTCGGCTGACCAGCAGGAGCAAACGTATGCTAAAAATGTATGCAGAACCAAGCTTTTCAGTGAAGAGCAGCCAGGCACATTTGAGCAAGTTTCACTTGTAAGTGGGGTTGGAAACGCTTTTCAGGCTCAGTACTGGGCTCAAAAGATGCAGCCCTGAGTCTCTCATGATAGCAGGTGGTTAAGTAGAAATTCGCTGCTCGGCTGACCCAGCAGGAGCAAACCTATGCCAAAAATGTATACAGAAACAAGCTTTTCAGTGAAGAGCAGCTAGGCACATTTTAGCAAGTTTCACTTGTAAGTGGGGTTGGAAATGCTTTTCAGGCTTAGTACTGGGCTCAAAAGATGCAGCCCTGATGTCTCTCATGATAGCAGGTGGTTAAGTAGAAATTCGCTGCTCGGCTGACCCAGCAGGAGCAAACGTATGCCAAAAATGTATGCAGAAACAAGCTTTTCAGTGAAGAGCAGCTAGGCACATTTTAGCAAGTTTCACTTGTAAGTGGGGTTGGAAACGCTTTTCAGGCTCAGTACTGGGCTCAAAAGATGCAGCCCTGATGTCTCTCATGATAGCAGGTGGTTAAGTAGAAATTTGCTGCTCGGCTGACCCAGCAGGAGCAAACGTATGCTAAAAATGTATGCAGAACCAAGCATTTCAGTGAAGAGCAGCTAGGCATATTTTAGCAAGTTTCACTTGTTGGTGGGGTTGGAAACGCTTTTCAGGCTCAGTACTGGGCTCAAAAGATGCAGCCCTGATGTCTCTCATGATAGCAGGTGGTTAAGTAGAAATTTGCTGCTCGGCTGACCCAGCAGGAGCAAACGTATGCTAAAAATGTGTGCAGAACCAAGCTTTTGAGTGAAGAGCAGCTTTAGCAAGTTTCACTTGTAAGTGGGGTTGGAAATGCTTTTCAGGCTCAGTACTGGGCTCAAAAGATGCAGCCCTGATCTCTCTCATGATAGCAGGTGGTTAAGTAGAAATTTGCTGCTCGGCTGACCCAGCAGGAGCAAACGTATGCCAAAAATGTATGCAGAAACAAGCTTTTCAGTGAAGAGCAGCTAGGCACATTTTAGCAAGTTTCACTTGTAAGTGGGGTTGGAAACGCTTTTCAGGCTTAGTACTGGGCTCAAAAGATGCAGCCCTGATGTCTCTCATGATAGCAGGTGGTTAAGTAGAAATTCGCTGCTCGGCTGACCCAGCAGGAGCAAACGTATGCCAAAAATGTATGCAGAAACAAGCTTTTCAGTGAAGAGCAGCTAGGCACATTTTAGCAAGTTTCACTTGTAAGTGGGGTTGGAAACGCTTTTCAGGCTCAGTACTGATCTCAAAAGATGCAGCCCCGATCTCTCTCATGATAGCAGGTGGTTAAGTAGAAATTCGCTGCTCTGCTGACCCAGCAGGAGCAAACGTATGCCAAAAATGTATGCAGAACCTAGCTTTTCAGTGAAGAGCAGCCAGGCACATTTTAGCAAGTTTCACTTGTAAGTGGGGTTGGAAACGCTTTTCAGGCTCAGTACTGGGCTCAAAAGATGCAGCCCTGATGTCTCTCATGATAGCAGGTGGTTAAGTAGAAATTCGCTGCTCGGCTGACCCAGCAGGAGCAAACGTATGCCAAAAATGTATGCAGAAACAAGCTTTTCAGTGAAGAGCAGCTAGGCACATTTTAGCAAGTTTCACTTGTAAGTGGGGTTGGAAACGCTTTTCAGGCTCAGTACTGATCTCAAAAGATGCAGCCCCGATCTCTCTCATGATAGCAGGTGGTTAAGTAGAAATTCGCTGCTCTGCTGACCCAGCAGGAGCAAACGTATGCCAAAAATGTATGCAGAACCTAGCTTTTCAGTGAAGAGCAGCCAGGCACATTTTAGCAAGTTTCACTTGTAAGTGGGGTTGGAAACGCTTTTCAGGCTCAGTACTGGGCTCAAAAGATGCAGCCCTGATGTCTCTCATGATAGCAGGTGGTTAAGTAGAAATTTGCTGCTCGGCTGACCCAGCAGGAGCAAACGTATGCCAAAAATGTATGCAGAAACAAGCTTTTCAGTGAAGAGCAGCTAGGCACATTTTAGCAAGTTTCACTTGTAAGTGGGGTTGGAAATGCTTTTCAGGCTCAGTACTGGGCTCAAAAGATGCAGCCCTGATGTCTCTCATGATAGCAGGTGGTTAAGTAGAAATTCGCTGCTCGGCTGACCCAGCAGGAGCAAACGTATGCCAAAAATGTATGCAGAAACAAGCTTTTCAGTGAAGAGCAGCTAGGCACATTTTAGCAAGTTTCACTTGTAAGTGGGGTTGGAAATGCTTTTCAGGCTCAGTACTGGCCTCAAAAGATGCAGCCCTGATGTCTCTCATGATAGCAGGTGGTTAAGTAGAAATTTGCTGCTCGGCTGACCCAGCAGGAGCAAACGTATGCTAAAAATGTGTGCAGAACCAAGCTATTCAGTGAAGAGCAGCTTTAGCAAGTTCCACTTGTAAGTGGGGTTGGAAATTCTTTTCAGGCTCAGTACTGGGCTCAAAAGATGCAGCCCTGATCTCTCTCATGATAGCAGGTGGTTAAGTAGAAATTTGCTGCTCGGCTGACCCAGCAGGAGCAAACGTATGCTAAAAATGTATGCAGAACCAAGCTTTTCAGTGAAGAGCAGCCAGGCACATTTTAGCAAGTTTCACTTGTAAGTGGGGTTGGAAACGCTTTTCAGGCTCAGTACTGGGCTCAAAAGATGCAGCCCTGATGTCTCTCATGATAGCAGGTGGTTAAGTAGAACTTCGCTGCTCGGCTGACCCAGCAGGAGCAAACGTATGCCAAAAATGTATGCAGAAACAAGCTTTTCAGTGAAGAGCAGCTAGGCACATTTTAGCAAGTTTCACTTGTAAGTGGGTTTGGAAATGCTTTTCAGGCTCAGTACTGGGCTCAAAAGATGCAGCCCTGATGTCTCTCATGATAGCAGGTGGTTAAGTAGAAATTCGCTGCTCGGCTGACCCAGCCGGAGCAAACGTATGCCAAAAATGTATGCAGAAACAAGCTTTTCAGTGAAGAGCAGCTAGGCACATTTTAGCAAGTTTCACTTGTAAGTGGGGTTGGAAATGCTTTTCAGGCTCAGTACTGGCCTCAAAAGATGCAGCCCTGATGTCTCTCATGATAGCAGGTGGTTAAGTAGAAATTTGCTGCTCGGCTGACCCAGCAGGAGCAAACCTATGCCAAAAATGTATGCAGAATCAGCTTTTCAGTGAAGAGCAGAGAGGCACATTTTAGCAAGTTTCACTTGTAAGTGGGGTTGGAAACGCTTTTCAGGCTTAGTAATGGGCTCAAAAGATGCAGCTCTGATGTCTCTCATGATAGCAGGTGGTTAAGTAGAAATTCGCTGCTCGGCTGGCCCAGCAGGAGCAAACATATGCTAAAAATGTATGCAGAACCAAGCACTTCAGTGAAGAGCAGCTAGGCATATTTTAGCAAGTTTCACTTGTTGGTGGGGTTGGAAACGCTTTTCAGGCTCAGTACTGGGCTCAAAAGATGCAGCCCTGATGTCTCTCATGATAGCAGGTGGTTAAGTAGAAATTTGCTGCTCGGCTGACCCAGCAGGAGCAAACGTATGCTAAAAATGTGTGCAGAACCAAGCTTTTGAGTGAAGAGCAGCTTTAGCAAGTTTCACTTGTAAGTGGGGTTGGAAATGCTTTTCAGGCTCAGTACTGGGCTCAAAAGATGCAGCCCTGATCTCTCTCATGATAGCAGGTGGTTAAGTAGAAATTTGCTGCTCGGCTGACCCAGCAGGAGCAAACGTATGTCAAAAATGTATGCAGAAACAAGCTTTTCAGTGAAGAGAAGCTAGGCACATTTTAGCAAGTTTCACTTGTAAGTGGGGTTGGAAATGCTTTTCAGGCTTAGTACTGGGGCTCAAAAGATGCAGCCCTGATGTCTCTCATGATAGCAGGTGGTTAAGTAGAAATTCGCTGCTCGGCTGACCCAGCAGGAGCAAACGTATGCTAAAAATGTATGCAGAACCAAGCTTTTCAGTGAAGAGCAGCCAGGCACATTTGAGCAAGTTTCACTTGTAAGTGGGGTTGGAAACGCTTTTCTGGCTCAGTACTGGGCTCAAAAGATGCAGCCCTGAGTCTCTCATGATAGCAGGTGGTTAGGTAGAAATTCGCTGCTCGGCTGACCCAGCAGGAGCAAACGTATGCCAAAAATGTATGCAGAAACAAGCTTTTCAGTGAAGAGCAGCTAGGCACATTTTAGCAAGTTTCACTTGTAAGTGGGGTTGTAAATGCTTTTCAGGCTCAGTACTGGGCTCAAAAGATGCAGCCCTGATCTCTCTCGTGATAGCAGGTGGTTAAGTAGAAATTTGCTGCTCGGCTGACCAGCAGGAGCAAACGTATGCTAAAAATGTATGCAGAACCAAGCTTTTCAGTGAAGAGCAGCCAGGCACATTTGAGCAAGTTTCACTTGTAAGTGGGGTTGGAAACGCTTTTCAGGCTCAGTACTGGGCTCAAAAGATGCAGCCCTGAGTCTCTCATGATAGCAGGTGGTTAAGTAGAAATTCGCTGCTCGGCTGACCCAGCAGGAGCAAACCTATGCCAAAAATGTATACAGAAACAAGCTTTTCAGTGAAGAGCAGCTAGGCACATTTTAGCAAGTTTCACTTGTAAGTGGGGTTGGAAATGCTTTTCAGGCTTAGTACTGGGCTCAAAAGATGCAGCCCTGATGTCTCTCATGATAGCAGGTGGTTAAGTAGAAATTCGCTGCTCGGCTGACCCAGCAGGAGCAAACGTATGCCAAAAATGTATGCAGAAACAAGCTTTTCAGTGAAGAGCAGCTAGGCACATTTTAGCAAGTTTCACTTGTAAGTGGGGTTGGAAACGCTTTTCAGGCTCAGTACTGGGCTCAAAAGATGCAGCCCTGATGTCTCTCATGATAGCAGGTGGTTAAGTAGAAGTTCGCTGCTCGGCTAACCCAGCAGGAGCAAACGTATGCCAAAAATGTATGCAGAACCAAGCTTTTCAGTGAAGAGCAGCCAGGCACATTTTAGCAGGTTTCACTTGTAAGTGGGGTTGGAAACGCTTTTCAGGCTCAGTACTGATCTCAAAAGATGCAGCCCCGATCTCTCTCATGATAGCAGGTGGTTAAGTAGAAATTCGCTGCTCTGCTGACCCAGCAGGAGCAAACGTATGCCAAAAATGTATGCAGAACCTAGCTTTTCAGTGAAGAGCAGCCAGGCACATTTTAGCAAGTTTCACTTGTAAGTGGGGTTGGAAACGCTTTTCAGGCTCAGTACTGGGCTCAAAAGATGCAGCCCTGATGTCTCTCATGATAGCAGGTGGTTAAGTAGAAATTCGCTGCTCGGCTGACCCAGCAGGAGCAAACGTATGCCAAAAATGTATGCAGAAACAAGCTTTTCAGTGAAGAGCAGCTAGGCACATTTTAGCAAGTTTCACTTGTAAGTGGGGTTGGAAATGCTTTTCAGGCTCAGTACTGGCCTCAAAAGATGCAGCCCTGATGTCTCTCATGATAGCAGGTGGTTAAGTAGAAATTTGCTGCTCGGCTGACCCAGCAGGAGCAAACGTATGCTAAAAATGTGTGCAGAACCAAGCTATTCAGTGAAGAGCAGCTTTAGCAAGTTCCACTTGTAAGTGGGGTTGGAAATTCTTTTCAGGTTCAGTACTGGGCTCAAAAGATGCAGCCCTGATCTCTCTCATGATAGCAGGTGGTTAAGTAGAAATTTGCTGCTCGGCTGACCCAGCAGGAGCAAACGTATGCTAAAAATGTATGCAGAACCAAGCTTTTCAGTGAAGAGCAGCCAGGCACATTTTAGCAAGTTTCACTTGTAAGTGGGGTTGGAAACGCTTTTCAGGCTCAGTACTGGGCTCAAAAGATGCAGCCCTGATGTCTCTCATGATAGCAGGTGGTTAAGTAGAACTTCGCTGCTCGGCTGACCCAGCAGGAGCAAACGTATGCCAAAAATGTATGCAGAAACAAGCTTTTCAGTGAAGAGCAGCTAGGCACATTTTAGCAAGTTTCACTTGTAAGTGGGTTTGGAAATGCTTTTCAGGCTCAGTACTGGGCTCAAAAGATGCAGCCCTGATGTCTCTCATGATAGCAGGTGGTTAAGTAGAAATTCGCTGCTCGGCTGACCCAGCAGGAGCAAACGTATGCCAAAAATGTATGCAGAAACAAGCTTTTCAGTGAAGAGCAGCTAGGCACATTTTAGCAAGTTTCACTTGTAAGTGGGGTTGGAAATGCTTGTCAGGCTCAGTACTGGCCTCAAAAGATGCAGCCCTGATGTCTCTCATGATAGCAGGTGGTTAAGTAGAAATTTGCTGCTCGGCTGACCCAGCAGGAGCAAACCTATGCCAAAAATGTATGCAGAATCAGCTTTTCAGTGAAGAGCAGAGAGGCACATTTTAGCAAGTTTCACTTGTAAGTGGGGTTGGAAACGCTTTTCAGGCTTAGTAATGGGCTCAAAAGATGCAGCTCTGATGTCTCTCATGATAGCAGGTGGTTAAGTAGAAATTCGCTGCTCGGCTGGCCCAGCAGGAGCAAACATATGCTAAAAATGTATGCAGAACCAAGCACTTCAGTGAAGAGCAGCTAGGCATATTTTAGCAAGTTTCACTTGTTGGTGGGGTTGGAAACGCTTTTCAGGCTCAGTACTGGGCTCAAAAGATGCAGCCCTGATGTCTCTCATGATAGCAGGTGGTTAAGTAGAAATTTGCTGCTCGGCTGACCCAGCAGGAGCAAACGTATGCTAAAAATGTGTGCAGAACCAAGCTTTTGAGTGAAGAGCAGCTTTAGCAAGTTTCACTTGTAAGTGGGGTTGGAAATGCTTTTCAGGCTCAGTACTGGGCTCAAAAGATGCAGCCCTGATCTCTCTCATGATAGCAGGTGGTTAAGTAGAAATTTGCTGCTCGGCTGACCCAGCAGGAGCAAACGTATGCCAAAAATGTATGCAGAAACAAGCTTTTCAGTGAAGAGAAGCTAGGCACATTTTAGCAAGTTTCACTTGTAAGTGGGGTTGGAAATGCTTTTCAGGCTTAGTACTGGGCTCAAAAGATGCAGCCCTGATGTCTCTCATGATAGCAGGTGGTTAAGTAGAAATTCGCTGCTCGGCTGACCCAGCAGGAGCAAACGTATGCTAAAAATGTATGCAGAACCAAGCTTTTCAGTGAAGAGCAGCCAGGCACATTTGAGCAAGTTTCACTTGTAAGTGGGGTTGGAAACGCTTTTCTGGCTCAGTACTGGGCTCAAAAGATGCAGCCCTGAGTCTCTCATGTTAGCAGGTGGTTAGGTAGAAATTCGCTGCTCGGCTGACCCAGCAGGAGCAAACGTATGCCAAAAATGTATGCAGAAACAAGCTTTTCAGTGAAGAGCAGCTAGGCACATTTTAGCAAGTTTCACTTGTAAGTGGGGTTGTAAATGCTTTTCAGGCTCAGTACTGGGCTCAAAAGATGCAGCCCTGATCTCTCTCGTGATAGCAGGTGGTTAAGTAGAAATTTGCTGCTCGGCTGACCAGCAGGAGCAAACGTATGCTAAAAATGTATGCAGAACCAAGCTTTTCAGTGAAGAGCAGCCAGGCACATTTGAGCAAGTTTCACTTGTAAGTGGGGTTGGAAACGCTTTTCAGGCTCAGTACTGGGCTCAAAAGATGCAGCCCTGAGTCTCTCATGATAGCAGGTGGTTAAGTAGAAATTCGCTGCTCGGCTGACCCAGCAGGAGCAAACCTATGCCAAAAATGTATACAGAAACAAGCTTTTCAGTGAAGAGCAGCTAGGCACATTTTAGCAAGTTTCACTTGTAAGTGGGGTTGGAAATGCTTTTCAGGCTTAGTACTGGGCTCAAAAGATGCAGCCCTGATGTCTCTCATGATAGCAGGTGGTTAAGTAGAAATTCGCTGCTCGGCTGACCCAGCAGGAGCAAACGTATGCCAAAAATGTATGCAGAAACAAGCTTTTCAGTGAAGAGCAGCTAGGCACATTTTAGCAAGTTTCACTTGTAAGTGGGGTTGGAAACGCTTTTCAGGCTCAGTACTGGGCTCAAAAGATGCAGCCCTGATGTCTCTCATGATAGCAGGTGGTTAAGTAGAAGTTCGCTGCTCGGCTAACCCAGCAGGAGCAAACGTATGCCAAAAATGTATGCAGAACCAAGCTTTTCAGTGAAGAGCAGCCAGGCACATTTTAGCAGGTTTCACTTGTAAGTGGGGTTGGAAACGCTTTTCAGGCTCAGTACTGATCTCAAAAGATGCAGCCCCGATCTCTCTCATGATAGCAGGTGGTTAAGTAGAAATTCGCTGCTCTGCTGACCCAGCAGGAGCAAACGTATGCCAAAAATGTATGCAGAACCTAGCTTTTCAGTGAAGAGCAGCCAGGCACATTTTAGCAAGTTTCACTTGTAAGTGGGGTTGGAAACGCTTTTCAGGCTCAGTACTGGGCTCAAAAGATGCAGCCCTGATGTCTCTCATGATAGCAGGTGGTTAAGTAGAAATTTTCTGCTCGGCTGACCCAGCAGGAGCAAACGTATGCCAAAAATGTATGCAGAAACAAGCTTTTCAGTGAAGAGCAGCTAGGCACATTTTAGCAAGTTTCACTTGTAAGTGGGGTTGGAAATGCTTTTCAGGCTCAGTACTGGGCTCAAAAGATGCAGCCCTGATGTCTCTCATGATAGCAGGTGGTTAAGTAGAAATTCGCTGCTCGGCTGACCCAGCAGGAGCAAACGTATGCCAAAAATGTATGCAGAAACAAGCTTTTCAGTGAAGAGCAGCTAGGCACATTTTAGCAAGTTTCACTTGTAAGTGGGGTTGGAAATGCTTTTCAGGCTCAGTACTGGCCTCAAAAGATGCAGCCCTGATGTCTCTCATGATAGCAGGTGGTTAAGTAGAAATTTGCTGCTCGGCTGACCCAGCAGGAGCAAACGTATGCTAAAAATGTGTGCAGAACCAAGCTATTCAGTGAAGAGCAGCTTTAGCAAGTTCCACTTGTAAGTGGGGTTGGAAATTCTTTTCAGGCTCAGTACTGATCTCAAAAGATGCAGCCCTGATCTCTCTCATGATAGCAGGTGGTTAAGTAGAACTTCGCTGCTCGGCTGACCCAGCAGGAGCAAACGTATGCCAAAAATGTATGCAGAAACAAGCTTTTCAGTGAAGAGCAGCTAGGCACATTTTAGCAAGTTTCACTTGTAAGTGGGTTTGGAAATGCTTTTCAGGCTCAGTACTGGGCTCAAAAGATGCAGCCCTGATGTCTCTCATGATAGCAGGTGGTTAAGTAGAAATTCGCTGCTCGGCTGACCCAGCAGGAGCAAACCTATGCCAAAAATGTATGCAGAATCAGCTTTTCAGTGAAGAGCAGAGAGGCACATTTTAGCAAGTTTCACTTGTAAGTGGGGTTGGAAACGCTTTTCAGGCTTAGTAATGGGCTCAAAAGATGCAGCTCTGATGTCTCTCATGATAGCAGGTGGTTAAGTAGAAATTCGCTGCTCGGCTGGCCCAGCAGGAGCAAACATATGCTAAAAATGTATGCAGAACCAAGCTTTTCAGTGAAGAGCAGAGAGGCACATTTTAGCAAGTTTCACTCGTAAGTGGGGTGGGAAACGCTTTCAGGCTCAGTACTGGGCTCAAAAGATGCAGCCCTGATGTCTCTCATGATAGCAGGTGGTTAAGTTGAAATTTGTTGCTCGGCTGACCCAGCAGGAGCAAACGTATGCTAAAAATGTATGCAGAACCAAGCTTTTCAGTGAAGAGCAGCCAGGCACATTTTAGCAAGTTTCACTTGTAAGTGGGGTTGGAAACGCTTTTCAGGCTCAGTACTGGGCTCAAAAGATGCAGCCCTGATGTCTCTCATGATAGCAGGTGGTTAAGTAGAAATTCGCTGCTCGGCTGACCCAGCAGGAGCGAACATCTGCCAAAAATGTATGCAGAAACAAGCTTTTCAGTGAAGAGCAGCTAGGCACATTTTAGCAAGTTTCACTTGTAAGTGGGGTTGGAAATGCTTTTCAGGTTCAGTACTGGGCTCAAAAGATGCAGCCCTGATGTCTCGCTTGATAGCAGGTGGTTAAGTAGAAATTCGCTGCTCGGTTGACCGAGCAGGAGCAAACGTATGCCAAAAATGTATGCAGAAACAAGCTTTTCAGTGAAGAGCAGCTAGGCACATTTTAGCAAGTTTCACTTGTAAGTGGAGTTGAAATGCTTTTCAGGCTCAGTACTGGCCTCAAAAGATGCAGCCCTGATGTCTCTCATGATAGCAGGTGGTTAAGTAGAAATTTGATGCTCGGCTGACCCAGCAGGAGCAAACCTATGCCAAAAATGTATGCAGAATCAGCTTTTCAGTGAAGAGCAGAGAGGCACATTTTAGCAAGTTTCACTTGTAAGTGGGGTTGGAAACGCTTTCAGGCTCAGTACTGGGCTCAAAAGATGCAGCTCTGATGTCTCTCATGATAGCAGGTGGTTAAGTAGAAATTCGCTGCTCGGCTGACCCAGCAGGAGCAAACGTATGCCAAAAATGTATGCAGAAACAAGCTTTTCAGTGAAGAGCAGCTTTAGCAAGTTCCACTTGTAAGTGGGGTTGGAAATTCTTTTCAGGCTCAGTACTGATCTCAAAAGATGCAGCCCTGATCTCTCTCGTGATAGCAGGTGGTTAAGTAGAACTTCGCTGCTCGGCTGACCCAGCAGGAGCAAACGTATGCCAAAAATGTATGCAGAAACAAGCTTTTCAGTGAAGAGCAGCTAGGCACATTTTAGCAAGTTTCACTTGTAAGTGGGTTTGGAAATGCTTTTCAGGCTCAGTACTGGGCTCAAAAGATGCAGCCCTGATGTCTCTCATGATAGCAGGTGGTTAAGTAGAAATTCGCTGCTCGGCTGACCCAGCAGGAGCAAACGTATGCCAAAAATGTATGCAGAAACAAGCTTTTCAGTGAAGAGCAGCTAGGCACATTTTAGCAAGTTTCACTTGTAAGTGGGGTTGGAAATGCTTTTCAGGCTCAGTACTGGCCTCAAAAGATGCAGCCCTGATGTCTCTCATGATAGCAGGTGGTTAAGTAGAAATTTGCTGCTCGGCTGACCCAGCAGGAGCAAACCTATGCCAAAAATGTATGCAGAATCAGCTTTTCAGTGAAGAGCAGAGAGGCACATTTTAGCAAGTTTCACTTGTAAGTGGGGTTGGAAACGCTTTTCAGGCTTAGTAATGGGCTCAAAAGATGCAGCTCTGATGTCTCTCATGATAGCAGGTGGTTAAGTAGAAATTCGCTGCTCGGCTGGCCCAGCAGGAGCAAACATATGCTAAAAATGTATGCAGAACCAAGCTTTTCAGTGAAGAGCAGAGAGGCACATTTTAGCAAGTTTCACTCGTAAGTGGGGTGGGAAACGCTTTCAGGCTCAGTACTGGGCTCAAAAGATGCAGCCCTGATGTCTCTCATGATAGCAGGTGGTTAAGTAGAAATTTGGTGCTCAGCTGACCCAGCAGGAGCAAACGTATGCTAAAAATGTATGCAGAACCAAGCTTTTCAGTGAAGAGCAGCCAGGCACATTTTAGCAAGTTTCACTTGTAAGTGGGGTTGGAAACGCTTTTCAGGCTCAGTACTGGGCTCAAAAGATGCAGCCCTGATGTCTCTCATGATAGCAGGTGGTTAAGTAGAAATTCGCTGCTCGGCTGACCCAGCAGGAGCGAACGTATGCCAAAAATGTATGCAGAAACAAGCTTTTCAGTGAAGAGCAGCTAGGCACATTTTAGCAAGTTTCACTTGTAAGTGGGGTTGGAAATGCTTTTCAGGCTCAGTACTGGGCTCAAAAGATGCAGCCCTGATGTCTCGCTTGATAGCAGGTGGTTAAGTAGAAATTCGCTGCTCGGCTGACCCAGCAGGAGCAAACATATGCCAAAAATGTATGCAGAAACAAGCTTTTCAGTGAAGAGCAGCTAGGCACATTTTAGCAAGTTTCACTTGTAAGTGGGGTTGGAAATGCTTTTCAGGCTCAGTACTGGCCTCAAAAGATGCAGCCCTGATGTCTCTCATGATAGCAGGTGGTTAAGTAGAAATTTGCTGCTCGGCTGACCCAGCAGGAGCAAACCTATGCCAAAAATGTATGCAGAATCAGCTTTTCAGTGAAGAGCAGAGAGGCACATTTTAGCAAGTTTCACTTGTAAGTGGGGTTGGAAACGCTTTTCAGGCTTAGTAATGGGCTCAAAAGATGCAGCTCTGATGTCTCTCATGATAGCAGGTGGTTAAGTAGAAATTCGCTGCTCGGCTGGCCCAGCAGGAGCAAACATATGCTAAAAATGTATGCAGAACGAAGCTTTCAGTGAAGAGCAGAGAGGCACATTTTAGCAAGTTTCACTTGTAAGTGGGGTGGGAAACGCTTTCAGGCTCAGTACTGGGCTCAAAAGATGCAGCCCTGATGTCTCTCATGATAGCAGGTGGTTAAGTAGAAATTTGGTGCTCGGCTGACCCAGCAGGAGCAAACGTATGCTAAAAATGTATGCAGAACCAAGCTTTTCAGTGAAGAGCAGCCAGGCACATTTTAGCAAGTTTCACTTGTAAGTGGGGTTGGAAACGCTTTTCAGGCTCAATACTGGGCTCAAAAGATGCAGCCCTGATGTCTCTCATGATAGCAGGTGGTTAAGTAGAAATTTGCTGCTCGGCTGACCCAGCAGGAGCAAATGTATGCTAAAAATGTATGCAGAACCAAGCATTTCAGTGAAGAGCAGCTAGGCATATTTTAGCAAGTTTCACTTGTTGGTGGGGTTGGAAACGCTTTTCAGGCTCAGTACTGGGCTCAAAAGATGCAGCCCTGATGGCTCTCATGATAGCAGGTGGTTAAGTAGAAATGTGCTGCTCGGCTGAACCAGCAGGAGCAAACGTATGCTAAAAATGTATGCAGAACCAAGCTTTTCAGTGAAGAGCAGCCAGGCACATTTTAGCACGTTTCACTTGTAAGTGGGGTTGGAAACGCTTTTCAGGCTCAGTACTGGGCTCAAAAGATGCAGCCCTGATCTCTCTCATGACAGCAGGTGGCTAAGTAGAAATTTGCTGCTCGGCTGACCCACCAGGAGCAAATGTATGCTAAAAATGTATGCAGAATCAAGCTTTTCAGTGAAGAGCAGCCAGGCACATTTTAGCAAGTTTCACTTGTAAGTGGGGTTGGAAACGCTTTTCAGGCTCAGTACTGGGCTCAAAAGATGCAGCCCTGATGTCTCTCATGATAGCAGGTGGTTAAGTAGAAATTTGCTGCTCGGCTGACCCAGCAGAGGCAAACGTATGCTAAAAATGTGTGCAGAACCAAGCTTTTCAGTGAAGAGCAGCTTTAGCAAGTTTCACTTGTAAGTGGGGTTGGAAATGCTTTTCAGGCTCAGTACTGGGCTCAAAAGATGCAGCCCTGATGTCTCTCATGATAGCAGGTGGTTAAGTAGAAATTCGCTGCTCGGCTGACCCAGCAGGAGCAAACGTATGCCAAAAATGTATGCAGAAACAAGCTTTTCAGTGAAGAGCAGCTAGGCACATTTTAGCAAGTTTCACTTGTAAGTGGGGTTGGAAATGCTTTTCAGGCTTAGTACTGGGCTCAAAAGATGCAGCCCTGATGTCTCTCATGATAGCAGGTGGTTAAGTAGAAATTCACTGCTCGGCTGACCCAGCAGGAGCAAACGTATGCCAAAAATGTATGCAGAAACAAGCTTTTCAGTGAAGAGCAGCTAGGCACATTTTAGCAAGTTTCACTTGTAAGTGGGGTTGGAAACGCTTTTCAGGCTCAGTACTGGGCTCAAAAGATGCAGCCCTGATGTCTCTCATGATAGCAGGTGGTTAAGTAGAAATTTGCTGCTCGGCTGACCCAGCAGGAGCAAACGTATGCTAAAAATGTATGCAGAACCAAGCTTTTCAGTGAAGAGCAGCCAGGCACATTTTAGCAAGTTTCACTTGTAAGTGGGGTTGGAAATGCTTTTCAGGCTTAGTACTGGGCTCAAAAGATGCAGCCCTGATGTCTCTCATGATAGCAGGTGGTTAAGTAGAAATTTGCTGCTCGGCTGATCCAGCAGGAGCAAACGTATGCTAAAAATGTGTGCAGAACCAAGCTTTTCAGTGAAGAGCAGCCAGGCACATTTTAGCAAGTTTCACTTGTAAGTGGGGTTGGAAACGCTTTTCAGGCTCAGTACTGGGCTCAAAAGATGCAGCCCTGATGTCTCTCATGATAGCAGGTGGTTAAGTAGAAATTCGCTGCTCGGCTGACCCAGCAGGAGCAAACGTATGCCAAAAATGTATGCAGAAACAAGCTTTTCAGTAAAGAGCAGCTAGGCACATTTTAGCAAGTTTCACTTGTAAGTGGGGTTGGAAATGCTTTTCAGGCTTAGTACTGGGCTCAAAAGATGCAGCCCTGATGTCTCTCATGATAGCAGGTGGTTAAGTAGAAATTCGCTGCTCGGCTGACCCAGCAGGAGCAAACGTATGCCAAAAATGTATGCAGAAACAAGCTTTTCAGTGAAGAGCAGCTAGGCACATTTTAGCAAGTTTCACTTGTAAGTGGGGTTGGAAATGCTTTTCAGGCTCAGTACTGGCCTCAAAAGATGCAGCCCTGATGTCTCTCATGATAGCAGGTGGTTAAGCAGAAATTTGCTGCTCGGCTGACCCAGCAGGAGCAAACCTATGCCAAAAATGTATGCAGAAACAAGCTTTTCAGTGAAGAGCAGCTAGGCACATTTGAGCAAGTTTCACTTGTAAGTGGGGTTGGAAACGCTTTTCAGGCTCAGTACTGGGCTCAAAAGATGCAGCCCTGATGTCTCTCATGATAGCAGGTGGTTAAGTGAAATGTGCTGCTCGGCTGACCCAGCAGGAGCAAACGTATGCTAAAAATGTATGCAGAACCAAGCTTTTCAGTGAAGAGCAGCCAGGCACATTTTAGCAGGTTTCACTTTTAAGTGGGGTTGGAAACGCTTTTCAGGCTCAGTACTGGGCTCAAAAGATGCAGCCCTGATGTCTCTCATGATAGCAGGTGGTTAAGTAGAAATTTGCTGCTCGGCTGACCCAGCAGGAGCAAACGTATTCTAAAAATGTGTGCAGAACCAAGCTTTTCAGTGAAGAGCAGAGAGGCACATTTTAGAAAGTTTCACTTGTAAGTGGGGTTGGAAACGCTTTTCAGGCTCAGTACTGGGCT
Organism: Lissotriton helveticus; assembly: GCF_964261635.1. NCBI lineage: Eukaryota > Metazoa > Chordata > Amphibia > Caudata > Salamandridae > Lissotriton > Lissotriton helveticus. Next base: position 743,149,146 of record NC_136065.1, on the reverse strand, counting down.
CAAAAGATGCAGCCCTGATGTCTCTCATGATAGCAGGTGGTTAAGTAGAAATGTGCTGCTCGGCTGACCCAGCAGGAGCAAACGTATGCTAAAAATGTATGCAGAACCAAGCTTTTCAGTGAAGAGCAGCCAGGCATATTTTAGCAAGTTTCACTTGTTAAAGTGGTGTTGGAAATGCTTTTCAGGCTCAGTACTGGGCTCAAAAGATGCAGCCCTGATGTCTCTCATGATAGCAGGTGGTTAAGTAGAAATTTGCTGCTCGGCTGACCCAGCAGGAGCAAACGTATGCTAAAAATGTATGCAGAACCAAGCTTTTCAGTGAAGAGCAGCCAGGCACATTTTAGCAAGTTTCACTTGTAAGTGGGGTTGGAAATGCTTTTCAGGCTTAGTACTGGGCTCAAAAGATGCAGCCCTGATGTCTCTCATGATAGCAGGTGGTTAAGTAGAAATTTGCTGCTCGGCTGATCCAGCAGGAGCAAACGTATGCTAAAAATGTGTGCAGAACCAAGCTTTTCAGTGAAGAGCAGCCAGGCACATTTTAGCAAGTTTCACTTGTAAGTGGGGTTGGAAACGCTTTTCAGGCTCAGTACTGGGCTCAAAAGATGCAGCCCTGATGTCTCTCATGATAGCAGGTGGTTAAGTAGAAATTCGCTGCTCGGCTGACCCAGCAGGAGCAAACGTATGCCAAAAATGTATGCAGAAACAAGCTTTTCAGTAAAGAGCAGCTAGGCACATTTTAGCAAGTTTCACTTGTAAGTGGGGTTGGAAATGCTTTTCAGGCTTAGTACTGGGCTCAAAAGATGCAGCCCTGATGTCTCTCATGATAGCAGGTGGTTAAGTAGAAATTCGCTGCTCGGCTGACCCAGCAGGAGCAAACGTATGCCAAAAATGTATGCAGAAACAAGCTTTTCAGTGAAGAGCAGCTAGGCACATTTTAGCAAGTTTCACTTGTAAGTGGGGTTGGAAATGCTTTTCAGGCTCAGTACTGGCCTCAAAAGATGCAGCCCTGATGTCTCTCATGATAGCAGGTGGTTAAGCAGAAATTTGCTGCTCGGCTGACCCAGCAGGAGCAAACCTATGCCAAAAATGTATGCAGAAACAAGCTTTTCAGTGAAGAGCAGCTAGGCACATTTGAGCAAGTTTCACTTGTAAGTGGGGTTGGAAACGCTTTTCAGGCTCAGTACTGGGCTCAAAAGATGCAGCCCTGATGTCTCTCATGATAGCAGGTGGTTAAGTGAAATGTGCTGCTCGGCTGACCCAGCAGGAGCAAACGTATGCTAAAAATGTATGCAGAACCAAGCTTTTCAGTGAAGAGCAGCCAGGCACATTTTAGCAGGTTTCACTTTTAAGTGGGGTTGGAAACGCTTTTCAGGCTCAGTACTGGGCTCAAAAGATGCAGCCCTGATGTCTCTCATGATAGCAGGTGGTTAAGTAGAAATTTGCTGCTCGGCTGAACCAGCAGGAGCAAACGTATTCTAAAAATGTGTGCAGAACCAAGCTTTTCAGTGAAGAGCAGAGAGGCACATTTTAGCAAGTTTCACTTGTAAGTGGGGTTGGAAACGCTTTTCAGGCTCAGTACTGGGCTCAAAAGATGCAGCCCTGATGTCTCTCATGATAGCAGGTGGTTAAGTAGAAATGTGCTGCTCGGCTGACCCAGCAGGAGCAAACGTATGCTAAAAATGTATGCAGAACCAAGCTTTTCAGTGAAGAGCAGCCAGGCATATTTTAGCAAGTTTCACTTGTTAAAGTGGTGTTGGAAATGCTTTTCAGGCTCAGTACTGGGCTCAAAAGATGCAGCCCTGATGTCTCTCATGATAGCAGGTGGTTAAGTAGAAATTCGCTGCTCGGCTAACCCAGCAGGAGCAAACGTATGCTAAAAATGTATGCAGAACCAAGCTTTTCAGTGAAGAGCAGCCAGGCACATTTTAGCAGGTTTCACTTGTAAGTGGGGTTGGAAACGCTTTTCAGGCTCAGTACTGGGCTCAAAAGATGCAGCCCTGATGTCTCTCATGATAGCAGGTGGTTAAGTAGAAATTTGCTGCTCGGGTGACCCAGCAGGAGCAAACGTATGCTAAAAATGTATGCAGAACCAAGCATTTCAGTGAAGAGCAGCCAGGCACATTTTAGCAAGTTTCACTTGTAAGTGGGGTTGGAAACGCTTTTCAGGCTCAGTACTGGGCTCAAAAGATGCAGCCCTGATGTCTCTCATGATAGCAGGTGGTTAAGTAGAAATTTGCTGCTCGGCTGACCCAGCAGGAGCAAACGTATGCTAAAAATGTGTGCAGAACCAAGCTTTTCAGTGAAGAGCAGCCAGGCACATTTTAGCAAGTTTCACTTGTAAGTGGGGTTGGAAATGCTTTTCAGGCTCAGTACTGGGCTCAAAAGATGCAGCCCTGATCTCTCTCATGATAGCAGGTGGTTAAGTAGAAATTTGCTGCTCGGCTGACCCAGCAGGAGCAAACGTATGCTAAAAATGTATGCAGAACCAAGCTTTTCAGTGAAGAGCAGCCAGGCACATTTTAGCAGGTTTCACTTGTAAGTGGGGTCGGAAACGCTTTTCAGGCTCAGTACTGGGCTCAAAAGATGCAGCCCCGATCTCTCTCATGATAGCAGGTAGTTTAGTAGAAATTTGCTGCTCGGCTGACCCAGCAGGAGCAAACGTATGCCAAAAATGTATGCAGAACCAATCTTTTCAGTGAAGAGCAGCCAGGCACATTTTAGCAAGTTTCACATGTAAGTGGGGTGGGAAACGCTTTCAGGCTCAGTACTGGGCTCAAAAGATGCAGCCCTGATGTCTCTTATGATAGCAGGTGGTTAAGTAGAAATTTGGTGCTCGGCTGACCCAGCAGGAGCAAACGTATGCTAAAAATGTATGCAGAACCAAGCTTTTCAGTGAAGAGCAGCCAGGCACATTTTAGCAAGTTTCACTTGTAAGTGGGGTTGGAAACGCTTTTCAGGCTCAGTACTGGGCTCAAAAGATGCAGCCCTGATGTCTCTCATGATAGCAGGTGGTTAAGTAGAAATTTGCTGCTCGGCTGACCCAGCAGGAGCAAACGTATGCTAAAAATGTATGCAGAACCAAGCATTTCAGTGAAGAGCAGCTAGGCATATTTTAGCAAGTTTTACTTGTTGGTGGGGTTGGAAACCCTTTTCAGGCTCAGTACTGGGCTCAAAAGATGCAGCCCTGATGGCTCTCATGATAGCAGGTGGTTAAGTAGAAATGTGCTGCTCGGCTGACCCAGCAGGAGCAAACGTATGCTAAAAATGTATGCAGAACCAAGCTTTTCAGTGAAGAGCAGCCAGGCACATTTTAGCACGTTTCACTTGTAAGTGGGGTTGGAAACGCTTTTCAGGCTCAGTACTGGGCTCAAAAGATGCAGCCCTGATCTCTCTCATGATAGCAGGTGGCTAAGTAGAAATTTGCTGCTCGGCTGACCCACCAGGAGCAAACGTATGCTAAAAATGTATGCAGAACCAAGCTTTTCAGTGAAGAGCAGCCAGGCACATTTTAGCAAGTTTCACTTGTAAGTGGGGTTGGAAACGCTTTTCAGGCTCAGTACTGGGCTCAAAAGATGCAGCCCTGATGTCTCATATGATAGCAGGTGGTTAAGTAGAAATTCGCTGCTCGGCTGACCCAGCAGGAGCAAACGTATGCCAAAAATGTATGCAGAAACAAGCTTTTCAGTGAAGAGCAGCTAGGCACATTTTAGCAAGTTTCACTTGTAAGTGGGGTTGGAAATGCTTTTCAGGCTTAGTACTGGGCTCAAAAGATGCAGCCCTGATGTCTCTCATGATAGCAGGTGGTTAAGTAGAAATTCGCTGCTTGGCTGACCCAGCAGGAGCAAACGTATGCCAAAAATGTATGCAGAAACAAGCTTTTCAGTGAAGAGCAGCTAGGCACATTTTAGCAAGTTTCACTTGTAAGTGGGGTTGGAAATGCTTTTCAGGCTCAGCACTGGCCTCAAAAGATGCAGCCCTGATGTCTCTCATGATAGCAGGTGGTTAAGTAGAAATTTGCTGCTCGGCTGACCCAGCAGGAGCAAACCTATGCCAAAAATGTATGCAGAAACAAGCTTTTCAGTGAAGAGCAGCTAGGCACATTTGAGCAAGTTTCACTTGTAAGTGGGGTTGGAAACGCTTTTCAGGCTCAGTACTGGGCTCAAAAGATGCAGCCCTGATCTCTCTCATGATAGCAGGTGGTTAAGTAGAAATTTGCTGCTCGGCTGACCCAGCAGGAGCAAACGTATGCCAAAAATGTATGCAGAAACAAGCTCTTCAGTGAAGAGCAGCTAGGCACATTTTAGCAAGTTTCACTTGTAAGTGGGGTTGGAAATGCTTTTCAGGCTCAGTACTGGGCTCAAAAGATGCAGCCCTGATGTCTCTCATGATAGCAGGTGGTTAAGTAGAAATGTGCTGCTCGGCTGACCCAGCAGGAGCAAACGTATGCTAAAAATGTATGCAGAACCAAGCTTTTCAGTGAAGAGCAGCCAGGCATATTTTAGCAAGTTTCACTTGTTAAAGTGGTGTTGGAAATGCTTTTCAGGCTCAGTACTGGGCTCAAAAGATGCAGCCCTGATGTCTCTCATGATAGCAGGTGGTTAAGTAGAAATTCGCTGCTCGGCTAACCCAGCAGGAGCAAACGTATGCTAAAAATGTATGCAGAACCAAGCTTTTCAGTGAAGAGCAGCCAGGCACATTTTAGCAGGTTTCACTTGTAAGTGGGGTTGGAAACGCTTTTCAGGCTCAGTACTGGGCTCAAAAGATGCAGCCCTGATGTCTCTCATGATAGCAGGTGGTTAAGTAGAAATTTGCTGCTCGGGTGACCCAGCAGGAGCAAACGTATGCTAAAAATGTATGCAGAACCAAGCATTTCAGTGAAGAGCAGCCAGGCACATTTTAGCAAGTTTCACTTGTAAGTGGGGTTGGAAACGCTTTTCAGGCTCAGTACTGGGCTCAAAAGATGCAGCCCTGATGTCTCTCATGATAGCAGGTGGTTAAGTAGAAATTTGCTGCTCGGCTGACCCAGCAGGAGCAAACGTATGCTAAAAATGTGTGCAGAACCAAGCTTTTCAGTGAAGAGCAGCCAGGCACATTTTAGCAAGTTTCACTTGTAAGTGGGGTTGGAAATGCTTTTCAGGCTCAGTACTGGGCTCAAAAGATGCAGCCCTGATCTCTCTCATGATAGCAGGTGGTTAAGTAGAAATTTGCTGCTCGGCTGACCCAGCAGGAGCAAACGTATGCTAAAAATTTATGCAGAACCAAGCTTTTCAGTGAAGAGCAGCCAGGCACATTTTAGCAGGTTTCACTTGTAAGTGGGGTCGGAAACGCTTTTCAGGCTCAGTACTGGGCTCAAAAGATGCAGCCCCGATCTCTCTCATGATAGCAGGTGGTTTAGTAGAAATTTGCTGCTCGGCTGACCCAGCAGGAGCAAACGTATGGCAAAAATGTATGCAGAACCAATCTTTTCAGTGAAGAGCAGCCAGGCACATTTTAGCAAGTTTCACATGTAAGTGGGGTGGGAAACGCTTTCAGGCTCAGTACTGGGCTCAAAAGATTCAGCCCTGATGTCTCTTATGATAGCAGGTGGTTAAGTAGAAATTTGGTGCTCGGCTGACCCAGCAGGAGCAAACGTATGCTAAAAATGTATGCAGAACCAAGCTTTTCAGTGAAGAGCAGCCAGGCACATTTTAGCAAGTTTCACTTGTAAGTGGGGTTGGAAACGCTTTTCAGGCTCAGTACTGGGCTCAAAAGATGCAGCCCTGATGTCTCTCATGATAGCAGGTGGTTAAGTAGAAATTTGCTGCTCGGCTGACCCAGCAGGAGCAAACGTATGCTAAAAATGTATGCAGAACCAAGCATTTCAGTGAAGAGCAGCTAGGCATATTTTAGCAAGTTTCACTTGTTGGTGGG
>NC_136065.1:741933236-741938236 GCF_964261635.1 Lissotriton helveticus | reverse complement strand
TTGCAGAATTTTGCTTATTCAGAAGCTTCAATTTTGACGAATTTCAGGCACAGAAATGACTTTAACACACATATTTTAGTTGAAAAAGTAATAATTCACATCCAACAGTTATTTAAAGTCAAAAGATTAAATGTTAAAATGTCATCAATATTGACCACTTTTTTGAACGTTCGACTGGTCCGGGTTCATCGTTTTTCATCATAAAATTGATTTTATGGACTCTACCAAAAATGATTCAAAATGTCATTTGGATCGGGCCTCATGTTGAATAACCACTTTTTAAACCCTCACAGTAACCAAAATTGTCATTTTTACAGAGCTTTGCTTACTCAGAAGCTTCACTTTTGACCAATTTCAGGCACAGAAATCACTTTAAACATACTTATTTTAGTTGAAAAAGTAATAATTCACATCCAACAGTAATTTAAAGTCAAAAGATTAAATGTTAAAATTTCATTTTTTAAGAAAATGTTTTTTTTATTTTTATTTTTATTTATTTTTTTTTAAAAAAAAGTAATTTATTTTAAAAAAATGTTTTAAAATTTTTTTTTTTATTTATTTTTTTTTTTTTTATTATTGTATGTTCGACTGGTCCGGGGTCATCGTTTTTCATCATAAAATTGATTTTATGGACTCTACCAAAAATGATTCAAAATGTCATTTGGATCGGGCCTCATGTTAAATAACCACTTTTTAAACACTCACAGTTACCAAAATTGTTATTTTTACAGAGCTTTGCTTACTCAGAAGCTTCACTTTTGACCAATTTCAGGCACAGAAATCACTTTAAACACACTTATTTTAGTTGAAAAAGTAATAATTCACATCCAACAGTCATTTAAAGTCAAAAGATTAAATGTTAAAATGTTATCCTTTTTTTTTTTTTTTTTATAATTTTTTAAAAATTTTGTAAATTATTTTAAAAAAAAAATATTTTAATTAATTTTTTATTTTTATTATTGTACGTTCGACTGGTCCGGGTTCATCGTTTTTCATCATAAAATAGATTTTATGGACTCTACCAAAAATGATTCAAAATGTCATTTGGATCGGTCCTCATGTTGAATAACCACTTTTTAAACCCTCACAGTGACCAAAATTGCCATTTTTGCAGAATTTTGCTTATTCAGAAGCTTCAATTTTGACGAATTTCAGGCACAGAAATGACTTTAACACACATATTTTAGTTGAAAAAGTAATAATTCACATCCAACAGTTATTTAAAGTCAAAAGATTAAATGTTAAAATGTCATCAATATTGACCACTTTTTTGAACGTTCGACTGGTCCGGGTTCATCGTTTTTCATCATAAAATTGATTTTATGGACTCTACCAAAAATGATTCAAAATGTCATTTGGATCGGGCCTCATGTTGAATAACCACTTTTTAAACCCTCACAGTGACCAAAATTGCCATTTTTGCAGAGTTTTGCTTATTCAGAAGCATCAATTTTGACGAATTTCAGGCACAGAAATGACTTTAAACACACTTATTTTAGTTGAAAAAGTAATAATTCACATCCAACAGTTATTTAAAGTCAAAAGATTAAATGTTAAAATGTCATCAATATTGACCACTTTTTTGAACGTTCGACTGGTCCGGGTTCATCGTTTTTCATCATAAAATTGATTTTATGGACTCTACCAAAAATGATTCAAAATGTCATTTGGATCGGGCCTCATGTTGAATAACCACTTTTTAAACCCTCACAGTAACCACAATTTTCATTTTTACAGAGCTTTGCTTACTCAGAAGCTTCACTTTTGACCAATTTCAGGCACAGAAATCACTTTAAACACTTATTTTAGTTGAAAAAGTAATAATTCACATCCAACAGTAATTTAAAGTCAAAAGATTAAATGTTAAAATGTCATCATTTTTTAATGTTTTTTTTAATTTTTTTTAATTTTTTTTAATTTTTTAATTTTTTTTTAATTTTTTAAAATTTTAATTTTTTTAATTTTTTTTTAATTTTTATTTATTTTTATTTTTATTTTTTTATTATTGTACGTTCGACTGGTCCGGGGTCATCGTTTTTCATCATAAAATTGATTTTATGGACTCTACCAAAAATGATTCAAAATGTCATTTGGATCGGTCCTCATGTTGAATAACCACTTTTTAAACCCTCACAGTGACCAAAATTGCCATTTTTGCAGAGTTTTGCTTATTCAGAAGCATCAATTTTGACGAATTTCAGGCACAGAAATGACTTTAAACACACTTATTTTAGTTGAAAAAGTAATAATTCACATCCAACAGTTATTTAAAGTCAAAAGATTAAATGTTAAAATGTCATCAATGTTGACCACTTTTTGGAACGTTCGACTGGTCCGGGTTCATCGTTTTTCATCATAAAATTGATTTTATGGATTCTACCAAAAATGATTCAAAATGTCATTTGGATCGGGCCTCATGTTGAATAACCACTTTTTAAACCCTCACAGTTACCAAAATTGTCATTTTTACAGAGTTTTGCTTACTCAGAAGCTTCACTTTTGACCAATTTCAGGCAAAGAAATCACTTTAAACACACTTATTTTAGTTGAAAAAGTAATAATTCACATCCAACAGTAATTTAAAGTCAAAAGATTAAATGTTAAAATTTCATCATTTTTTAAATTTTTTTATTTATTTTTTTATTTATTTTTATTTTTGTAAAAAAAAAAGTAAATTTTTTTTTTTAATTTGATTTTTTTTATTTTTAAATTTTTTTATTTAAATTTTTATTTTTTATTTTTATTTTTATTATTGTACGTTCGACTGGTCCGGGGTCATCGTTTTTCATCATAAAATTGATTTTATGGACTCTACCAAAAATGATTCAAAATATCATTTGGATCGGGCCTCGTGTTGAATAACCACTTTTTAAACCCTCACAGTTACCAAAATTGTTATTTTTACAGAGTTTTGCTTACTCAGAAGCTTCACTTTTAACCAATTTCAGGCACAGAAATCACTTTAAACACACTTATTTTAGTTGAAAAAGTAATAATTCACATCCAACAGTAATTTACAGTCAAAAGATTAAATGTTAAAATTTCATCATTTTTTAATTTTTTTTATTTATTTATTTATTTATTTATTTATTTATTTATTTTGTAAATATATATATATTATTTTTTTCTTTTTTTTTTTTTATTATTTTTTTCTTTTTCTTTTTTTTTCTTTTTTATTATTGTACGTTCGACTGGTCTGGGGTCATCGTTTTTAATCATAAAATTGATTTTATGGACTCTACCAAAAATGATTCAAAATGTCATTTGGATCGGTCCTCATGTTGAATAACCACTTTTTAAACCCTCACAGTGACCAAAATTGCCATTTTTGCAGAGTTTTGCTTATTCAGAAGCATCAATTTTGACGAATTTCAGGCACAGAAATGACTTTAAACACACTTATTTTAGTTGAAAAGTAATAATTCACATCCAACAGTTATTTAAAGTCAAAAGATTAAATGTTAAAATGTCATCAATATTGACCACTTTTTTGAACGTTTGACTGGTCCGGGTTCATCGTTTTTCATCATAAAATTAATTTTATGGACTCTACCAAAAATGATTCAAAATGTCATTTGGATCGGGCCTCATGTTGAATAACCACTTTTTAAACCCTCACAGTAACCAAAATTGTCATTTTTACAGAGCTTTGCTTACTCAGAAGCTTCACTTTTGACCAATTTCAGGCACAGAAATCACTTTAAACACACTTATTTTAGTTGAAAAAGTAATAATTCACATCCAACAGTAATTTAAAGTCAAAAGATTAAATGTTAAAATTTCATCATTTTTTAAAAAAAAATATTTTTTTATTTTTTTATTTTTTAATTTATTTATTTTTTAAATATATATATATTATTTTTTAATTATTTTTTTTATTATTATTTTTTTTTTAATTTTTTTTTATTTTTTTTTATTTTTTATTATTGTACGTTTGACTGGTCCGGGGTCATCGTTTTTCATCATAAAATAGATTTTATGGACTCTACCAAAAATGATTCAAAATGTCATTTGGATCGGTCCTCATGTTGAATAACCACTTTTTAAACCCTCACAGTGACCAAAATTGCCATTTTTGCAGAATTTTGCTTATTCAGAAGCTTCAATTTTGACGAATTTCAGGCACAGAAATGACTTTAACACACATATTTTAGTTGAAAAAGTAATAATTCACATCCAACAGTTATTTAAAGTCAAAAGATTAAATGTTAAAATGTCATCAATATTGACCACTTTTTTGAACGTTCGACTGGTCCGGGTTCATCGTTTTTCATCATAAAATTGATTTTATGGACTCTACCAAAAATGATTCAAAATGTCATTTGGATCGGGCCTCATGTTGAATAACCACTTTTTAAACCCTCACAGTAACCAAAATTGTCATTTTTACAGAGCTTTGCTTACTCAGAAGCTTCACTTTTGACCAATTTCAGGCACAGAAATCACTTTAAACATACTTATTTTAGTTGAAAAAGTAATAATTCACATCCAACAGTAATTTAAAGTCAAAAGATTAAATGTTAAAATTTCATTTTTTAAGAAAATGTTTTTTTTATTTTTATTTTTATTTATTTTTTTTTAAAAAAAAGTAATTTATTTTTAAAAAATGTTTTAAAATTTTTTTTTTTATTTATTTTTTTTTTTTTTATTATTGTATGTTCGACTGGTCCGGGGTCATCGTTTTTCATCATAAAATTGATTTTATGGACTCTACCAAAAATGATTCAAAATGTCATTTGGATCGGGCCTCATGTTAAATAACCACTTTTTAAACACTCACAGTTACCAAAATTGTTATTTTTACAGAGCTTTGCTTACTCAGAAGCTTCACTTTTGACCAATTTCAGGCACAGAAATCACTTTAAACACACTTATTTTAGTTGAAAAAGTAATAATTCACATCCAACAGTCATTTAAAGTCAAAAGATTAAATGTTAAAATGTTATCCTTTTTTTTTTTTTTTTTATAATTTTTTAAAAATTTTGTAAATTATTTAAAAA
>NC_136065.1:741903236-741920736 GCF_964261635.1 Lissotriton helveticus | reverse complement strand
CATGCATGCAGTCCACATACTCACCAACGTCGAAATCACTCCAACAGGCCCCCATGTCCATAGGGATGGCGGTGGCGGTGGGTGGTGGTGGGTGTGAGGGGATGGAACTACAACTCCCAACAGGCCCCCATGTCCATAGGGATGGCGGTGGCGGTGGTGGTGGGTGGTGGTGGGTGTGAGGGGATGGAACTACAACTCCCAACAGGCCCCCATGTCCATAGGAATGGCGGTGGCGGTGGTGGTGGGTGTGAGGGGATGGAACCACAACTCCCAACAGGCCCCCATGTCCATAGGGATGGCGGTGGTGGTGGGTGTGAGGGGATGGAACCACAACTCCCAACAGGCCCCCATGTCCATAGGGATGGCGGTGGCGGTGGGTGGTGGTGGGTGTGAGGGGATGGAACTACAACTCCCAACAGGCCCCCATGTCCATAGGGATGGCGGTGGCGGTGGTGGTGGGTGTGAGGGGATGGAACCACAACTCCCAACAGGCCCCCATGTCCATAGGGATGGCGGTGGTGGTGGGTGTGAGGGGATGGAACCACAACTCCCAACAGGCCCCCATGTCCATAGGGATGGCGGTGGCGGTGGTGGTGGGTGGTGGTGGGTGTGAGGGGATGGAACTACAACTCCCAACAGGCCCCCATGTCCATAGGGATGGCGGTGGCGGTGGTGGTGGGTGGTGGTGGGTGTGAGGGGATGGAACTACAACTCCCAACAGGCCCCCATGTCCATAAGGATGGCGGTGGCGGTGGTGGTGGGTGGTGGTGGGTGTGAGGGGATGGAACTACAACTCCCAACAGGCCCCCATGTCCATAGGGATGGCGGTGGTGGTGGGTGGGGTGAGTACCAGTGCAGACAGAATCGGCCAAAAAAGTGAAAACAACCTGTCAAGTCCACATTACTCATCATCACATTTTGGTTTTGCAGGTCATCCTCATCTGACAGCTGGAAGCAACACCCGCCCTCCAGACTCGCCAATCACAGACGTCTCAGGGGACGATTGGCCAGCCACCTCCGGGGCAGAGGATGATCCCGGCACAAGCAGCCAGCCAGGGCCATCTGGCTCCCAGGTCACCCCTGCACCAACAACTACGGCCTCTGCCATTGTGACAACACCGGCCACTGTGACCTGCACAGCCACCACCAGCACCACCTCCACCACCACCACCACTGCTACCACCACTCCTGCCACCCTGCCCAACCCAACGGCCAACGCCGTGCCAGCGCCATCCCAGCCACGCAGGGAGAGTGTGAGGCAAGGCAGAGATGCAAGGCCAGATCCGGCAGGCAGGAGCATACGTCAAAGAACACGGGAGGATACCAACACACCCAATCCAGTGCAACAGTCATTGGAGGCACTGGGCAGGGTGGAGGTGAGCTACCAACGTGGTCAGGCACAGGCAGACCGGGCCCACCAGGACTTTGTAGATAACACTGCAATGTTGGGGGCCATTGAGAGGCGGCTTGGCCAACTAGTGGACATCTTCACCAGGACAATCAGGCCACAAACACCGCCACCGCCACCGCCACCGCCACCGCCACCGCCACCTGCGGCGGATGTGGTACCCGATGCCCCTGCGCAACCAGATGACACCGTACCGGCAGTAAGACGGAGGGGCCGACCGAGGCTGGAAGTGGGCGACAGCAGTGTGGAAGCACCTGCCACACGCTCCAAGAGGAACAGAAAATGACTGTCCCAGTACCTGCGCATGCCATTCACCCTGCCAACTATCCGGTCCCACCTGCCACAGGCCTGCTGTACTAGGCAGACACCACCCTATGTGGTGTCCGCACGGACATTTCATCTGCCATAACCTTCAACTCTCACTCCCCCACCCCTTCACTCATTTGTAAATATGCACCTACACCCATGCACATTTTGTAAATAAAAGCCACTTACTCACTCAATCATGTGTTGTCTCCATGTTTATTCACATGAATGCATCAGAAACAGATGTTACTAGGTACAGGTATCCAACTGGTACAGAATCATGGCGCTGCGGGAGTGACCTAGGGAAAATAGAAACCGCAAAGACACGTCAGGAAACAAGATCACACACATCAGAACACACTGCAGTGCAACATTTAACTACCCACACGCATCACAACAGTAATGGATGAGACGACACACATCATGGAGACGTGCATTGGCCACAATTTAGCACACACACACACATGCATGCATCACATAGCAGAACACAGAGATGAAGCACACCACTATGCCACAACACCAGCACACATTCACAGGGCATACCCAAGCAGCACAAGAGGAGCACACTCACAATCAAGGGAAGTAGCGATCAATGATCTGGCGCCTCTGGTCCACACCTTCCTCCTCACCACTATCCTCATCAGTTGACATGGCTGGGTCGGGAGGGCGAGGAACTTGCAGTTCATCAGGGTCCAAGAGCAGTTCAATGTTATAGCGCACAGCCAGGTTGTGAAGCATGCAGCACGCTATCACGATCTTGCATACTTTGCCTGGTGAGTAAGGCAGGGCCCCTCCAGTCTTATCCAGGCACCGAAACCTTGACTTGAGCAGGCCAAATGTCCGTTCTACCACTCGACGTGTCCTACCATGGGCATCATTGTATCTCATTTCTCCTGGTGTAGTGGGATTGCGTAAGGGACTGAGCAGCCAAGGCCTGTTTGGGTAAGCCGAGTCGCCTGTGTTGGTGGAAGAGAGAGAGAGAGAAACATCACAACCTGCATTGTGGGGCACACCATGCCACACAGATATCACTCCTGTCACCACAGCATACTCACCAACAAGCCACGCTTGTGCTGGACGAAGATTAGCCATCAGTTGGGGGACCATGCTGCTCCGCATGATGTGGGCGTCATGTGCAGAGCCAGGGAATCTTGCACACACATGTGAGATGATGTTGTCGGCCTGGCACACCACCTGCACGTTCAGGGAATGGAAGTGTTTCCGATTCCTATACACCTGCTCACGTGCCCGTGGTGCAATGATCGCGATATGCGTGCCATCAATGGAACCCACAACGTGTGGTATACGACCCAGGGCATAGAAGCCAGCTTTGACCGCTGGCAAGTCCGCCGCCTGAGGGAAATGTATATAGTCATGCTTGTACAGCATCATGGCTGTCAGTACATCCCGGAGTACCGTGCTGAACATGGCCTGTGACATTCCCCCGGCATCTCCAACTGTGTACTGGAATGTGCCTGTTGCGAAGAAATGGAGTGCCGCCATCACCTTTTGCGTGGGTGTCATGGAACCTGGATAGGTTCTTCGCGGCTGCAGATGAGGAGACAATAGGGTCACAAGTTGCAACAATCGACGGCGATCCAGCCTGAATTTCCGGATCACCTCCTCGTCCACCATATCCTCCAGCACAGTGTATGGGCGAAGGACATTTGGAGCCCTCCTGTGTGGGAGTAGATGGAATGGAAGTCAATTAACATACAACGCACGTGTGTGCACCTCAATCACATGTCAACGCCCTCTACCAACATGTAGTATCCAGTGTATGCTTGTCATATGTGTGACTCCTCTGATTGTCAGGACAACATGGACCGACGTAGCTACAATGTGCATCCACTAGCAACATGATGTTTAGCAACATGTGCAATGCACAGTGTCTCACCTCAACATCACTGCCAACCAGACATGTGACATGACCCACATGTGTAGGCCCAACATCACATGCACACATGCAAGTACATGCACACATACTAAATTAAACACCCCCCCACCCCCCCATATCATGATGCCCCAATGGCAACACCAGGAATGGTGGGCATACGGACATCACATGCATGGGGACACAATAGGCAACACACATGTACAGTACACAACAGAACCCCCACCATAGTCATCATCTGACACATACCACTCACTCACAACTGATTCACAGGTGCCCATTCATACGGGATCTACTGTGTACATGTGAGGTACGACTGAATTGTGTAGGGTACTACCCGATGTGGACATGCACACGTGATGGACACTTGTGGCTCACCGATGGCCATGGTATGGACACACATGGGATGGAGCATGACATGTGTAGCCACGCAATCACGCACACAACCGTGAGCAGGCAGCTGCAGACAATGGTACAAGGTGCATCATCGGCTAAGATGCTAACATTGATCACGCCATGGCGGTGCACTGCATCCGCTGTTTACGTCTGGGCATACGCGGGCCGCCTTCGACATTCACACTGTCTGCACGTGCACAGACCGTCACGCCCACACACCGGCAAGTGCATGTGTAAGGTTCCGGGACGGATGGTCGATTTGCAACAATGTTGTATCACTGGCGCCTCCATGGCGGTGCACGTACACAGCGGGGGAGGTGCAGGCCTATACACCCTGTAGATGTACTCAATGGACATGCCAGTTCATGACCCCCCTTACAGTCACCTTGCATCATCCACCGTACACCGGCCGGAGCGGCCGGCCCATGAACAACCGCCGTGCCAGGCCCTGCCCAGGACCGCCGTGCCGGCCATGGCAACAACCGCCATTGCACGGACCGCCAGGGAACGGCGGTAGTGGAAGGGCCGTGCAATGGCAGTTGTTGCCATGGCCGGCACGGCGGTCCTGGGCAGGGCCTGGCACGGCGGTAGTGGAAGGGCCGTGCAATGGCGGATGTTGCCATGGCCGGCACGGCGGTCCTGGGCAGGGCCTGGCACGGCGGTAGTGGAAGGGCCGTGCAATGGCGGTTGTTGCCATGGCCGGCACGGCGGTCCTGGGCAGGGCCTGGCACGGCGGTAGTGGAAGGGCCGTGCAATGGCGGTTGTTGCCATGGCCGGCACGGCGGTCCTGGGCAGGGCCTGGCACGGCGGTAGTGGAAGGGCCGTGCAATGGCGGTTGTTGCCATGGCCGGCACGGCGGTCCTGGGCAGGGCCTGGCACGGCGGTAGTGGAAGGGCCGTGCAATGGCGGTTGTTGCCATGGCCGGCACGGCGGTCCTGGGCAGGGCCTGGCACGGCGGTTGTTCATGGGCCGGCCGCTCCGGCCGGTGTACGGTGGATGATGCAAGGTGACTGTAAGGGGGGTCATGAACTGGCATGTCCATTGAGTACATCTACAGGGTGTATAGGCCTGCACCTCCCCCGCTGTGTACGTGCACCGCCATGGAGGCGCCAGTGATACAACATTGTTGCAACTGAAGCTTCCTTCCGTGAGGCTTGCACGTGCGGTTGCCGATGTGTGCCCGTGACGGTCCCTGCACATGCAGCCAATGGGAAGAGGGACGCTGGCCGCATACGGCCAATCGCAAGTAGAGGAAGCTGTGCACCGCAACAACAGGGCCAGTCATTGGGCCATTTCACGATCACGCTTCCAGGGCTGACCAATTGCTGGCGACGTATGCCACTGACACGTGCTGAGGGCCCTATATATGTGTGTTGGCCAAAATGAAACTTTCTACCCTGGGGACCATTGCTGCCTGTGACCATCACCTCGACCTGCTGCTGCTGCTGAGCTGACCACCGACTGCTGCCTGTGACCATCACCTCGACCTGCTGCTGCTGCTGAGCTGACCACCGACTGCTGCTCTAGTGCCATACTCCGTGATCTTGCCATGTCGTCAGGCAAAGAGATCCGGTCTCGACCCTTCACCGCCGCGGAGCTTGATGTCCTCGTGGACGGTGTACTCCGCAACTATGGACGCCTCTACGGCGCACCGGGACGGGTGGTAAGTGCAGTGTGGGACATGTTGGTGTGCATGAGGGGGCCGAATGATCAGGCCTATTTCTATCTTAGCTGTGTAGTGTGGGCTAGACATATGTTCCTGATTGTGCATGGCTGCTGACAGTAACGTCTTGCCCCTATGTGTGTGACAGGCCACCTGTCCACTGACTTACACCCTTTTGTCTCCCATCATGGTAGGTCAAGCTGCACCTTCGCAAGGACCTGTGGAGGAGCATAGCAAGGGAAGTACGGGCATTGGGGGTGTGCAACAGACGACATACACACTGCCACAAACGCTGGGACGACATTTCCAGGCTGAGCAAGAATGTAGCGGAAGTAACACTGGGCCTGATTCCAAGGACGCCCCGTCTGGCCCGACGCTCCATGACCCCTCTCATGCAACGTATCATTGCAGTGACGCATCCTGAACTGGCCGAACGTCTGAGTGCCGATCGACAGCAAACTAGCGGTGAGCATACTGTCTGTGTAGGAAACCTGTGAGTGCTATGCATGTATTGGTGCACAGACACACTATTGAGTTCCGTGTTGCGTATGTATGCCTGTGATGCCTTTTTGGTCCCATTGGGCGGTACTCATTTGACATCCAGGTCCGCCATGTTGACACGCCACTTGCTTAGTAGTTGAGTGTAAAAGCACATCCCCTAGTGGTCCATGGCCCCATGGCAGAAAATGTGAGGATGACTGGTAGGGGTGGGCCATGTGCAGGATGAGGGCTCCTAAACCTTTGTCTGCTATGTGATTTGGCTATCCTGTTCCTTCTGTACGTGAGTGTGCCCATGACTCACACATCTTTTCTGTGCATTTCAGCTTTGACAGAGGACACTCAGCCACAGACGGTGGAGAGTAGCCGAGGAAATGAGTCCGGCTCAGACTTCGCACACACGCAGACTGACACGGAGGAGGCCAGCGCCGGAGAGGGGGACAGGACCGTCCCTGAGGACTCGCATGTGGAGACGCCATCGTCCTCCTCGTCGGACACTCTGGGTGAGCCTGCACTGTTGTCACAGACTGGGAGTGGGCACTCACCACCTTCTGTCGTAAGACAGCACACAGGGCCCACACTTCCGCCAACTGCACCATGTACTGTTCGTGGCCGGAGGAGTAGGGGGAGCAGAGTGGCGTTCGGTGCAGGCACCGCTGCCCCTGCCACGGTGAGCCAAAATGCACTGTGTGCTGAGGCCGTTGATCTGCTCAGACAGCTGTGTGTGGGGCAGACCAATATGACAAATGCTTTCCAGGACCATGATAGGAAGTTGGGGCAGGTGGTGGCATTCATGGAAGGGATGCATGGCGATCTTGCAGGTCTACACAGGACAGTGCAGTCATTGGCAAGCAGTGTGTCGTCTGCAATAGTACAGTCGAACGAACAGGGTGCTACTTGTGTTTCACCATCTACACCGCTGGATGTCTCAGGGGGTAGTGATTATTCTGAGCAGGACTCAAATACAGCTTATTGCACTAGAAGCAGCGTCAGACAGCACGTCAGGGCACGCAGGGCACAGACCCCATCCCCTAGATCAGCTAAATCTGTTCACGTAGACGACGTCAGATGCACTGGAGTACACACACAGGATCCACAAGTGTTGTTGGGGGACATGCCTTCCGGAGCTACACAGCCATTCAACACGAAAGGTACTCCCAAGGCAAGGGATAGTCACATGTCCATGGACTGTTCCTTGGACAAGGCCAGTCAGAAGACAAAGGCACCTACTAAGAGCAGGGAGACTCCCAAGAGCAGGCCCACAGCAGAGGTAAGGGACTCTCCCAAGGACAGTGAGAAGACTAAGGCACCTACTAAGAGCAGGGAGACTCCCAAGAGCAGGCCCACAGCAGAGGTAAGGGACACTCCCAAGGACAGTGAGAAGACTAAGGCACCTACTAAGAGCAGGGAGACTCCCAAGAGCAGGCCCACAGCAGAGGTAAGGGACTCTCCCAAGGACAGTGAGAAGACTAAGGCACCTACTAAGAGCAGGGAGACTCCCAAGAGCAGGCCCACAGCAGAGGTAAGGGACTCTCCCAAGGACAGTGAGAAGACTAAGGCACCTACTAAGAGCAGGGAGACTCCCAAGAGCAGGCCCACAGCAGAGGTAAGGGACTCTCCCAAGGACAGTGAGAAGACTAAGGCACCTACTAAGAGCAGGGAGACTCCCAAGAGCAGGCCCACAGCAGAGGTAAGGGACTCTCCCAAGGACAGTGAGAAGACTAAGGCACCTACTAAGAGCAGGGAGACTCCCAAGAGCAGGCCCACAGCAGAGGTAAGGGACTCTCCCAAGGACAGGGACACACACAGACAGCAGGTGTCTGCTGGAGACAGGTGCACCACAGACGACAAGTCTGCTGGCAGGAACAGGGCGGCGAGCAGGGCACAGGCTACATCCAGAGACAACACTCCACCTAAGGATAAGGCACATCCTACGGACAAGGCATCTGGCATGGACAATGGCGCTATCAAGGACAGGCATACTTCACCCCTGGCTGCACTGAGGCTGATGTTTTCTACTAAACGTAACACTGATGTCTCCGCGGCGGAGTCCCCCCATACCTCCACTCCCATCCAGGCCAGTCAGAAGCAGAGGAGGGTGTCCCCTGTTGTTGCATCCCCCATTACACATCATTCCGAGTCCAGGCGGCAGGCACAGAGCAAACGACAAGCAGGCTCCAGCACGTCCCCCGAAACCAGATCCCCCGCAGCAGTTGCGCCACCTATGCTGGGTGGTGATTCTTTGGAGTCCCCACCACTTGGCAGTCCTGTCCTGTCCAGGGTGCACTCACACCACCCTAAGAAACGCAGACACACACCATTGACACCTGCCAACCCCGATTTGGCTCTAGGTGAGCTATCCCCAGCTCCCAGGCCCACCCTGCCTCCTGGCCCATACAGCCCTGTGGCTCATCATTTCAGTTGTCCCAGTGGCGCTGGTGCAGTTGACTCTCGTGTATCAGATGGTGGCACAGTGTCAGTTGTGCCCTCTCCTGTTGCAGATCCTGGCAGGGTATGTGGGTCTATGGCTCACGTGTCAGTTAGGAGATCTGTGGCTGTGTTGCACACTCCTGTTTCTGGTGCTGGCAGTCTGTCTGGGTCAGTGGCTCACGTGTCAGTGACTACATCTGTGGCTGTGTCTCACACTCCTGTTGCTGGTGCTGCCAGTGTGTCTGGGTCCGTGGCCCATGTGTGTGTCACTCGGGCTGTGGCTGTGTCTCACACTCCTGTTGCTGGTGCTGCCAGTGTGTCTGGGTCCGTGGCCCATGTGTGTGTCACTCGGGCTGTGGCTGTGTCTCACACTCCTGTTGCTGGTGCTGCCAGTGTGTCTGGGTCCGTGGCCCATGTGTGTGTCACTCGGGCTGTGGCTGTATCTCACACTCCTGTTGCTGGTGCTGCCAGTGTGTCTGGGTCCGTGGCCCATGTGTGTGTCACTCGGGCTGTGTCTGTGTCTCACACTCCTGTTGCTGGTGCTGCCAGTGTGTCCGAGGCAGGTAGTTCACGCAGTCCCCCTGATTCTGTGATGTGAGGTGCTGTACACTTCACTCAAATGTTAGTTCACATGGTGTGTCCATTGAGAACTGCGTGGCACTCTTGTGGTCCCTGTGACGGTTTGGTAGGGACACGTAGTTGTGCTGCCTCTGATGTACCTGTTCTGTACTGCACATTGCCCTGTTGATGCTCTGATACTGCATTCTGCCCTCTCGTTTACTGCCTCTGATGTACCTGTTCTGTACTGCACATTGCCCTGTTGATGCTCTGATACTGCATTCTGCCCTCTCGTTTACTGCCTCTGATGTACCTGTTCTGTACTGCACATTGCCCTGTTGATGCTCTGATACTGCATTCTGCCCTCTCGTTTACTGCCTCTGATGTACCTGTTCTGTACTGCACATTGCCCTGTTGATGCTCTGATACTGCATTCTGCCCCTCTCATGTGCTGCCAATGATGGACCTGTTCTGTGCAATGGACTGTTGATGCACTTAGCCCCTCTCATGTGCTGCCTCTGATGGACCTGTTCAGTGCAATGGACTGTTGATGCACTTAGCCCCTCTCATGTGTGCCTCTGATGGACCTGTTCTGTGCAATGGACTGTTGATGCACTTAGCCCCTCTCATGTGCTGCCTGTGATGGACCTGTTCTGTGCAATGGACTGTTGATGCACTTAGCCCCTCTCATGTGCTGCCTGTGATGGACCTGTTCTGTGCAATGGACTGTTGATGCACTTAGCCCCTCTCATGTGCTGCCTCTGGACCTGTTCTGTGCAATGGACTGTTGATGCACTTAGCCCCTCTCATGTGCTGCCTGTGATGGACCTGTTCTGTGCAATGGACTGTTGATGCACTTAGCCCCTCTCATGTGCTGCCAATGATGTACCTGCTCTGTACAGCACAATGCCCTGTTGATGCTCTGATACTGCATTCTGCCCTCTCATGTGCTGCCAATGATGTACCTGCTCTGTACAGCACAATGCCCTGTTGATGCTCTGATACTGCATTCTGCCCTCTCGTTGACTGCCAATGATGTACCTGCTCTGTACTGCACAATGCCCTGTTGATGCTCTGATACTGTATTCTGCCCTCTCGTTGACTGCCTCTGATGTAGCTGCTCTGTACTGCACAATGCCCTGTTGATGCTCTGATACTGCATTCTGCCCTCTCGTTGACTGCCTCTGATGTAGCTGCTCTGTACTGCACAATGCCCTGTTGATGCTCTGATACTGCATTCTGCCCTCTCGTTGACTGCCTCTGATGTAGCTGCTCTGTACTGCACAATGCCCTGTTGATGCTCTGATACTGCATTCTGCCCTCTCGTTTACTGCCTCTGATGTACCTGTTCTGTACTGCACAATGCCCTGTTGATGCTCTGATACTGCATTCTGCCCTCTCGTTGACTGCCAATGATGTACCTGCTCTGTACTGCACAATGCCCTGTTGATGCTCTGATACTGTATTCTGCCCTCTCGTTGACTGCCTCTGATGTAGCTGCTCTGTACTGCACAATGCCCTGTTGATGCTCTGATACTGCATTCTGCCCTCTCGTTGACTGCCAATGATGTAGCTGCTGTGGTGCCCACTTTGCCCATGCTCACGCATACACTGTGATTTTACCCCTATTTTGTACAATAAAGGTTGTCTATCAGGTCTCGTGGTCTGTCGTTGTCATTCCTGCTTGCGTACTACAAATGTGTATTTGTATATGCTTCTCATCAGTGGTTTCGGTAACATGACACTCCCCCTCCCTACGTCACGTCCCTTACTGGTATTCCCCTGCAGACAGCCAATGGTTTGTGCCTTACCTGCGTCGTCGTCCGTGGTGGGCCATGACTAGGACGTGGTGGATCGCGAAGAGCATCGGGAAAGCGTGTAGCGCTGGGTCCATGGTGTTGGTCAGCTTGCGGTGGGTATCTCTGCTATGTCACCTGTCTTCGCAGTGGGGATTCCGCCGTGTTCAGACAGGTTGTTTTTCCGCTGCGGTTTTATGTGTATTTTCCGCCATCTTGATTTGGAGGACGGTCTTCGACGTCAGTCCGTACGGCGTGGCCTCCGGATGTGTTCCGTCCGCCACGCTCTCGTGTGTAGTTCGGCGGCGGAGCGTGCTTTCCCGTCGCGGACGGGAATTTGACACGTTTTCCTATCCTGATATGGCGGACGGAGTATCCGCGGCAGGCGGACACGGAAAAGGCTTTTTCCGCCTACTACAGGGCCGCGGTGGCTCTTCCGTCCGCCATCCTAATGAGCCCCTTAATGTTAAAATTTCATCATTTTTTTAATTTTTTTTTTTTTTTTTTTTAAATTTTAATTTTTTTTTTTTATTTTTTTTTTTAATTTTTATTATTGTACGTTCCACTGGTCCGGGGTCATCGTTTTTCATCATAAAATTGATTTTATGGACTCTACCAAAAATGATTCAAAATGTCATTTGGATCGGTCCTCATGTTGAATAACCACTTTTTAAACCCTCACAGTGACCAAAATTGCCATTTTTGCAGAGTTTTGCTTACTCAGAAGCTTCACTTTTGACCAATTTCAGGCAAAGAAATCACTTTAAACACACTTATTTTGGTTGAAAAAGTAATATTTCACATCCAACAGTAATTTAAAGTCAAATAATTAAATGTTAAAATTTCATCATTTTTTAATTTTTTTATTTATTTTTTTATTTATTTTTATTTTTGTAAAAAAAAAAAAATTATTATTATTTTTTTTTTTTTTTTTTTTATTTTTTTTTTAATTTTTAAATGTTTTTATTTAATTTTTTTTTTTTTTTTTTTTATTATTGTACGTTCGACTGGTCCGGGGTCATCGTTTTTCATCATAAAATTGATTTTATGGACTCTACCAAAAATGATTCAAAATGTCATTTGGATCGGGCCTCATGTTAAATAACCACTTTTTAAACACTCACAGTTACCAAAATTCTCATTTTTACAGAGTTTTGCTTACTCAGAAGCTTCACTTTTGACCAATTTCAGGCACAGAAATCACTTTAAACACACTTATTTTAGTTGAAAAAGTAATAATTCACATCCAACAGTAATTTAAAGTCAAAAGATTAAATGTTAAAATTTCATTTCTTTAATTTTTTTAATTTTTAATTTTTTTTATTATTTTTTTAAAATTTTATTGTTTTTTAATTTTTTTAATTTTTAATTTTTTTATTTTTTTTTTAATTTTTATTATTGTACGTTCGACTGGTCCGGGGTCATCGTTTTTCATCATAAAATTGATTTTATGGACTCTACCAAAAATGATTCAAAATGTCATTTGGATCGGTCCTCATGTTGAATAACCACTTTTTAAACCCTCACAGTGACCAAAATTGCCATTTTTGCAGAGTTTTGCTTATTCAGAAGCATCAATTTTGACGAATTTCAGGCACAGAAATGACTTTAAACACACTTATTTTAGTTGAAAAGTAATAATTCACATCCAACAGTTATTTAAAGTCAAAAGATTAAATGTTAAAATGTCATCAATATTGACCACTTTTTTGAACGTTTGACTGGTCCGGGTTCATCGTTTTTCATCATAAAATTAATTTTATGGACTCTACCAAAAATGATTCAAAATGTCATTTGGATCGGGCCTCATGTTGAATAACCACTTTTTAAACCCTCACAGTAACCAAAATTGTCATTTTTACAGAGCTTTGCTTACTCAGAAGCTTCACTTTTGACCAATTTCAGGCACAGAAATCACTTTAAACACACTTATTTTAGTTGAAAAAGTAATAATTCACATCCAACAGTAATTTAAAGTCAAAAGATTAAATGTTAAAATTTCATCATTTTTAAAAAAAAAATATTTTTTTATTTTTTTATTTTTTTATTTATTTATTTTTTAAATATATATATATTATTTTTTAATTATTTTTTTTATTATTATTTTTTTTTTAATTTTTTTTTTTTTTTTTTTTTTTTATTTTTTATTATTGTACGTTTGACTGGTCCGGGGTCATCGTTTTTCATCATAAAATAGATTTTATGGACTCTACCAAAAATGATTCAAAATGTCATTTGGATCGGTCCTCATGTTGAATAACCACTTTTTAAACCCTCACAGTGACCAAAATTGCCATTTTTGCAGAATTTTGCTTATTCAGAAGCTTCAATTTTGACGAATTTCAGGCACAGAAATGACTTTAACACACATATTTTAGTTGAAAAAGTAATAATTCACATCCAACAGTTATTTAAAGTCAAAAGATTAAATGTTAAAATGTCATCAATATTGACCACTTTTTTGAACGTTCGACTGGTCCGGGTTCATCGTTTTTCATCATAAAATTGATTTTATGGACTCTACCAAAAATGATTCAAAATGTCATTTGGATCGGGCCTCATGTTGAATAACCACTTTTTAAACCCTCACAGTAACCAAAATTGTCATTTTTACAGAGCTTTGCTTACTCAGAAGCTTCACTTTTGACCAATTTCAGGCACAGAAATCACTTTAAACATACTTATTTTAGTTGAAAAAGTAATAATTCACATCCAACAGTAATTTAAAGTCAAAAGATTAAATGTTAAAATTTCATTTTTTAAGAAAATGTTTTTTTTATTTTTATTTTTATTTATTTTTTTTTTAAAAAAAGTAATTTATTTTTAAAAAATGTTTTAATTTTTTTTTTTTTTATTTTTTTTATTTTTTTTATTATTGTATGTTCGACTGGTCCGGGGTCATCGTTTTTCATCAGAAAATTGATTTTATGGACTCTACCAAAAATGATTCAAAATGTCATTTGGATCGGGCCTCATGTTAAATAACCACTTTTTAAACACTCACAGTTACCAAAATTGTTATTTTTACAGAGCTTTGCTTACTCAGAAGCTTCACTTTTGACCAATTTCAGGCACAGAAATCACTTTAAACACACTTATTTTAGTTGAAAAAGTAATAATTCACATCCAACAGTCATTTAAAGTCAAAAGATTAAATGTTAAAATGTTATCCTTTTTTTTTTTTTTTTTATAATTTTTTAAAAATTTTGTAAATTATTTTTAAAAAAAAATATTTTAATTAATTTTTTATTTTTATTATTGTACGTTCGACTGGTCCGGGTTCATCGTTTTTCATCATAAAATTGATTTTATGGACTCTACCAAAAATGATTCAAAATGTCATTTGGATCGGTCCTCATGTTGAATAACCACTTTTTAAACCCTCACAGTGACCAAAATTGCCATTTTTGCAGAATTTTGCTTATTCAGAAGCTTCAATTTTGACGAATTTCAGGCACAGAAATGACTTTAACACACATATTTTAGTTGAAAAAGTAATAATTCACATCCAACAGTTATTTAAAGTCAAAAGATTAAATGTTAAAATGTCATCAATATTGACCACTTTTTTGAACGTTCGACTGGTCCGGGTTCATCGTTTTTCATCATAAAATTGATTTTATGGACTCTACCAAAAATGATTCAAAATGTCATTTGGATCGGGCCTCATGTTGAATAACCACTTTTTAAACCCTCACAGTTACCAAAATTGTCATTTTTACAGAGTTTTGCTTACTCAGAAGCTTCACTTTTGACCAATTTCAGGCACAGAAATCACTTAAACACACTTATTCTAGTTGAAAAAGTAATAATTCACATCCAACAGTAATTTAAAGTCGAAAGATTGAATGTTAAAATTTCATAATTTTTTTTTTTTTTTATGTAATTATTTTTTTTTAAATTTATTTATTTATTTCATTTGTTTAAAAGTTTGTTCAATTTTTAAATTTTTTTAATTTTTTTAAATTTTTTTGTTTAATTATTGTACGTTCGACTGGTCCGGGGTCATCGTTTTTCATCATAAAATTGATTTTATGGACTCTACCAAAAATGATTCAAAATGTCATTTGGATCGGGCCTCATGTTGAATAACCACTTTTTAAAACCCTCACAGTTACCAAAATTGTCATTTTTACAGAATTTTGCTTACTCAGAAGCTTCACTTTTGACCAATTTCAGGCACAGAAATCACTTTAAACACACTTATTTTAGTTGAAAAAGTATTAATTCACATCCAACAGTAATTTAAAGTCAAAAGATTAAATGTTAAAATTTCATTTTTTTTTATTTTTTTAATATATATATATTTTTAATTTTTAAAAAAGATATTTATTTTTTTATTTTATTTTGTATTTTTTTATTTTTTGTTAAATTTTGTTCAATTTTTTTAAAATTTTTAATTTTTGTATTTTTATTTTTTTTATTATTATTTTTTTTAATTATTGTACGCTCGACTGGTCCGGGGTCATAGTTTTTCATCATAAAATTGATTTTATGGACTCTACCAAAAATGATTCAAAATGTCATTTGGATCGGGCCTCATGTTGAATAACCACTTTTTAAACCCTCACAGTTACCAAAATTGTCATTTTTACAGAGTTTTGCTTACTCAGAAGCTTCACTTTTGACCAATTTCAGGCACAGAAACCACTTTAAACACACTTATTTTAGTTGAAAAAGTAATAATTCACATCCAACAGTAATTTAAAGTCAAAAGATTGAATGTTAAAATTTCATCATTTTTTTAAAAATTTAAAAAAATATATTTTTTTATTGATTTCATTTTTGTAAAAAAAAAATTCAATTTTTTAAAAAAAAATTATTTATTTTTTTTACATTTTTTTTTAAATTATTGTACGTTCGACTGGTCCGGGGTCATCGTTTTTCATCATAAAATTGATTTTATGGAATCTACCAAAAATGATTCAAAATGTCATTTGGATCGGGCCTCATGTTGAATAACCACTTTTTAAAACCCTCACAGTTACCAAAATTGTCATTTTTACAGAATTTTGCTTACTCAGAAGCTTCACTTTTGACCAATTTCAGGCACAGAAACCACTTTAAACACACTTATTTTAGTTGAAAAAGTAATAATTAACATCCAACAGTAATTTAAAGTCAAAAGATTGAATGTTAAAATTTCATCATTTTTTTTAAATTTAAAAAAATATATATATTTTTTATTGATTTCATTTTTGTAAAAAAAATTCAATTTTTTTTAAATTTTGTATTTTAATTTTTGTAATGTTTTTTTTTTTAATTATAGTACGTTCGACTGGTCCGGGGTCATCGTTTTTCATCATAAAATTGATTTTATGGAATCTACCAAAAATGATTCGAAATGTCATTTGGATCGGGCCTCATGTTGAATAACCACTTTTTAAACCCTCACAGTTACCAAAATTGTCATTTTTACAGAGTTTTGCTTACTCAGAAGCTTCACTTTTGACCAATTTCAGGCACAGAAATCACTTTAAACGCACCTATTTTAGTGGAAAAAGTAATAATTCACATCCAACAGTAATTTAAAGTCGAAAGATTGAATGGTAAAATGTCATCATTTTTGTTTTTTTTATTTCAAAAAAATATTTTTATTTATTTATTTATTTATTTATTTCATTGTTTAAAATGTTGTTCAATTTTTTAATTTTTTTTTAATTTTTTTATTTTTATTTTTAAATTTTTTTTTTTTTAATTATTGTACGTTCGACTGGTCCGGGGTCATCGTTTTTCATCATAAAATTGATTTTATGGACTCTACCAAAAATGATTCAAAATGTCATTTGGATCGGGCCTCATGTTGAATAACCACTTTTTAAACCCTCACAGTTACCAAAATTGTCATTTTTACAGAGTTTTGCTTACTCAGAAGCTTCACTTTTGACCAATTTCAGGCACAGAAATCACTTTAAACACACTTATTCTAGTTGAAAAAGTAATAATTCACATCCAACAGTAATTTAAAGTCGAAAGATTGAATGTTAAAATTTCATCATTTTTTTTTTTTTTTTTTAATTAAATTTTTTTTTTATTTATTTATTTATTTCATTTGTTTAAAAGTTTGTTCAATTTTTAAATTTTTTTTTTTTTTTTTTAATTTTTTTTTATTTATTTGTTTAATTATTGTACGTTCGACTGGTCCGGGGTCATCGTTTTTCATCATAAAATTGATTTTATGGACTCTACCAAAAATGATTCAAAATGTCATTTGGATCGGGCCTCATGTTGAATAACCACTTTTTAAAACCCTCACAGTTACCAAAATTGTCATTTTTACAGAATTTTGCTTACTCAGAAGCTTCACTTTTGACCAATTTCAGGCACAGAAATCACTTTAAACACACTTATTCTAGTTGAAAAAGTAATAATTCACATCCAACAGTAATTTAAAGTCGAAAGATTGAATGTTAAAATTTCATCATTTTTTTTTTTTTTAATTAAATTTTTTTATTTATTTATTCATTTATTTCATTTGTTTAAAAGTTTGTTCAATTTTTTTAATTTTTTTAATTTTTTAATTTTTTTTTTTTTTAATTTATTTGTTTAAT
>NC_136065.1:741888236-741895736 GCF_964261635.1 Lissotriton helveticus | reverse complement strand
AACGTTCGACTGGTCCGGGTTCATCGTTTTTCATCATAAAATTGATTTTATGGACTCTACCAAAAATGATTCAAAATGTCATTTGGATCGGGTCTCATGTTGAATAACCACTTTTTAAACCCTCACAGTAACCAAAATTGTCATTTTTACAGAGCTTTGCTTACTCAGAAGCTTCACTTTTGACCAATTTCAGGCACAGAAATCACTTTAAACACACTTATTTTAGTTGAAAAAGTAATAATTCACATCCAACAGTAATTTAAAGTCAAAAGATTAAATCTTAAAATTTCATTTTTTAAGAAAATGTTTTTTTTATTTTTTATTTTTTTTATTTTTTATTTTTAAAAAATTAAATTTTTTTTTTATTTTTAAAAAAAAATTTTTTTTTTTATTTTTTTTTAATTTTTATTATTGTATGTTCGACTGGTCCGGGGTCATCGTTTTTCATCATAAAATTGATTTTATGGACTCTACCAAAAATGATTCAAAATGTCATTTGGATCGGGCCTCATGTTGAATAACCACTTTTTAAACCCTCACAGCTACCAACATTGTCATTTTTACAGAGTTTTGCTTACTCAGAAGCTTCACTTTTGACCAATTTCAGGCAAAGAAATCACTTTAAACACACCTATTTTAGTTGAAAAAGTAATAATTCACATCCAACAGTAATTTAAAGTCAAAAGATTAAATGTTAAAATGTCATCATTTTTTAATTTTTTAATTTATTTTTTTATTTATTTTTATTTTTGTAAAAAAATTTTTTTAATTTTAATATTTTTTTTTAATTTGATTTTTTTTAATTTTTAATTTTTTTTATTTATTTATTTATTTATTTATTTTTATTATTGTACGTTCGACTGGTCCGGGGTCATCGTTTTTCATCATAAAATTGATTTTATGGACTCTACCAAAAATGATTCAAAATGTCATTTGGATCGGGCCTCGTGTTGAATAACCCCTTTTTAAACCCTCACAGTTACCAAAATTGTTATTTTTACAGAGTTTTGCTTACTCAGAAGCTTCACTTTTAACCAATTTCAGGCGCAGAAATCACTTTAAACACACTTATTTTAGTTGAAAAAGTAATAATTCACATCCAACAGTAATTTAAAGTCAAAAGATTAAATGTTAAAATTTCATCATTTTTTAAACATTTTTTTTTTTTTTTTTTTTTAAATATATATATATTATTTTTAATTATAATTTTTTTATCATATTTTTCTTTTTGTTTTTTTTCTTTTTTTTTCTTTTTTATTATTGTACGTTCGACTGGTCCGGGGTCATCGTTTTTCATCATAAAATTGATTTTATGGACTCTACCAAAAATGATTCAAAATGTCATTTGGATCGGTCCTCATGTTGAATAACCACTTTTTAAACCCTCACAGTGACCAAAATTGCCATTTTTGCAGAGTTTTGCTTATTCAGAAGCTTCAATTTTGACTAATTTCAGGCACAGAAATGACTTTAACACACATATTTTAGTTGAAAAAGTAATAATTCACATCCAACAGTTATTTAAAGTCAAAAGATTAAATGTTAAAATGTCATCAATATTGACCACTTTATTGAACGTTCGACTGGTCCGGGTTCATCGTTTTTCATCATAAAATTGATTTTATGGACTCTACCAAAAATTATTCAAAATGTCATTTGGATCGGGCCTCATGTTGAATAACCACTTTTTAAACCCTCACAGTAACCAAAATTGTCATTTTTACAGAGCTTTGCTTACTCAGAAGCTTCACTTTTGACCAATTTCAGGCACAGAAATCCCTTTAAACATACTTATTTTAGTTGAAAAAGTAATAATTCACATCCAACAGTAATTTAAAGTCAAAAGATTAAATGTTAAAATTTCATTTTTTAAGAAAATGTTTTTTTTATTTTTATTTTTATTTATTTTTTTTTAAAAAAAAGTAATTTATTTTTAAAAAATGTTTTAAATTTTTTTTTTTTTATTTTTTTTATTTTTTTTATTATTGTATGTTCGACTGGTCCGGGGTCATCGTTTTTCATCAGAAAATTGATTTTATGGACTCTACCAAAAATGATTCAAAATGTCATTTGGATCGGGCCTCATGTTAAATAACCACTTTTTAAACACTCACAGTTACCAAAATTGTTATTTTTACAGAGCTTTGCTTACTCAGAAGCTTCATTTTTAACCAATTTTAGGCACAGAAATCACTTTAAACACACTTATTTTAGTTGAAAAAGTAATAATTCACATCCAACAGTCATTTAAAGTCAAAAGATTAAATGTTAAAATGTTATCCTTTTTTTTTTTTTTTTTATAATTTTTTAAAAATTTTGTAAATTATTTTTAAAAAAAAATATTGTAATTAATTTTTTATTTTTATTATTGTACGTTCGACTGGTCCGGGTTCATCGTTTTTCATCATAAAATAGATTTTATGGACTCTACCAAAAATGATTCAAAATGTCATTTGGATCGGTCCTCATGTTAAATAACCACTTTTTAAACCCTCACAGTGACCAAAATTGCCATTTTTGCAGAATTTTGCTTATTCAGAAGCTTCAATTTTGACGAATTTCAGGCACAGAAATGACTTTAACACACATATTTTAGTTGAAAAAGTAATAATTCACATCCAACAGTTATTTAAAGTCAAAAGATTAAATGTTAAAATGTCATCAATATTGACCACTTTTTTGAACGTTCGACTGGTCCGGGTTCATCGTTTTTCATCATAAAATTGATTTTATGGACTCTACCAAAAATGATTCAAAATGTCATTTGGATCGGGCCTCATGTTGAATAACCACTTTTTAAACCCTCACAGTTACCAAAATTGTCATTTTTACAGAGTTTTGCTTACCCAGAAGCTTCACTTTTGACCAATTTCAGGCACAGAAATCACTTAAACACACTTATTCTAGTTGAAAAAGTAATAATTCACATCCAACAGTAATTTAAAGTCGAAAGATTGAATGTTAAAATTTCATAATTTTTTTTTTTTTTTTATGTAATTATTTTTTTTTAAATTTATTTATTTATTTCATTTGTTTAAAAGTTTGTTCAATTTTTAAATTTTTTTAATTTTTTTAAATTTTTTTGTTTAATTATTGTACGTTCGACTGGTCCGGGGTCATCGTTTTTCATCATAAAATTGATTTTATGGACTCTACCAAAAATGATTCAAAATGTCATTTGGATCGGGCCTCATGTTGAATAACCACTTTTTAAAACCCTCACAGTTACCAAAATTGTCATTTTTACAGAATTTTGCTTACTCAGAAGCTTCACTTTTGACCAATTTCAGGCACAGAAATCACTTTAAACACACTTATTTTAGTTGAAAAAGTATTAATTCACATCCAACAGTAATTTAAAGTCAAAAGATTAAATGTTAAAATTTCATTTTTTTTTATTTTTTTAATATATATATATTTTTAATTTTTAAAAAAGATATTTATTTTTTTATTTTATTTTGTATTTTTTTATTTTTTGTTAAATTTTGTTCCATTTTTTTAAAATTTTTAATTTTTGTATTTTTATTTTTTTTATTATTATTTTTTTTAATTATTGTATGGTCGACTGGTCCGGGGTCATAGTTTTTCATCATAAAATTGATTTTATGGACTCTACCAAAAATGATTCAAAATGTCATTTGGATCGGGCCTCATGTTGAATAACCACTTTTTAAACCCTCACAGTTACCAAAATTGTCATTTTTACAGAGTTTTGCTTTCTCAGAAGCTTCACTTTTGACCAATTTCAGGCACAGAAACCACTTTAAACACACTTATTTTAGTTGAAAAAGTAATAATTCACATCCAACAGTAATTTAAAGTCAAAAGATTGAATGTTAAAATTTCATCATTTTTTTAAAAATTTTAAAAAATATATTTTTTTATTGATTTCATTTTTGTAAAAAAAAAATTCAATTTTTTTAAAAAAAAATTATTTATTTTTTTTACATTTTTTTTTAAATTATTGTACGTTCGACTGGTCCGGGGTCATCGTTTTTCATCATAAAATTGATTTTATGGAATCTACCAAAAATGATTCAAAATGTCATTTGGATCGGGCCTGATGTTGAATAACCACTTTTTAAAACCCTCACAGTTACCAAAATTGTCATTTTTACAGAATTTTG
The DNA here is from genome assembly GCF_964261635.1 of Lissotriton helveticus. Taxonomy (NCBI): domain Eukaryota; kingdom Metazoa; phylum Chordata; class Amphibia; order Caudata; family Salamandridae; genus Lissotriton; species Lissotriton helveticus. The sequence continues at coordinate 741,891,609 of NC_136065.1, read as the reverse complement.
CTTACTCAGAAGCTTCACTTTTGACCAATTTCAGGCACAGAAACCACTTTAAACACACTTATTTTAGTTGAAAAAGTAATAATTAACATCCAACAGTAATTTAAAGTCAAAAGATTGAATGTTAAAATTTCATCATTTTTTTTAAATTTAAAAAAATATATATATTTTTTATTGATTTCATTTTTGTAAAAAAAATTCAATTTTTTTTAAATTTTGTATTTTAATTTTTGTAATGTTTTTTTTTTTAATTATAGTACGTTCGACTGGTCCGGGGTCATCGTTTTTCATCATAAAATTGATTTTATGGAATCTACCAAAAATGATTCGAAATGTCATTTGGATCGGGCCTCATGTTGAATAACCACTTTTTAAACCCTCACAGTTACCAAAATTGTCATTTTTACAGAGTTTTGCTTACTCAGAAGCTTCACTTTTGACCAATTTCAGGCACAGAAATCACTTTAAACGCACCTATTTTAGTGGAAAAAGTAATAATTCACATCCAACAGTAATTTAAAGTCGAAAGATTGAATGGTAAAATGTCATCATTTTTGTTTTTTTTATTTCAAAAAAAATTTTTTATTTATTTATTTATTTATTTATTTCATTGTTTAAAATGTTGTTCAATTTTTTAATTTTTTTTTAATTTTGTTATTTTTATTTTTAAATTTTTTTTTTTTTAATTATTGTACGTTCGACTGGTCCGGGGTCATCGTTTTTCATCATAAAATTGATTTTATGGACTCTACCAAAAATGATTCAAAATGTCATTTGGATCGGGCCTCATGTTGAATAACCACTTTTTAAACCCTCACAGTTACCAAAATTGTCATTTTTACAGAGTTTTGCTTACTCAGAAGCTTCACTTTTGACCAATTTCAGGCACAGAAATCACTTTAAACACACTTATTCTAGTTGAAAAAGTAATAATTCACATCCAACAGTAATTTAAAGTCGAAAGATTGAATGTTAAAATTTCATCATTTTTTTTTTTTTTTTTTAATTAAATTTTTTTTTTTATTTATTTATTTATTTCATTTGTTTAAAAGTTTGTTCAATTTTTAAATTTTTTTTTTTTTTTTTTTATTTTTTTTTATTTATTTGTTTAATTATTGTACGTTCGACTGGTCCGGGGTCATCGTTTTTCATCATAAAATTGATTTTATGGACTCTACCAAAAATGATTCAAAATGTCATTTGGATCGGGCCTCATGTTGAATAACCACTTTTTAAAACCCTCACAGTTACCAAAATTGTCATTTTTACAGAATTTTGCTTACTCAGAAGCTTCACTTTTGACCAATTTCAGGCACAGAAATCACTTTAAACACACTTATTCTAGTTGAAAAAGTAATAATTCACATCCAACAGTAATTTAAAGTCGAAAGATTGAATGTTAAAATTTCATCATTTTTTTTTTTTTTAATTACATTTTTTTATTTATTTATTTATTTATTTCATTTGTTTAAAAGTTTGTTCAATTTTTTTAATTTTTTTAATTTTTTAAATTTTTTTTTTTTTAATTTATTTGTTTAATTATTGTACGTTCGACTGGTCCGGGGTCATCGCTTTTCATCATAAAATTGATTTTATGGACTCTACCAAAAATGATTCAAAATGTCATTTGGATCGGGCCTCATGTTGAATAACCACTTTTTAAAACCCTCACAGTTACCAAAATTGTCATTTTTACAGAATTTTGCTTACTCAGAAGCTTCACTTTTGACCAATTTCAGGCACAGAAATCACTTTAAACACACTTATTTTAGTTGAAAAAGTAATAATTCACATCCAACAGTAATTTAAAGTCAAAAGATTAAATGTTAAAATTTAATTTTTTTTTTTTTAATATATATATATTTTTAATTTTTAAAAAAGATATTTATTTTTTTATTTTATTTTTTATTTTTTTGTTAAATTTTGTTCAATTTTTTTAAAATTTTTAATTTTTGTATTTTTATTTTTTTAATTATTATTTTTTTTAATTATTGTACGTTCGACTGGTCCGGGGTCATAGTTTTTCATCATAAAATTGATTTTATGGACTCTACCAAAAATGATTCAAAATGTCATTTGGATCGGGCCTCATGTTGAATAACCACTTTTTAAACCCTCACAGTTACCAACATTTTTATTTTTACAGAGTTTTGCTTACTCAGAAGCTTCATTTTTAACCAATTTCAGGCACAGAAATCACTTTAAACACACTTATTTTAGTTGAAAAAGTATTAATTCACATCCAACAGTAATTTAAAGTCAAAAGATTAAATGTTAAAATTTAATTTTTTTTTTAATATATATATATTTTTAATTTTTAAAAAAGATATTTATTTTTTTATTTTATTTTTTATTTTTTTATTTTTTTGTTAAATTTTGTTCAATTTTTTTTAAATTTTTAATTTTTGTATTTTAATTTTTTTAATTATTATTTTTTTTAATTATTGTACGCTCGACTGGTCCGGGGTCATAGTTTTTCATCATAAAATGGATTTTATGGACTCTACCAAAAATGATTCAAAATGTCATTTGGATCGGGCCTCATGTTGAATAACCACTTTTTAAACCCTCACAGTTACCAAAATTGTCATTTTTACAGAGTTTTGCTTACTCAGAAGCTTCACTTTTGACCAATTTCAGGCACAGAAACCACTTTAAACACACTTATTTTGGTTGAAAAAGTAATAATTCACATCCAACAGTAATTTAAAGTCAAAAGATTGAATGTTAAAATTTCATCATTTTTTTTTTAATTTAAAAAAAAAAGAATTTTTTTTTATTGATTTCATTTTTGTAAAAAAAAAATTCAATTTTTTAAAAAAATGTTATTTATTTTTTTTACATTTTTTTTTAATTATTGTACGTTCGACTGGTCCGGGGTCATAGTTTTTCATCATAAAATTGATTTTATGGACTCTACCAAAAATGATTCAAAATGTCATTTGGATCGGTCCTCATGTTGAATAACCACTTTTTAAACCCTCACAGTGACCAAAATTGCCATTTTTGCAGAGTTTTGCTTATTCAGAAGCATCAATTTTGACGAATTTCAGGCACAGAAATGACTTTAAACACACTTATTTTAGTTGAAAAAGTAATAATTCACATCCAACAGTTATTTAAAGTCAAAAGATTAAATGTTAAAATGTCATCAATATTGACCACTTTTTTGAACGTTCGACTGGTCCGGGTTCATCGTTTTTCATCATAAAATTGATTTTATGGACTCTACCAAAAATGATTCAAAATGTCATTTGGATCGGGCCTCATGTTGAATAACCACTTTTTAAACCCTCACAGTAACCACAATTTTCATTTTTACAGAGCTTTGCTTACTCAGAAGCTTCACTTTTGACCAATTTCAGGCACAGAAATC